>NC_137026.1:292290-347290 GCF_032717465.1 Coenobita brevimanus | reverse complement strand
CTTTGTGAATGGTGTCCGACTTAACTGGTTTTTTGAAAGGACGTCTATTTCATATTCTGTTTTTGGAAACTGGTGGATAGAAATTTAAAAACAGAACGGATATTACTGCGTCTCTTTTCATTTTCTCGTTTCACTTCTCCACTTTGGCCATGAGGAGAGGATGGAGAGTGAGAGACTGACGAGGAAATTGTATGTGAGTGAGGTGGAGGGGGGAGAGGGAGGGGGAGGCCAAGGATGAGATGGAAGGATGGAGTGGAGAGGTATATGAGAGAGGGGGGGGTGAGCTGGGAGCAGGGGAGTGAAATGGGGGGGGACAGAGCGACATGGAGGCGATTTGTTTGTGGCTACCCCTTACATGATAAAGGCGTCTGGCAGTAGATAGACAGATAGATAGACTTCTTTCCATTCTCATCCTTCCTTAACTCGTTCACTTCGATGTCGTCTTCTTTACTTTATGCCTTCTGCTGTTACTCTTGGCTGGCAGAGAGACACAGGTTAGAGTGAATTCTATATTTTCTCTAACGTTTTGAGTGACACAGAACCCATCATCAGGGAGTTCTGTGTCGCATTAGAGAAAAGAAAGACTTCAAGCTCTCTCTCTTTCTCTCCCACCCAACATTTGCACTTGTTGTAAAGAATCATCTACTCCTGTTAATCTGTTATATCGAGCTTGGGGAGGTCTCTTGTAGTGATGAGAGAAAGAGAGAGAGAATATATATATATATATATATATATATATATATATATATATATATATATATATATATATATATATATATATATATATATATATTGGGAGAAATGGAGATGTTTATAGCCTCCTCGCTTGCAGAGGCTTTTCTCAGAGTTACATATAATCATCTGAAAAAGTAAGTTATAAAGAAGTTATTGTAGTGAAAGGGTTAACCACTGTAACATCTCTATCTATCTATTGACAGACGCATCAATCCTGTAAGGGATGGCCACAAACAAATCGCCACCATGTTGTCCTGTCCAGTGCCACTTTACTGCCTTGCTCCCAGCTCACACACCCCTTTCTCATAATCCTACCTCTCCACTCCATCCCTCCATCTCATCCTCAGCCTCCTCCCTCCCTCTCCCCCCCTCCACCTTATTCGCATACACTCTCCTTGTTAGTCTTTCATCATCCCAACTGTAACATGACTTTTCTTAATTCCTGCCATAGTTAATCTTACTGCATATTTAATTTAAGAGAGACTTCTGCAGCTGGACACTCATCACGCCAACACGGGAACAGATGTCAAGCAAGTCTAGAAGAAAAACTTGCTAAGGACCATTCGGAGCGTGCTGTAAGATTTTTTTTTTTTTTTAATGCAAGGGACAAGGAACCAAAGGCCAGGAGCCCACAAACCGTTCCTTCCAAGAAAAAACAAAAACAATACAAAAGAGAGCCAAATTGAAGATCCGATCATTTCGAGATGCCTGGACACACTGCGTTTGAGAGACTGGAGATCATAGGAAGTAGAAAATATAGACAGAGGGGGACAGTTCCAGAGCTGACCTGTTGCATAAATGAAGGACTGGGAGTAACGGTTAACTCTCGCATTAGAGAGTTGGACACAAAAGGGATGAGAGTTTGTTGCTAGACGGGTGCTACGCGACTGCCGTAGTGGTGGAGGGATGCATGCAGACAGTTCAGAGGAGCAATGACCATTGAAGCAGCGACAGAAAAGAGATAAAGATGCAACAGGTCCGAAAAAGTCGACCACATACCTGCGTCGCGAGAGAATAGCCAAAAATGTGACAGCGAGGCAGGGCAAAATATTACATACATACATTCTTACAGCCAATTCTGTATTTTCTAAGTTCGTGTCTGTATGTCTGTCTGTCTGTCAGTAATGCGAACTTTGTGTGCAGCATCACCCCAAAACGGTAAGAGACATTAACAAGTTCTAAAAGCATATGCTGTTAATGTCTTTGAATTATGCTTTAAATACACTAATAATAATAATAATAATAATAATAATAATAATAATAATAAATAATAATCATCATCATCCTCATCATCATCATCATCATCATCATTGTCATCGTCATCGTATCGTCATCGTCATCGTATCGTCATCGTCATCATCATCATCATCGTCATCATCGTCATCATCATCATCGTCATTATCATCATCATCATCATCATCATCCATCATCCATCATCATCATCATCATCAATCATCCATCATCAACATCAGCAGCAGCATCATCATCATCAGCATCATCATCCGGGCCTCCTTTCCCACCCTAGGGCAGAGTGAGGAGTAGCAACGTAATACCATATGGTAAAAATATATGAACTTTCATCTCATACTAGCAGTGATCCATGACAAAACTGGAGACCAAAGCCGCATACTGTCCTATAAGCATACGTGAGAGCTTTAAATATTTTTGCAGCCCTAGATTCATCTCGAGCACTGTAAGAGAAGGAATCGTTACTATTACCACTACCATTGTGCTGGGAAATATAGACATTTATCTCTTAAATTATCTCAAAGAGTAAATCTGTCTATAGCCAGACGCCATAATCCCGTAAGGGGTGGCCGTTTGTCTTTGAGGTACTTGTTTAACGGGAAGGGACACTAACCCTCCACCAACCCACTTGTTGACACTCAGGCGACACTTATGAGATTGTTATATGGTTACCACCCGACGTTGTAAATGGTTTCCTGGCTTACAAGAAACCATTAGGCTTGTCACTCAATGTAAAGCCACCCGAAAAGGAAAGAAGAGTAATAAAAAGCTAGAAGAAAGATGGAAGAATTAGGAAGAGAGGATGGCTGACACAAAAATAAAATGATAAAAGTGAAGGAAGACGTAGGCGGGACAACATCATGTGAGTGGATGATGGTCGCCACCACCTACCACCCACGCTAAACAATTATCATCACTTCCTGCCATTATCTCCAGGTGTCACCTTGTGCCACAGCGTCACTAATTACCTGGTTATCGTCAACAGGTGTGACCAAGAACTACCAGACCAAAGACTATGAGTACTACTACCCTGAGGCGGGCGACCCTCCCGTGTTCATAGCGAGACCCCAGACCTTCACGGTGGAGGTGGGGCAGTCTGTAATCATCCCCTGTGACAACAATAACCCAGGTGTGTTCACTCTGACCTCGCTTTACCAACCTTCCATAAGCCTCTCAGTTTTAGGTACCCTCCATTAGCCTCTCAGTTTTAGGTACCCTTCATTAGCCTCTCAGTTTTAGGTACCCTTCTTTAGCCTCTCAGTTTTAGGTACCCTTCATTAGCCTCTCAGTTTTAGGTACCTTTCATTAGCCTCTCAGTTTTAGGTACCCTTCATTAGCCTCTCAGTTTTAGGTACCCGCCATTAGCCTCTCAGTTTTAGGTACTCTTCTTTAGCCTCTCAGTTTTAGGTACCCTTCATTAGCCTCTCAGTTTTAGGTACCCGCCATTAGCCTCTCAGTTTTAGGTACTCTTCTTTAGCCTCTCAGTTTTAGGTACCCTCCATTAGCCTCTCAGTTTTAGATACCCTTCATTAGCCTCTCAGTTTTAGGTACCCTTCATTAGCCTCTCAGTTTTAGGTACCCTTCATTAGCCTCTCAGTTTTAGGTACCCTTCATTAGCCTCTCAGTTTTAGGTACCCTCCATTAGTCACTCAGTTTTAGGTACCTCCATTAGTCACTCAGTTGCCTATCATTCCTTTTTGTTTCATTTCGGTTTTAAAGGCTCCAACATGCTTGCGTCGGTCTTGGTCACCTAATGACTGTTCTCCATGCTGCTCAATCTCTAGCAGCCTCCCTACTCAGTCCTTTATCCCTGAGGTCAAGCTCAATGACTTCATCCCCAGGTTTTTTTCGGTCTGCCTCTCGCTTTCCTACCCCCACCTTTAACACTTCTCACTTTCTGCACCCAATTGTCATCCCCCATCCTCTCCACATGCCCAAATCATCTCAATCTACCACTCCTCATCACAACACCAGTACACTCCAGTCCCATCCTACCCCTCAACTCTTCCATCGTAAACCTAGCCCCCCCAGGCCTCGCACTCAGGGACGCACTGCACATCCACCTAATTATTGCCGTTTCTGCACGTTTGAGCCTGCGAATATCATTATCCTAAGAATATTTTATGTCTCTTACAGGAATCGTGCTAAGTCTGTTCTTCGCTCTGCTAAAAATAATTTCATCTGTACTAAATGCTCTCAACTCTCCAACTCGAATTCTTCCTGCTCCTTCTGGCACCCTGCCAAAAACTTTTCTTACAACTTTACCTCATCATCCTTCCCTCCTCTTTTCTACCCTGATGGTTCTGTAGCTATTTCTTCTACTGATAAAGCAGATCTCTTCCCTCAGACTTTCTCCTCCAATTCCACCTTAGACGATTCCAGTGCTGTTCCTCCATCATTTCCCCCCCTCTGACTTCCTCATGGCTGACATTAAAATTTCTTTAGCTGATGTATTTTCTGCCATCACAAGCCTCAACACTAACAAGGCATATGGGCCTGATGGAGTCCCTCCTGTTGTCCTCAAGAACTGTGCTTCTGTGCTTACACCCTGCCTAGGCAAACTCTTTTGCCTTTGTCTATCAACTTATACCTCTCCTTCTTCCTGGAAGTTTGCTCTCATTCAACCAGTCCCAAAGAAGAGTGACCATTCCCAACCATCTAAATATCGTCCAGTTGCTTTAACATCCTGTATCTCAAAAGTTTTCGAGTCAATTCTTAATAGAAAAATTTTAAACCATCTTTCCTATCACAACCTTCTTTCTGATCGTCAGTATGGGTTCCGTCAGGGACGCTCCACTGGCGATCGTCTCACCTACCTTTCAGACTCCTGGTCATCCTCCTTTCGGGACTTTGGCGAAAGGTTTGCCATTGCACATGCAATCTCAAAGGCTTTCGATCGAGTCTGGCATAAATCTTTAATTTCCAAACTGCCCTCTTACGGTTTCTATCCTTCTATCTGTGCCTTCATATATAGCTTCCTTTCTGGTCGTTCTATAGCCTCTGTTGTAGACGGCCATCGTTCTTCTCCTAGATCTATCAACAGTGGTGTTCCTCAGGGCTCTGTCCTTTCACCAACTCTCTTCCTTTTATTCATCAATGACCTTCTAAGCTGTACATCTAACCCTATCCACTCATACGCTGATGACTCCACCCTTCACCTTTCCATTTGGTTCCAGCAACGTCCATCTCAGCTGTTACTTCAACAAACAAGGGATGAGGCTATGGCAAACGTAATGTCTGACTTGGCTCTTATCTCTGACTGGGATAAAATAATCTTGTTGTTTTTTATGCATCAAAGACTCAGTTTTTACACCTATCAGCCCGACAAAATCTTCCACAGGTATACCCACTAATGTTTAATAATATTCAGCTTAATCCTGCATCATCCTTGAACATGCGTGGGGTTTCATTCACTCGGGACTTATCTTGGAAAGATCATATTACATCTCTTGTAAAATCTGCTTCCAAGAGATTAGGCATGCTAAGCCGACTCCGTTCCTTCGTTACCCCTGCACAATTATTGACTTTCTACACGGGCTTTAGCCGCCCCTTTGTAGAGTACAACTCTCATGTATGGGGAGGCTCCCCACATACAGATCTCCTCAATAGGGTGGAATCAAAGGTTTTTCGTCTCATTAACTCTCCTCCTCTTACTGGCTCCCTTCAACCTCTGTCTCTTCGCCGCACTGTTGCATCTTTATCTCTTTTCTATCGCTACTTCAATGGTCACTGCTCCTCTGAACTGCCTGCTTGCATCCCTCCACCTCTACGACGGGCACGTAGCACCCGTCTAGCAGCAAACTCTCATCCCTTTTCTGTCCAACTCTCCAATGCAAGAGTTAACCGTTACTCCCAGTCCTTCATTTATGCAATAGATCAACTCTGGAACTGTCTCCCTCGGTCTGTATTTCCTGCTAGCTATGATTTCCAGTCTCTCAAACGCAGTGTGTCCAGGCATCTCGAAATGATCGGATCTTGAATTTGGCTCTCTCCTGTATTTTGTTTTTTCTTGGAAGGAACAGTTTGTGGGCTCGTGGCTTTTGGTTCCTTCTTCCTAGCATAAAAAAAAAAAAAAAATACCCTCACTATCTCCCCAATAATCCATCATCAGAAATTCCTGCAGAAATGTCTTTACTGTCTTTGTTAGTGGTAGTGGGTGGTGGCGAGCATCATCCATTCATCTAATGTAGTACAGTACTGTCTACTTCTTTCTTCAACTTCACCATTCTTTTCCTGTGTCTGTCCTTCTCTCTTCCTATTTCTCCCATCTTTGCTGTCACTTTTTTTTACTCTTTCTTCCTTTTCAGGTGGCTTTACATTGAATGACAAGCCTAATGGCTTCCTGTAAGCCAGGAAATCATTTACAACGCTGGGTGGTAACCATATAACCAACCCACACATGTTCCCTAAGTGTCAACAAGTGGGTTGGCGGAGGGTTAGTGCCCCTCCCCGTAAGATAACTAACTCAAAGACAAACGGCCACCCCTTACGGATTATGGCGTCTGGCTATAGATAGTTAGACAGATAGATCATTAACCCCTAAGAATTATCACCATCTCTAATGCTTCATATACTCCAGGCATTTTCTTCCCCATTCCATCATCAGTCTCTGATATCCCCGTCTTAGACACTGTTAGTATCAATATACATCTCATTATGCTGGTTACTATACGACTTTCACGTTAACTTGGCCCAGATTTTCATCTTCTTGTAGCCTATTTCACGTAACTCACTGGCATGAAAAGACGGGCACTCCTTTCTTTCCATCGCACTTTTTCGTGACTAACATCATATTCCAGGGTTAACTTCTCTTTAATGCTCGGCATTCAAGGAGACATGGTAATTTTAGGCCAAGTTAGAGTAAAAGGGGTATACCAGTCATCATATATGTAACTGATAGTTAACATCCCTCCCTCATGGTGTGCAGGAGTCAACATGCTCATCATCAAGAAGCTTCCAGCAGGTGGGGGCAGTGAGAAGCTGCTGAGTGTGGGAGCTCAGAGGGTGACGCCGGACCAGCGTGTGGCCATCACTGGGTCGCGACTCACCATCTCCCACACCAGACCTCGTGACGCTGGCACCTTCCTCTGTCACTTCGACCTGGAGCCTCCCGTGCAGCTGCGACACACGCTGGACGTGCAGTACGCCCCCTCCGTCAGAGGCCTGGTGCCCGCTGAACAGCACGTGGCGCGGGGCAGCAGTGTCACGTTGGAGTGTGAGGTGCACGGCAACCCAGAGCCAATCCTACGGTGGTCCAGGCAGGGGGGCAAGCTGTCGTCAGGACACCACTCAACACAGGTCAGTTGGGCCAATTTTCTATACTCCTTTAGTTTTTACCTGGCTGAGATAACCACTCCCACAACTGGAGCTGTAAGTCCATCTCAGCAGTTACTTCAACAAACAAGGGATGAGGCTATGGCACACCTAATGGCTGACTTGGCTCGTATCTCTGACTGGGATAGAAATAATCTTGTTGTTTTTTGTGCATCGAAGACTCAGTTCTTACACCTATCAACCAGTCAAAATCTGTCCAACTCTCTAATGCAAGAGTTAACCGTTACTCCCAGCCCTTCACATATGCAACAGGTCAGCTCTGGAACTGTCTCCCTCTGTCTGTATTTCCTACTCCCTATGATCTCCAGTCTTTCAACGCAGTGTGTCCAGGCATCTCGAAATGAATGGATCTTGAATTTGGCACACTTTGTTTTGTTTTTGTTTTGTTTTTCTTGGAGGGAACGGTTTGCGAGCTCCTGGCCTTTGGTTCCTTCTTCCTTGCATAAAAAAAGTCGTGGTTGCATAAAGTTCAATGAGTCTTATGAGGCTGGAATGAGTCTCCTTGGTTACAAGATAAATAAGCCCTCCAGTCTGACAACACATGGACATCAGTTGCTTGAAAGGGGTTAGGAATCTGTCAGGATACAACAAACGCCGTAATAGTGCATATAAAGTAGCACGGAAGTTACCAGTCACTAAAAAGAAATATTCACTAAATCGTGTACAGTGCCTTTACAAATTTAACTACAGTACAGAGAGAGAGAGAGAGAGAGAGAGAGAGAGAGAGAATAGTGTGTAAGAACGCGACAGGGTTGTTTTTTAACATAAGTGTCGCTATACAAACACAGACAGGCAAATATTGAGCCTCAGTTCATACCGTAAAAGGATCCAGTCCTGCCCAAAACTTCGGAATAAACCCAATTTTAATATGGTATTTCTTCCACAACACTCCATGATGACGTAAAGGAAAAACACAGGAAAAACGCACACATGAAAAACACATACAGGAAAAACACATACAGGAAAAACGAGTACAGGAAAAACACATGCAGAAAAAACACATACAGGAAAAACGAGTACAGGAAAAACACATGCAGAAAACACACATACAGGAAAAACACGTACAAGAAAAACACAGGAGAAACACATACAGGAAAAACACACAGAAAAAACACATACAGAAAAAAACACGTTTGGAAAAACACATACAGGAAAACACAGATAGGAAAAAACACATACAGGAAAAACACATACAGGAAAAACACATACAGGAAAACACAGATAGGAAAAAACACATACAGGAAAAACACATACAGGAAAAACACAGACAAGAAAAAACTATCTATCTATCTATCTATTGCCAGACGCCTCAATCCAGTTTAGGGTGGCCACAAACAAATCGCCTCCACGTCGCCCTGTCCCCCGCCATGTCACTGCCCTGATCCCAACTCACACCCCCCTCTCATATACCTCTCCACCCCATCCCTCCATCTCATCCTCGGCCTCCCCATCCCTCCATCTCATCCTCGGCCTCCCCCTCCCTCTTCCCCCCTCCACCTCACTCACATACACTCTCTTCGTCAGGCTTTCACCCTCCATCCTCTCCACATGGCCAATCCACCTCAGTGTGTTCCTCATAACACTTCCTATCACATCCACATCCACACCACAATGCTCCTTTATATCCTCATTTGTCAGCCTGTCTCTCCATGTGACTCCACAGGCTCCTTTCAAATTGCTCCTTTCCACTGCTCTCACACTTGACTTGTGTCCTTCCAACAACGTCCAAGCTTCACTACCATAAGTTAGAGTTGTTATCACAATACTTTCATGTAGTAACTTATTAACTTCCATGCTCACTTCCCTGTTTCTTATCACAGCTTTCAAAGAACCAGCAACCTTTCTTCCCTGTTGTACCCTTTCAAGCACTTCACCCTCCAAACCTCCATCCTTACTCATCACACTACCCAAGCACTTAAACGTACTCACATTTTCCAATTCCTCACCATCCAACCTCGCTGTACATTCACTGACTTCACCTCTCTCAAAGACCATCATTTTACTCTTCCCTACATTCACCTATGGATTCCGTTTCTTACTTACTCTCCCAAACTCATCCACCAAGCCTTGCAGCTCTCCTTCGTCTTCATTCAACAACACAGTATCATCTGCAAACAACAGTACAGGGAGTTTCCAGACACTATCCTCTCTCACCAGGGCCACTCCAACATCCACTACTCTACCTTGTGCCTCTTCTATTACCCCATCCATGAACAGATTGAACAACCATGGTTACATGACACATCCCTGTTTCAACCCAACCTCCAAAGAGAAAAATTCACTTAGTTCACCATCCACACGCACTGCAGCCTTAGCACCATCATACATACTCTTCACAGCATTCAACAACTTTCCATCTACTCCATATATTCTTAATACTTTCCACAATCCTTGTCTATCCACCCTGTCATATGCTTTCTCTAAATCCATGAAAGCCGCATACAACTTCATTCCCTTCTCTAGAAACTTTTCCACTAAAGATCTAAGAATGAATATCTGATTTACACAACCTCTTCCATTCCCAAAGGCACTCTGTTCTTCTCCAACTAATTCCTCTGTTCTTTCTCAAACTCTGTCAATAAGTATCCTACCATACACTTTTCCTATTATACTAAGAAGACAAATGCCCCTATGATTACCACACACTTCTTTTTCCCCTTTTCCTTTGTACAAGGGAATAATTATACCTGACTTCCAATCCTCCGGGACTCTACCTTCCTCCCAGGCCAATCTGCACATCTTCCACATCCATTCTACTATTATCTCTCCCACATGCTTCAGCATTTCACCACACACTCCATCCATTCTTGGGGCTTTCCCCAATTTAACTTTCTTCATTGCTTCCAGAACTTCTATCCTACTGATTTCTTCCTGTCTTCTCACCTCCCTCCTTCTCCCAGCCATTCCCCAGCCACTTATACTCGCATTACTTCCATCCTGTATGTTCAACAATTCCTTAAAGTGTTCTCTCCATCTGCTCACTTTTTCTCCCTTCTCCACTAGTAATCTACCATTTTTATCTTTCACTCCCTGCTTACCTCACTTCCACCCTGTCTTACTCTCTTCACCTCTTTCCAGAACATTTTCTTACAGTCCCTCCACTTTACACTCAAATTCCTTCCAAATTCCTCATCCACTCTCTTCTTACTCTCTCTTACTAATCTTTTCACCTCTCTCTTCTTTCCACATATAACTCTCTCTTCCGCCTCTCAACTTCTTCCACGCCCCTATTTCTCATCCATTCATTGTATGCTTTCTTCTTTTGTGCCACAGCCTGTCTCACCTCTTTAGTCCACCACGCTGTTCCTTGCACCCCCCTTCGTCTTCTCTTCACCCCACACACCACATCACATGCTGCACATATTTCTTCTGTAAATATCCTACACACACCTTCCACGTCCCCCATCTGCTCCATTTCATATTTGCCCAATCGTTCCTCCACTTCTCTCTTATACTCTGCCTTTTTCTCATCCTCTTGTAACACAGACAGGAAAAAACACATGCAGGAAAAACACAGGAAAAAACACATACAGAAAAAAAACACATACAGGAAAATCACATACTGGAACGACACATACAGGAAAAACACATAGAAGAAAAATACATGCAGGAAAAGCACGAACAGGAAAAACGCATACAGGAAAAACACATGCAGGAAGAACACATACAGGAAAAACCCATAGAGGAAAAACCCATACAGGAAAAACACATGCAGGAAAAATACATATATGCAAAACGCATACAGGAAAAACGCATACAGGAAAGACACATGCAGGAAAAGCACATACAGGAAGAACACACACCGGAAAAACTTACAGGAAAAACACGTACCGGAAAAACACATACAGGATAAATACATACAGGAAAAACACATACAGGATAAATACATACAGGAAAAACACATACAGGAAAAACACGTACAGGAAAAACACATACAGGAAAAACACATACAGGAAAAACACATACAGGAAAAACAGTTACAGTAAAGAACACTTACAGGAAAAAAGCATTCAGGAAAAACACAGGAAAAACACGTACAAGAAAAAGACAGGAAAAAGAAATGCAGGAAAAGCACACAGGAAAAACACATACAGGAAAAACACATACAGGAAAAACACACACAGGAAAAACACACACAGGAAAAACACACACAGGAAAAACACACACAGGAAAAACACATACAGGAAAAACACACACAGGAAAAACAACTCAGGAAAAACATGTAAAGCCGAAACAGATATCGCTTTTGTTATTACCTTTACTCCTTTCACTCCAGCTTGGCCTAACATTGTTCCGTCTCCTCCAGTGCTAAGCTGTGACGGGAAATTAACCCTGGAATACGATGCCAGTCATGAAGAAGTGCGGTGGAAAAAACGACGAGCCATAGCACTGTCTTTCTATGCCGGTGCGCTACGTGATAATATAAGATGCAAAAAGACGAAAGTCTGGCCCAAGTTAAGGTGAAATTCCTATGGCGTGGCCTCTCCTAAGCTAAATAGAAATCCTTTGGGAATAGCAGGAATAAACCACAAAAAGAAGCTTTTTCCAGACGCCACGATCCGGTAAGCGGTGGCGACAGACAAATCGCCTCCAGGTCGCCCTGTCGAATGCCATTTCACTGCCTTGCTCCTAGCTCACACCCCCCTCTCTCATATACTTCACTCCATCCCTCCATTTCATCCTCGGCCTCACCCTCCCTCTCCCCCATACCACCTCATGGAGCAAAATCAGGAATAAACCGGTAAGGAAGAGGTGTTAGTAAGCTTCCTAACCTCATCAGAATACTGCCCAACACGTCCATCTCTCTCTCTCTCTCTCTCTCTCTCTCCCCTACTCTCCCTCGCACCCTTTTCTCTGTCTTTCTGCCCCTTCCTCCCCAACAGTGCTGTAAATACTGATAAGGCGAATTACTGAACTCTGCCCTTCTCCCCAGTGGCCTTCTCTTGTGGGGTAACTCTCCACCCTGCTTGTCTCCCCTGCTCCTTTCAAGCCTCCCTCCTTTTTCCCGTTTTATCCGTAGCAGTAGTAGCAGTAGTGAAGCTTGGACATTGTTGGAAGGACACAAGTCAAGAGTGAGAGCAGTGGAAATGAGTTATTTAATAGGAGCCCGTGGAGTCACGTGGAGAGACAGGCTGACGAATGAGGATATAAAGGAACGTTGTGGTGTGGATGTGGATGTGATAGGAAGTGTTATGAGGAATACACTGAGGTGGTTTGGCCATGTGGGGAGGATGGAGGGTGAAAGACTGACGAAGAGAGTGTATATGAGTGAGGTGGAGGGGGAAAGAGGGAGGGGGAGGCCAAGGATGAGATGGAGGGATGGGGTGGAGAGGTATATGAGAGAGAGGGGTGTGAGTTGGGAGCAGGGCAGTGAAATGGCGGGGGACAGGGCGTCTTGGAGGCGATTTGTTTGTGGCCACCCCAAACGGGATTGAGGCGTCTGGCAATAGATAGATAGATAGATAGTAGTCGCTAAAGTCAGTTGGTGCACACACACACACACACACACACACACACACACACACACACACACACACACACACACACACACACACACACACACATACACTGTACTCCACGCCTAGGCAGATAAGGTGTCTATTCAAAGGCCACAAAACCACATCAGTAAGGAGATTATGGAGTCAGGTCAGCACAGGTAATCCAAGGAATACAGCACAGTGATCTTGCCATGAGAGAGAGAGAGAGAGAGAGAGAGAGAGAGAGAGAGAGAATCCAAAGGCCAATAATAATAGATCATTGACCGACTTGTTTCGTTCATTTCGTTTTGTTTATAAAGGCTCGAACATGCTTACGTGAGTCGGCCTTCGTCATCTAATGGCGGTTGTCCATGCTGCTTGATCTCTGGCAACCTCCCTATTCAGTCCCTTATCCCTGAGGTCACACGCAAGGACCTCGTCCCAGGTCTTTTTCGATCTGCCTAGCGCAACCCTACTGCTAATGTTAACACTTCTCACTTACTACACCCAATTTATTATTATTTTTTTTTAATGCAAGGAAGAAGGAACCAAAGGCCAGGAGGCCGCAAACCCTTCCTTAAAATAAATAAATAAATAAATAAAGAGAGAGAGTGCCAAATTCAAGATACGTTCCTTTCGAGATGCCTGGACACCCTGCGTTTGAAAGATCATAGGAAGTAGGAAATTCAGACAGAGGGAGACAGTTCCCTTATCCTCTCCACATGCCCCCAAAGTATATTCTTGTAGATTTTGACGGGTTCAGTGATGGAGGGATTGAGTTTTTGATGCATTTTTATTTTAATCAACCAGATATTAATACACACGTCAGAAAACAGTAATGCCATAGCCTCGCCCAGATTGGTTGAAATACCTACTCTGATGGACGCTGCAAGAAGAGGATGGGTGAGTGAAGAGTGGAGTTCCTAACATATGAATGGACAGAGCTAAACAGGCAGCATCTGAGTTATTAATAAGAGAATTGGCGAAAGGATAGAACTCTGAGGAACACCACTGCTGATAGGTTTAGAACAGGAAACTTCGAGAGCGGAGATTGGAAAAGTAAAGTAAAGATTTGTAGGATACTCAGCCAAAAGTCTGTGAGATGTTAAGTAGAGTGGTACAGATCTCATCAAAGTTAAAGAAGAAGAATCAAGAATCTGAATGGAATGTATGCAGTTACTCCCAGTCCTTCATGTATGCAACAGGTCAACTCTGGAAATGTCTCCCTCTGTCTGGATTTCCTACTGTCTACGACCTCCAGTCTTTTGAAACTGTGGTGCGTCCAGGCATCCCGAAATGAACGGATCTTGAATTTGGTTCCCTGTTATCTTGTTTTTATTTTTTCTTGGAGGGAACAATCTTGCGGAATTCTGGCGTTTGGTTTCTTCCTTGCATAAAAACAAATGGCAGTGCGTAGCTTCTCTAATGGATTTCACACTGAGGGTAAGAGAGAAATCTGAATAAATAGGTGCTTCATACTGTTACTAGTGAGGATGGATGCATAGATTTAAAAAGACTAGAAATTATAGTTGCTGGACCGTAGTCAGAGGCCTGTAAACGATCACAAATCTTTGGGAAGGGTTGAATGAGGGAAACTTCAAGCTAGAAGGGAGGGTGTGAGTTGATAGACAGAGAAGAAAGAGTTTACCTAGGTCGTGTGTTAGCGGACTTCAGAGTACTTAAGAACAACAGTAAGGCCCTTTGTTACGACCGTATCACTTGTAAGTATGGTCAAGGAGGGCGAAATGTACACTCGACAACAAAAATCCTACACAGCCCATATTTGTAGTTAAACCTTGAAGCATCGGAGGTTCAAACACTACTGCTGCTCTCCTCTGTTTCATTCCCCGAAACGTACATGCTTCAGAGTCAAACAATGATTTTGAACTATGCAGGACTTTTGTAGCTGAGTGTGCATCTGATGAATTTATAGTGACTGCCTTCTCAGCTACAATTTTAAAATTCTATTCCCTAATTTTGACAGGGCGTGAGACTTACATTAGAGAAGGTGGACCGCTGGGCTGAAGGGACATACCTGTGTACTGCAGTCAATGGTATCGGTGACCCGGCCTCCGCAGCCATGACTGTCACTGTTGAATATCCACCAGAAGTAACGGCAGAGAAGGTTGGCATACTTGTAGTTCAGAAAGATAGATTTTTTGGTCCACTTCCACATACCTCCCTGCTGTATAACCAATTTCTTATACTGGAAACATAAATGTCGGCAGTTTATTTCACCTAATTTTGATATGTAAGCAGGGAGAAGAAGTATGTAAAAGTTAATGCTGAGTAAGAGGCTTGCTGTGTTGTCAGCGGGTAAAGGAGTTTCTTGGACAGTTATCTGTGTTACTTCTCAGGCCACGGTGAGGACAGGTGAGGGGGACCAGCTAGAGTTGGTGTGTATCGTACGCGGACGTCCGCCGCCTGATGTGGTGTGGACGCACGATGGTACTCCTCTGCCTGACACCATGATGGACACCCAGCTATACCGACCCTCCCACAACACCCGCGACACAGCCACGACCTACGCCCACACCCTACTTGCCCACAGACACTCCCTATCCATCAGTCCAGTCACAGAGAAGGACTTTGGAACATATGTATGCATAGCTGAGAACGCCCATGGCCAGACAACGGCTATGATTCAGGTTACTGGTAAGTGAGCACAAGAGATCATTTCTAGCAACAAAGAAGTAAACACTAATTTGGCCAGTCTTGCATCTGATATTGCACACATTTTTTTTTCTTTTCTCACACGAAAATATTCTTGGATGTTATAATGTACAAAGACGCAATGTAGTTCTTCTGTCCATTCACTGATTTACCTCATAAGCAAACTCACATCTATTCTTAGTGATCTAGCGTTAATCACACAGTATCTCACTCGTGTCTGACCGTATCGATGAGAGTTCCAACACTATCTTTTGTCACAGGCAGTAGTTCTGATTATTCTGTCAGTCTTTGTCCTCCGTTTTTCCTTATCCAGTCATATCCCTACCATAGTCAGTCTTTCTTCTCCCTTTTTCCTTATCCATTCATATCCTTAACACATTCATCCAAGTCCTGAATATTCTGCCAGCCTTTTTCCTCCATTCCTCCTCGTCCAGTCATAGCCTTATCTTTGTAATCTAAACTCTATCACAGCCTCTGAACCCTCCTAACAGCCACTATCTGTGTCATTATGTCAATAAACAAGTGAGGCTCTACAGCAGTACAGCTTTGAACTACAAGGGAATGAGTCCTAGGCATGGAAACAAACATTTTTTTTTTTTCTTCACCCTCTGACCAAAAACTAACTATACAGACTCTAAAGCTTATATAAGGAAAAGGCTGGCCATCAGGCAGTGTCGTTGCCCACCTGTCGTACTGGTTGACGCCTTTAAGGTCGAGGACATGTCCGAACAAAATAATTTAAACCGTTGTTACCCGATTTTCATAAAACTAGGTGGAAGGGTTCAGGGTCCGGCAAGGGGTTGGCTTACAGTTTTTGAAAACAATAGGACAAAGTTCACGGTCACAGGACTAGGTCAAAATCTGAGCTAGTAAGGTCAATTTCAACAGCTTTTATATAATATGGGGCTAGGATACGAATAAATGTGTGTGTGTGTGTGTGTGTGTGTGTGTGTGTGTGTGTGTGTGTGTGTGTGTGTGTGTGTGTGTGTGTGTGTGTGTGAGTAAATTGGGAGTGTGTCGTCCTGTCTCGGCTACCTCTCTTTCATTGGGGGGAAGCAGCCTAGGTATATAGATAGATTCATAAATTTACATGACAGACTCAGTTAGGTGGAAGGGTATCTATCTGTCTATCGATCGATCTATCTATCTACCTATTGCCAGATGCCATAATCCCGCAAGGGGTGGCCACAAACAAATCTCCTCCATGTCGCCCTGTCCCCCACCATTTCATTGCCCTGTTCCCAGCTCACACCTCCTCTCTCATATACCTCTCCACTCCTTCCCTCCATTTCATCCTTGGCCTCCCTCTCCCTCTCCCCCCTTCCACCTCACTCACACTTTCCTCGTCAGTCTCTTGCTCACCATCCTCTCCACATGGCCAAACCACCTCAGTGTGTTTCTCCTAACGAGGATATAATATGAAAGAAGACATCTGGCTGAACTTACATATACTGTATTTTAGTCTAAGTATCCTAGATGTATGTGATACAGACACAACTAGATGGAAGAGTAACAAGGATATATGAAAGAAGACTCGCATTGCATCACATCCACATCCACACCACAACGCTCCTTCACACTTTACATTACAGCTGTTCAAGTCCGACTGTTACAGATATTTTATGAATGAAGGACGCCAGTAATCTGGTGTATGGATTATTTATTTGTTTTCTCTGTTCATTTGCTTTTCCTTCCTCTGTTTTGTTATTAAAAAAAAGGGACTGAACCCACATATATTTTAGTGCCAGTATCTTAGACCTGCTCTGTTCCCAGCCTTACCGGAGCGGCCCAGAGTGACGAGCAGCCCAAACGGTGGGGAAAGCACCAGGTACACCCTCACCTGGCAGACGCACACCTACTTCCCCATCACAGACTTCATCATTAAGTACCGCAAGGCACACCTGGACCTCTGGCAGGTGTGTTGCCCCTCCCGTAACACTGTATCTTGATGAACTTAGTAGGGTTTCTAGTATGGTTTCTAGTTTCTTGATGAACTTAGTAGGGTTTCTAGTAGGGTTTCTAGTGGGTCTTGTAGAATGATTATTTTTTGCATATTAAGCTTTATTATTTACATTTATGCTGGGACATAGAGAGTGAGAGACTAACTAGGAGAGTGTATGTGAGTGAGGTGGAAGGGGGGAGAGGAAGGGAGAGACCGAGGATGAGATGGAAGGATGGAGTAGAGAGGTATATGAGAGAGGGGGGTGTAAGTTGGGGGTAGGGCAGCGAAATGACAGGGGACAGGGCGAAATGGAGGCGATTTGTTTGTGGCCATCCCTCACGGGTTTGATAGAGAGATAGGTAGATAGATATAGATAGAGAACATTCAATCAGAGGTCAAGGTCACAGGGAAATGTCAAACCTCAAGGTCACTCAGTAAACTCATTCCAGACAGTTTAGATCTGATCTTTTTTTTTTTTTTTATGCGAGGAAGAAGGAACCAAAGGCCATGAGCCCGCAGTAACAGTTCCCTCCAAGAGAAAAACAAAATACAATAGAGAGCCAAAATCAAGATCCGATCATTTTGAGATGCCTGGACACACTGCGTTTGAAAGACTGGAGATCATAGGCAGCAGGAAATACAGACAGAGGGAGACAGTTCCAGAGCTGACCTGTTGCATAAATGAAAGACTGGGAGTAACGGTTAACTCTTGCATTAGAGAGTTGGACAGAAAAGGGATGAGAGTTTGCTGCCAGACGGGTGCTACGCGCCCGTCGTAGAGGTGGAAGAATGCATGCAGACAGTTCAGAGGAGCAGTGACCATTAAAGTAGCGATAGAAAAGAGATAAAGATGCAACAGTGCTGCAAAGAGACAGAGGTTGAAGGGAGTCAGTAAGAGGAGGAGAGTTAATGAGACGAAAAGCCTTTGACTCCACCCTATTGAGAAGAGCTGTATGTGGGGAGCCTCCCCACACATGAGAGTTGTACTCCACACAGGGGCGGATAAAACCCCTGTATAGAGTCAACAATCGTGCAGGGGTAAAGAAAGAGCGGAGTCGGCTTAGCACACCCAATCTCTTGGAAGCAGATTTTACAAGAGATGTAATATGATCTTTCCAAGATAAGTCCCGAGTAAATGAAACCCCAAGCATGTTCAAGGATGATGCAGGATTAAGCTGAATATTATTAAACATTAGTGGGTATACCTGTGGAAGATTTTGTCGGGTTGATAGGTGTAAAAACTGAGTCTTAGATGCATTAAAGACGACCATATTATTTTTACCCCAGTCAGAGATACGAGCCAAGTCAGACATTAGGTGTGCCATAGCCTCATCCCTTGTTTCTTGAAGTAACTGTTGAGATGGGCGTTGCGGGAACCGAATGGAAAGGTGAAGGGTGGAGTCATCAGCGTATGAGTGGATAGGGTTAGATGTACAGCTTAGAAGGTCATTGATGAATAAAAGGAAGAGAGCTGGTGATAGGACAGAGCCCTGAGGAACACCATTGTTGATAGATCTAGAAGAACGATGGCCATCTACAACAGCGGCTATAGAACGACCAGAAAGGAAGCTAGCGATGAAAGCACAGATAGAAGGATAGAAACCGTAGGAGGGCAGTTTGGAAATTAAAGATTTATGCCAGACTCAATCGAAAGCCTTTGAGATGTCAAGTGCAATGGCAAAGCTTTCGCCAAAGTCCCGAAAGGAGGATGACCAGGAGTCTGAAAGGTATGTGAGAAGATCGCCAGTGGAGCGTCCCTGACGGAACCCCTACTGACGATCGGAAAGAAGATTGTGATAGGAAAGATGCCTTAAAATTTTTCTATTAAGAATTGACTCGAAAACTTTTGAAATACAGGACGTTAAAGCAATTGGACGATAGTTGGAGGGTTGGGAGTGGTCACCCTTCTTTGGGACTGGCTGAATGAGAGCAAACTTCCAGCAAGAAGGAAAGGTACAAGTTGACAGACAAAGGCGAAATAGTTTGCCTAGGCAGGGTGTAAGCACAGAAGCACAGTTATTGAGAACAACAGGAGGGACTCCATCAGGCCCATATGCCTTGTTAGTACTGAGGCCAGTGATGGCAGAAAATACATCAACTGAAGAAATTTTAATGTCAGCCATGAGGAAGTCAGAGGGGGGAAGTGATGGAGGAACAGCACCGGAATCGTCTAAGGTGGAATTGGAGGAGAAAGTCTGAGCGAAGAGATCTGCTTTATCAGTAGAAGAAATAGCTACAGAACCATCAGGGTAGAAAAGAGGAGGGAAGGATGATGAGGTAAAGTTGTTAGAAAGATTTTTGGCAAGGTGCCAGAAGGAGCGGGAAGAATTCGAGTTGGAGAGTTGAGAGCATTTAGTATGGATGAAATTATTTTTAGTAGAGCGAAGAACAGACTTAGCACGATTCCGGGCAGAAACGTAAAGATGATGTGATTCAGGGGTGGGTTGGCTCCGGTACCTTTTGTAGGCCTTCTCCTTGTTGCGGACAGCATTAGAACAAGCGTGATTAAACCAAGGCTTTCTTGCGTTAGTCAAAGGATATGAGAAAGGAATGTATGCTTCCATGCCCGAGAGAATAACATCCGTAATGCGCAAGGCACATTCAGATGGCTCACGGCCATGGAAGCAATACTCATTCCATGGAAAATCAAAGAAGTACTGCCTGAGGGCCTCCCAGTCCGCGGCTCCAAAATGCCACAGACGACGTTTCCCTGGAGGGTCCACAGGCCGTACCGGAGTGATAGGACAGGTTAAGGTAATAAGGTTGTGATCGGAGGAGCCCAACGGAGAGAAACGTTTAACAGAGTAAGCAGAAGGATTAGTTGTGAGGAAGAGGTCAAGTATGTTGGAGCTCTCTCCAAGGCTGTCAGGGATACGGGTAGGGTGCTGTACAAGCTGCTCTGAACCAGTGTTAGTGGAAGGGTTAAGGGTTAGGCAAGAGAGAAGGAATTTAATATTAAAAGTAATCTGTCGAAGGTCAAGGTAACAGGCAAAGTAAAATATGCGGCCCTCATGTGAATTGTTCTTGTTATTGTTATGTGAGTTCTCCGCCTTGTTATTGCTGGGTGAGTTCTCCTTCTTGTTACTGTTAGGTGAGTTCTTGTTATTAGGTGAGTTCTTGTTACTGTTATGTGAGTTCTCCTTCTTCTTAGTGTTATGTGAGTTCTCCTAGTTATTGTTATGTGATTTCTTCTTGTTATTGTTATTTTAGTTCTTGTTATTGTTATGTTAGTTCTTCTTCTCGTCACTGTTACCATAGACTGCTCAAATAACACGTATGGACACCTGACAGGCTAATTCGCCCTTCACTGTACTTTAAGGACACGCATCCCTCTCTTCCTGTATAGTTTATATATTGTTCCCACTAATTTCCCTTATGTTAACTGCAATATCTTAATCTATCTATCTATCTATTGCCAGACTCCTTAATCCCGTAAGGGGAGGCCACAAACAAATCGCCTCCACGTCGCCCTGTCCCCCACCATTTTATTGCCCTGCTCCCAGCTTACACTCCCTTCTCTCATATACCTCTCCACTCCATCCCTCCATCTCATCCATGGCCTCCCCCTCCCTCTCCCCCCTTCCACCTCACTCACATACACTTTCCTCGTCAGTCTCTCACTCTCCATCCTCTCCACATGGCCATATATCTTAATTCTGTTGATTTAGACTGCATCCGTAACAATGTGGCTCTCAGGCTGGTTATTCCTCTCTTTTCTGTACTATCATAGGCTCTTATCTCTGTATATTCGATTTATTATACTCGTACATATTTCACCTTCGTGTTCTTCCTCTGCTTTACTTGTCATGCATCTTTATCTCTTATCTATCGCTGCTTCAATGGTCACTGCTCCTCTGAACTGTCTGCTTGCATCCCTCCACCACTACAGCAGACACGTAGCACCCGTCTAGCAACAAACTCTCATCCCTTTTCTGTCCAACTCTCTAATGCAAGAGTTAACCGTTACTCCCAGTCCTTTATTTATGCAACAGGTCAACTCTGGAACTGTCTCCCTCTGTCTGTATTTCCTACTTCCTCTGATCTCCAGTCTTTCAAAAGCAGTGTGTCCAGGCATCTCGAAATGAACGGATCTTGAATTTGGCTTTCTCTCTCTCTCTCTCTCTCTCTCTCTCTCTTTTTTTTTTTTTTTTTTGAAGGAACTGTTTGCGGACTCCTGGCCTTTGGTTAATCCTTCCTTGCATAAAAAAAAAGTATAAATATCGCCACTACTTGCATAAATAACCTACATTAATATCTCTCAGGGTAATTCTTCCTTTATCTTATTCTCGCCGACTGAGGAAGCCATCGTTTTTGCACCTCTATTTTATCGATAATTATTTGATAGTGACATTGCTTAACACTTTAGTCCGTATTCTCGTCGGTTAAGGAAGCTCCCTGACACCTTTTCGTAAGCGATTTATTTTGATTAGTACACCTTACTGTCCTGTTCTGTGTTATATAAATCTTTCCAATGACGCCAAACTCTGCATATCTAACGTACAAAAGGATATTAACCAGCCATATCCATAAATAAATAGCTAAAGAAGAGGGGTTAGGTAGCTTCCTTAATCGACGAGAATACGGGCCATAGATCTCCCTTCACCGTCTTCCCGTGGACTGTGAGGCCGTATACAGCACTCCTCCCATTGAATGCCCTGGTCTCTGTGAATCAGTGACATGCATTTAAGCTGTCAGTGAGATGCAATCCTTCCCGCCACAGCACATACTCAGGTCTTCGTTGTGCATCCCAGGAAAGGAGTGACTGTAACCTGAGCCTGGTGCCTGAACCTCCTCATCCTTCCATGCATCCAGCGAGGCGGTTCTCAGTCAGGACGATGGAGTGCCGTCTCCTGTGTGAGGGCAACTTCTACCTAAGTCATTTCCTTACATAGAGGGAAATGATCCTCTGGAAGTCATTTTCCTCCTCCTTCTCCTCATACTTGCTTGACACAATGAGAGCATTCCCAGGACCCACACGCCCTACCTTTGCCTGGTTTTCTCCTTAAATATCACAAGCAATAGACGAATATGTGGGACTGTTCAATGAATTTCCTGCAGAAAATGGAACCACACCACGTACACTAGACTGACAAATATCAGACAAGGCCACAGGACATGCGTGTGTGACCGGTTTAGCACCTCCACAAACTTTCCTTCTGTCTCACCAAACATTTCCCCCCACCGCCTCCGCCAGCCTCTAACAACGATTACCACACCACAGCTCAACACCCTGTGAACCAACACTACACTTACAGCACAGCCTCATACTAGACGCGCACTGTCTTAACACGCAACACAAACACATTACAACGTTAACTAGAGGGGCACTCAATGCAGAGCATCTCTCCAACAAGGGCAACGTGATTTCTCGCTTGTCATAATGGGTTAGGATTTCTCATCATTGATTAGAGTTTTGGAGAAAATGTTTTCCGGATCCAGAATCTGTAATGCGATCCGGATCGGTCCCAAAAGTTAATCGATTGTTCCCTGGGACATGGGCTATCTACCCACCAAATTTGGTCCAAAACTCTCTTTTAGTTTTTGAGTAACCCTGGTAACAGACAAATAAACAAAGAAACAAACAGGGGTGAAAACATACTCTCCTTGTCAGGGAAACTTATTGATGGTCTCCGTACCAACACTACAAACTAATAAATTTCTACAAACACACACATATTGCACACATACTGAAGAGAAACACACTAATACTCCAATAAACAACACACCCATTACAACACTGATAGGCACAGTGTGAAATTTAATATCATAATTAACGAATAAATAATTACAGTCCACGACGCAACAGGAGACATTACATCTAAAATATTACACCGGAGATTGCTTGCTTCATAACACAATGCAAGTCACTCAAACACAATCTCTCTCTCTCTCTCTCTCTCTCTCTCACACACACACACACACACACACACACACACACACACACACACACACACACATACACACACCAAACATCATCTCAAGCCCACAGCGTTCAAACAAGGATTTAGACAACAACATTAAAACAAAGGTAAAACTGGCTAGCCCTGACAACAACCCTCAGCCACTACACATGTCGGTTCTACAAATCACTTCACAGCAACATTGAGTGAAGTAAGACCTGCATGACCCCTGCTGCCACCACCTTCAACATCCAACACATCCCTTCGTGCACAGAACAAGCAGATATAATTGTGGACCACTACACAAACATACACGACACATACACTATATATACACATACATATACACATATATATGCACATACACTACACATATACACATATATATGCACATACACTACACATATACACATATATATATATATATACACATACACTACACATATACACATGCATATACACATACACTACACATGTACACACACATATACACACACTACACATACACATACATATACACATACCGTGCATATGCACATACACTACAGAAATACACAAACATATACACATACACTACACATATATACATACATATGCACATACATTATACACATACACTGCACGGGGAAGGCGGTGGTTCAATCGGTAGAGAGGTAGTCTGCAGTCCTAATGGACCCGGGTTGAAATCCCCGCTGGGGCAGGGAACAGTTTAAGGATTTGAATTTCATAAAATCAGACTTTACTGATCTATCAGAAGACCCGCCGACATGTCGTAAAAATACCCCCGCTAATACCAATACACAAGTCCTGTATGAAACAGCCCTAGCATATATTCAATATTGACGGTGGGTGTTAGCTCCGAAGTGGTGACATGTAGAGATGGATGGTTTGTAGGAGGACTACTGGGCCTTGAGAGCAGGCTGTGAAGCCTATGCCCAGTGTAGGGTACATAAAAAAAAAAATATACACACACATATACACATACTCTACACATATACACATATATATACACATACACTACACACATACACATACACTACACATATACACATAAATATACACACACACTACACATACATATACACATACACTACACATATACACACACATATACACATACAAGTCACCATAAGCCCACACATACATTGTCTCACTCCAGACACTCCCGTTCGACTTCTCCTTGGAGCTGGTTGAGTTCACCTGGCTAGTCTTAATCAAGATATCTTTAAGCCTTCCTCACTTATCATCTTGGAGTTGGTTGGCACGTGCCCTGCCTGTGCAATGGACCAACACAGCATGACACGCATACCACACTAGACGCAGACACAGCTTCAACAGCTCAGCCCCATTCAAGCAGGTGCTTACTGGCAACTGACCAGTCTGCTCGGTCAGACAGATCTGGGTTAAGGAACAGCAACAATACCCCACCACACATATATCACAGACCTCACCGTCACAACACAGACAGTACTTCAACATCTCTCACTTTCAACAACAAATCTCTTGATTGTCGAACTGAAGTGGCTGGCTTGCTGCGGGGCACGGGGTCACAACAACAACAACAACAACAACAACAACAACTAGAGGCCCCTCGAGGGGGGAATCACACCAGCCGCTAGCCGATACATATTTAAAGTGGCTTGGACTATGACCTTGACCTTGACCTGCTTTTACCAATTTCGAACGCGCCCTAGGTTTTCATCCGTACTACACACCTGTAAAATTTTATGATGATATCTTGAGCGGTTGCGAAGTTATCGTGCTAACAGACAGACAGGCAGACAGACAGACAGACAGACAGACACACACACACACACACACACACACACACACACACACACACACACACACACACACACACACACTGAAAACAATACCAGCTTCGCTCTCGCAGCTGGTAACAACAGCAGCAAGTCACACGTGCTATTGTTTCTGTTCCTGGCAGGGCAACGGCAGCCTGGTGATGGCGGGGACGTGGGCCAATGTGTCCAAGGAGGTGGAGGGCGAGGCCAGGCTAGGAGGGCCACCACGCGCCATGGCCCACACGCTGACCAACCTGGAGGTGGCCACTGACTACCTGGCCATCGTTAGAGTCAGGAACAGATACGGGTGGTCGGCTGAGTCACAACACTTCCACTTCTCAACCAAGAAAGGCAAGGGTTTTAACGCCTCAGCTAAAAACACAAGCTATCCACTTCTCATCTAAGGGTGCGGCCACACCTACTCCAGACATGTGCTCGACAAGAGGAAACGGGGCTCGGATATTACAGCGACTCTAACCCGGTGCATCGTTTCTTTTTGCCGATCACATGTTAAGGGCAAGTGGGGCCTCACGTTAAGAAAGAAAAGTTTTCAAAATTCTCCAATGTAATTTTTTTGCACTTCTCAGCTAAGAAAAACAACTTGCTAGGATACGTATTACAGGATATTAACTGCAGCAGGATACAGCAAGTGGCAGGGGCAGTACAGGGAAAACTTCGGTTACTGTATATTATTACATGACCACCTGTGGTTTCATCTAATCTTTTCCTTGAGGCTTTAAATATGATTCGTTCGATTCTGATATTTTTACTCTCGCAGATTGCTCATTTTGAGTCTGCATCTCTTTGACGTCCCCTCCCCCATCATATAACTTTAGGAAATTCTGGTTGGTAGTTGAGGGGAACACACACACACACACACACACACACAAACACACACACACACACACACACATATATATATATATATATATATATATATATATATATATATATATATATATATATATATATATATATATATATATTGTTACGGAACAGAGAAAGATAATGTACACTTTAAGTGAGAATACTAAGAGTCTCTACTGTCCCGTAGAGTTCCAGGTTCAAAACAAAAGAGTTAGGTAAAATTACAAGTTAAAGTTTAATGCTCAAACTAACAACAAAACATTCAGGACTCATAAGGATAATGTAATGGCAAATAAACAGGTTAAATATATGGTTAACTGCAATAGCCTCTATTAACACGAAATTAGCAAGAGTAAATTTATCTAAGTCAGCCCTGATAAAATGAAAATACACCGGGTAATGCTCAGTTAATGCAAGATAAATTATTACAGATACAAACTATTATCAAAAATGACTGATATAAAACCCTACTTTTATCACAAAGACCTCACTAGGCCTAAGAATTGACCTTATGCTACACAGTACAAGAAAAAATGCAACAACAGTTATACTCAAATTACACACAGCTGCTAGATGTTTGGAGATTTCTTGAGCACTCACAATAATAATAACTGTACAGGGGAGGACAGAGATGTGAACAAAATGAGGAGCAGATCTAAGTGGCAATGATGCAGAGACTGAGTTCATTATATAGGGGCCGGCAGAGCTTGATACAACTTGTAAGAAGGACGCGCAAATGAAGCCATGGGGACAAAGAGTTGACAATCCTGCTCTGAACTCCAGAAATGACGACTTACTCTACTATAACGGTAGAAGGGGGGAACTGAGGCAGAACACGCACGTGATCAAACATGCAGCATACTGTGCGTTAAAATTACACAAAGGATGATGAAATCATAGGCTATGTAAGAATATATATATATATATATATATATATATATATATATATATATATCGATCTATCTGTCCATCTATAGTCAGACGCCTTAATCCCGTAAGGATGGCTACAAACAAATCGCCTCCTTGTCGCCCTGTCCCATGCCATTACCTTGTCCTCCCCCTAACTTACAACCCCATCTCTCACATTCCTCACTACTCCCTCCCTCCATCTCATCCTTGGTCTCGCCCTCCCTCTCCTCCGTGCACCTCACTTACATACACTCTCCTAGTTAGTCTTTCACCGTGCATCCTCTCCACATGACCAAATCACCTCAGTGTATTTCCCTTAACGTCTTCTAAATAAATCAATAAAATAAAACTATGTGGGAAAGAAGTGGATGTCAGGAATGAGTAACAACAACAGTTCCTCAGGCCTTCTCTTCCTGTTAGTCTCTGCGTAAGTGGTAATAGTCTCTGAAGATCTTGCAAAATATGGGCTTAATATGTGGCCCAATGAGACCATGAGGTGAAATGAGAGGGGGGGGGGAAAGAAAAAAGAAGAAAGAAAATAAAAGTGATAAATATTGGTTTCGCTTTTCAAGATGATGAAAATAAAGGCATGTAAAGACTAAGTATTTCATGGTGTGTGTGTGTGTGTGTGTGTAATTGCTTTATATACGAGTACAACCAAGGCCTTCATACTAATTTCTCTTTGTTGTGGTTGCAGCCATGGCGGTACTTCAATCCACCAGCGGGGCGAGGAGCGGTGCTGCTGTGACGTGGCTGTTGCTGCTGCTGTTCCTGTTGCTGTCAGGGGTGTTGACGTAGCATCATAGCCCGCTGGGGATACGTTGCCCTCTTTCACATACACCATATATGGACCTGTGAGAGAGAGATGAATTGTTAACTAATTACACAAATGTTGCCCCTTGGGTAACGAGCCACTGCTGACTATAAGGAGGCAGCCATGGATACCCGGTGGCCAAGGGGGTACTTAGAAGCCTCCTGAACATGCTAAAAGAGAGGATGGTCAGGATATAACTTGTTTCCTGACCAGAGAGTACAAGTGAATGGCCATATTAATCTCTAAATAAACGATGCTTTGTGACACCTACGCCATTTTGTTGACAAGGCAGTGGCCAGCGACTGATCAACTTGTTGTTAAATACAGACGCTGGTTTATGGCACAGTTCTGCATTTACATCGACTAAGTTTCCTAGCACCTCTTCCTTAGCGATTTATGTTTGGATGTGGCTGGTTGATATTAGTTTGTATATTTTTTATGCTGAGTATGATGGAACTGAAATGATTTTATGCGACACGGAAGAAGACAGTCAGGAGTAATAAGCAAAATAAATCGCTTAGGAAAAGGTGTTAGGGAGCTTCCTTAACCGGCATTAGAGTCATATTATGGTAGGCTAAGGACTCCCTAACATCTTTTCCTAAGCAATTTATTTTCGCATATAGCTCCATACTAATCCCTTTATGTGTTATTCTTGCCGTCTATGTTTGTGTTAAAAAGAAATATCCAACATACAAGAAAGCAGCAAAGTGTAGAATGGAAAATAAATCGCTAAGAAAAAGGTGTTAGAGATCTTCCTTACCTGACAAGAATATTATGACAGGCGATAGAAGTGTGTGTGTGTGTGTGTGTGTGTGTGTGTGTGTGTGTGTGTGTGTGTGTGTGTGTGTGTGTGTGTGTGTGTGTGTGTGTGTGTGTGTGTGTGTGTGTGTGTGTATGTGTGTTTGTCTATCTCTCTGTATCTTTGTGTGTGTGTGTGTGTGTGTGTGTGTGTGTGTGTGTGTGTGTGTGTGTGTGTGTGTGTGTGTGTAAACCAAAGATCAGCCAATCTGTGAAGTGACCCCGTTCAGTAAGGCATCCAGCACTTTATAACACATATCCAGTAATTTTCCAACAGCGTCTCATTTCACAGGGTATGATCACCTAAAATGTCAGGTAGCGACAGACCAGAACACTGAGACCTCCCTTACACCTCTTCCTTACCAATTTATTTTTGGGTACGACTAGCTAATATCGTTTCGTACATACACAAAGTTTGGTGATACTAGAATAATTTAATTAGAGGACGATAAGGTGTAATAAGCATAATAAATCACTGAAGAAGACTGTTAAGGCTGCTTGTACACTCTGTGGCTACCTGTACAACCTATGGCTACCTGTACAACCTATGGCTGCCTGTACAACCTATGGCTGCCTGTACAACCTATGGCTACCCGTACAACCTATGGCTACCCGTACAACTTAGGGCTGCCTGTACAACCTATGGCTCCCTCTACAACCTGAGGCTGCCTGTACAACCTGAGGCTGCCTGTACAACCTATGGCTGCCTGTACAACCTATGGCTGCCTGTACAATCTATGGCTGCCTGTACAACCTATGGCTACCTGTACAATCTATGAGGAACTTTATTTTGATGGACAGAAATAAATCACCTAGGCACAGCTGCTAAGGTAGGGTCCCCTAGCATTAACTTCTGTTTTATTGTGACGTTTTATTATTATTATTATCATTATTATTATTATAATAATCTATCTATCTATCTATCTATCTATCTATAGCCCGACGCCCTAATCCCGCAAAGGGTGGCCGCAGACAAAACACCTCCAAGTCGCTCTGTCACCCACCATTTGACTACCCTCCCCCCAACTCACCCCCCCTCCCTCATATACCTCTCAACTCCATCCCTCCACCTCATCCTCGGTCTACCTCTCACTCTCCCTCCCTCCACCTCACCTACATACACCCTCTTAGTCAGTCTTTCATTCTCCATTCTCTTCACATGTCCAAACCACCTCAGTGTATTTCTCCTAATCTTCTCAACCACATCCACATCCACCCCACAGCGTTCCTTCACTTCTTCATTCGTCAACCTGTCCCTCCACGTCACTCCACATGCTCCTCTCAAGTAACTCATTTCCACTGCTCTCACTCTTGACTTGTTCCCCTCTTGCAAGGTCCATGCCTCGCTTCCATACGTCAGGGTAGGGATCACAATACTATCATGCAGTGACTTCTTAACTTCCATACTCACCTCCCTATTTCTCATCACTGCTTTCAGTGTACCAACGACCTTCCTTCCCTGCTGTACCCTTTCACGCACTTCATCCCCCAAAGTTCCATCCTTACTCATCACACTACCCAAGTACTTGAAGGCACTCACATTCTCCATATCCTCACCATCCAACCTCACTGCACACACTATGACTTCATTCCTCTCAAACACCATAACTTTACTTTTGTTTACATTAACTTTCAGATTCCTCCTCCTACACACTGTCCCAAATTCATTCACCAAACCTTGCAACTCCCATTCATCTTCACTCAAAAGTACTGTATCATCAGCAAACAGCAACACCGGAAGCTTCCAAATCTCACCCTCATTCATTAGAGCCACCCCCACATCCACTGCCCTACCTTGAACCTCCTTTACAACCCCATCCATGTATATATTAAACAGCCATGGAGACATCACACAACCCTGTTTCAGTCCCACATTGAGATCAAAGAACTCACTCAGCTCACCATCCACTCGCACCGTAACCCTAGCTCCCTCGTACATACTCTTCACAGCACTCAACAATTTCCCCTCCACTCCATATATTCTTAATACCTTCCACATACCTTGCCTATCTATTCTGTCATAAGCTTTCTCCAAGTCCATTATTATTATCAATATTACTTATTATTATTATTATTATTATTATTATCAATCAGAGGATTTTTTTCAGTGATTAATCTCTTGTTATTGCTGAATTGAATTATCAGGAAGAAACACACACACACACACACACACACACACACACACACACACACACAGCCAATTCAAGGCTCTACGAAAGACAAGGAATTTGTATATTTCCTCTTCAGTAAGATAATTGCCAAAAACTTCAGTTATGTTGTTAAATAATCTAATGGTTTTCACACTTGCTAGATCTCATTCTATCTAGTGTGATTCTATAAACAAGCCACTGTAATATAAATGAGAAATCCACAGTCAAGATATTTATGAAAAAAGGCGAAGAAAAATTAAATAAAAATTGCTCCTTGCATAACCTGTCCACAAATATCAGTGATTGATGTCACTTAGAACAGTGGTTCCCATTGATGTCCTTTTTATATACTGCACATGTTTCTACTTTCTGAAGCCAAGGGAGGTGATTGATGTGTCTTTCATCATGGTCTCGTTAGTTTGGTTCTCGTCCAGCACTTGGCCTCGTCTCGTCAAGTGCCCAGTGTTGTCCTCGAATGTACTACTCATTAACCAAGCGTTTTTCTATCAATCTATTGCCAGACGCCTTAATCCCGTAAGGGGTGGCCACAAACAAATCGCTTCCATGTCGTCCTGTCCCCAGCCATTTCACTGCCCTGCTCCCAGCTCACACGCCCCTCTCTCATATACCTCTCTACTCCATCCCTCCACGCAACTCATATTTTACCATCATCCAACCAGGGTCACTTGAGAAGCCATGTATTCTGCTGTATCACTCTCTGTCTATCTCTTGCCAGACGCCTTAATCCCGTAAGGGGTGGCCACAAACAAATCGCCTCCATGTCGCCCTGTTCCCTGCCATTTCACTGCGGGTGGACAGGGGGACAAGTACTGATTAATACATTGTAAACGGTGCATTAAGTACCAGACCAGTGGGTTTAAATTCTGCTCTGGTCATGTGTAACAAGTTCTCGTTGTTCACTTTTACTCAACACACAGTGACAGTGGAGGTCCCCAGCAGCCCCACATGCCACCACTTGGACACCAATTCTCACTAATACCAGTACAACACGCAAGGGTTTGGTGTGATGGTATTATACCGTTTTTACTCTAACCTGGCCCAGATTTTCGTCCTTTTGTTGCTTACTTCACGCACCTCAGTGGCAAAGACAATACTATGGCTCTACATCCTTTTCTTAGCAGCTCTTCGTGACTAGCATCATATTCTAATGCTGGGCTGTGGTTACAACTCAGCATTCAAGATGGAAAGAGGGCAGTTTTAGGCCAAGTTAGAGTAAAAAGAGTATAGTAGTAGGATGATATTTTTTTGTGATGATGGGTCTTGTAGAAGAGATGTGAAATTTGTTATAGTATTAATCTCCTACCTGTATATTATTGGAACACCTGAAATTCGAGTGCACAAGATTTGCAGACCATTGCATTATCCACTTGGCCACGACTTGTCTATGTGTGTCAGGGGTGAGTGTGAGAGTGGTGGGGTGAGGTGAAGTGAGGTGAGGTGAGGTGACATGAGGTGAAGTGAGGTGAGGTGAGGTGAGGTGAGGTGAGGTGAAGTGAGGTGAGATGAGGTGAGGTGAAGTGAGGCGAGGCGAGGTGAAGTGAGGTGAAGGGAGGTGAAATGAGGTGAGATGAGGTGAGGTGAAGTGAAGTGAGGTGAGGTGAGGTGAGGTGAGGTGAGGTGAAGTGAGGTGAGGTGAGGTGAAGTGAGGTGAGGTGAGGTGAAGTGAGGTGAGGTGAAATGAAGTGAGGTGAGGTGAGGTGAAGTGAGGTGAGGTGAAATGAAGTGAGGTGAGGTGAGGTGAAGTGAGGTGAAGTGAGGTGAGGTGAGGTGAAGTGAGGTGAGGTGAAATGAAGTGAGGTGAGGTGAGGTGAGGTGAAGTGAGGTGAGGTGAGGTGAGGTGAGGTGAGGTGAAGTGAGGTGAAGTGAGGTGAGGTGAGGTGAAGTGAGGTGAAGTGAGGTGAGGTGAAGTGAGGTGAGGTGAGGTGAGATGAGGTGAAGGGAGGTGAAATGAGGTGAGATGAGGTGAGGTGAAGTGAAGTGAGGTGAGGTGAGGTGAAGTGAGGTGAGGTGAGGTGAAGTGAGGTGAGGTGAAGTGAAATAAGGTGAAGTGAGGTGAGGTGAGGTGAGGTGCAGTGAAGTAAGGTGAAGTGAGGTGAGGTGAGGTGAGGTGAGGTGCAGTGAAGTAAGGTGAGGTGAGGTGAGGTGAGGTGCAGTGAAGTAAGGTGAGGTGAGGTGAGGTGAGGTGAGGTGCAGTGAAGTAAGGTGAGGTGAGGTGTGGTGAGATGAGGTGAGGTGGTGTGATACGAAGCAATGTCACCGTAAGACTCAGTTCTTACACCTATCAACCCGACAAAATCTTCCACAGGTATACCCACTAATGTTTAATAATATTCAGCTTAATCCTGCATCATCCTTGAACATGCTTGGGGTTTCATTTACTCGGGACTTATCTTGGAAAGATCATATTACATCTCTTGTAAAATCTTCTTCCAAGAGATTGGGTGTGCTAAGCCGACTCCGCTCTTTCTTTACCCCTGCGCAATTGTTGACTCTATACAGGGGTTTTATCCGCCCCTGTGTGGAGTACAACTCTCATGTGTGGGGTGGCTCCCCACATACAGCTCTTCTCAATAGGGTGGAGTCAAAGGCTTTTCGTCTCATTAACTCTCCTCCTCTTACTGACTCCCTTCAACCTCTGTCTCTTCGCCGCACTGTTGCATCTTTATCTCTTTTCTATCGCTACTTTAATGGTCACTGCTCCTCTGAACTGTCTGCTTGCATTCCTCCACCTCTACGACGGGCGCGTAGCACCCGTCTGGCAGCAAACTCTCATCCTTTTTCTGTCCAACTCTCTAATGCAAGAGTTAACCGTTACTCCCAGTCTTTCATTTATGCAACAGGTCAGCTCTGGAACTGTCTCCCTCTGTCTGTATTTCCTGCTGCCTATGATCTCCAGTCTTTCAAACGCAGTGTGTCCAGGCATCTCAAAATGATCGGATCTTGAATTTGGCTCTCTATTGTATTTTGTTTTTCTCTTGGAGGGAACTGTTACTGCGGGCTCATGGCCTTTGGTTCCTTCTTCCTCGCATTAAAAAAAAAAAAATCACGGATAGGTCAAGCTGGATTTCAGAGACATAGGCCTTGCTCCCTAGCACCATTTCCTTAGCGATTTATTGTCCAATCTACCCATTAACACTCTCTTTTTTGCTCCTTATCTATCTGTCTATCTATTGCCAGACGCCTTAATCCCATAAGGGGTGGCCACAAACAAATCGCCTCCATGTCGCCCTGTCCCCCACCATTTCACTGCCCTGCTCCCAGCTCACACCCCCTCTTTCATATACCTCTCCACTCCATCCCTCCATCTCATCCTTGGCCTACCCCTCCCTCTTCCCCCTCCTCCACTTCACTCACCTACACTCTCCTCGTCAGTCTCTCACTCTCCATCCTCTCCACATGGCTCCTTATATCTTTCTTAATACAGACATAGACAAACAGTACACGAGAAAATAATAAAGGAGAAGAATAGAAACAAATCGGTAAGGAAGAGGTGTTAGTAAGCTTCCTAACCTCATGACAATATCCAATTTTTTTTATTTAATTTTAATTATTCCAAAAAAGTAGAGTATATATATATATATATATATATATATATATATATATATATATATATATATATATATATATATATATATATATATATATATATATCTGAAAAATATTTGAAATTCATCCTCCCATGTGACCTTGACATTTGACCTGTTAAAAAAAAAAAAAAATAGTACTTCTTGGCTCACCCTCAGGCAGTCCACCAAGTATGGTTAAAATCGGGTTAGAACTGAGTTATTTTAAGAAGCACACACACACACACACACACACACACACACACACACACACACACACACACACACACACACACACACAGGTAAAAATTTGCCATGCCCTGCACCCTTCACCTTTGTTTGATTGTCTTGGAAGCTAAATCCCTTAATTCTTGCCTGACCCACAACCCTTCCTCTCGGTTTGGTTTTCAAAAGCTTTGTCATATTATAATTTGACGTAGCTTTGTGACCTTGACCTTTGTAGTATTGCTCTCAAAACTGGTCTTCCTCAGCTGATTCTAAACCCTTTCACCAAGTTTGGTTAAAATCGGATGAAAAGTATTTGAGGTTTTGTTAACACACACACACACACACACACACACACACACACACACAGCCTCTCGCCTCATGAGTGCTGGTGTAACAAGCCGTGTCTTACTGTAATGGGTAAAAATGATGAAAATGCAACTGGGGGCTAAGACCCACAACCAATTACATTATAATACTTTCAGTACAGTGACGTCATTTGCCTTGTAATCCTGCCACCAAGAGACACTTTTCTTATCATCAGGAAAGTCTCTGGTTGTGTAGGAGGTAGTTCCATTTATGCCTTTGTAGCTCTAAAGCCTCATCAAGTCTGTAAGAAATGACTCAGATACCAAAAATACACGTCCTCAGTCATAACATATTGGAAGGAATGTGTATATATTGGTAGGAGTGTGTATATAGTGTGCCAACCATCACCGGGCTTGTTTGGTTTGGGTTGGGGTTATTTTGATTGATAATGGTTTAGCAATTTGGGTTTAATAATCATCCCTTACTAAGCTATAATTATTGATGACATTAAGGCCAAAGAACTGTCTCCCTCATAATTCACCCAGATTGTTGCTCTTTACTGTTTGAGAAGTGGATAATGTTAGAGTGATACTAATTACACAGAAGTCTATCTATCTGTCTATTGCAAGACGCCTTAACCCGGTAAGCGGTGGCCACAAACAAATCGCCTCCATGCCGTCCTGCCCCCCTCCATTTCACTGCCCTCCCCACTGCTCACACCTTCTCTCTCATATACCTCTCCACTCCATCCCTCCATCTCATCCTCAGCCTCCCCCTCCCTCTCCCTCCCCCTTCCCCCTCCACTTCACTCACATACACTCTCCTCGTTAGTCTCTCGCTCTCCAATCTTCTCCACATGTCCAAACCATCTCACTGTATCTCTCTTAACGCTTTCTATCACATCCACATCCACATCCACACAACAACGCTCCTTCACTTCCTCATTCGTCAGTCTGTCTCTTCATGCAGCAACCCATGCTCCTCTCAAATAACTCATAGAAGTCTCCAAAGAATAATGTACAGAAATCTAGTACATTTCACTGCTCGCCTTGTATCAGTAAATGGAAATACTGAGGTGTGTAGATGATGCATTGTGACAAGTTAAAATGTTGGGTGGAAGAGATGTTAAAATTCTAGTTCTAACCTGTGTTTCTTTCCCACCCAACATTTCGACTGTGGTGTGTGCCCGAGTGTGTTGTGGTGATGCAAGTGTCGGTATGGGCAGCTTAACACCAGAAGCCAATGCAGTCAATTTGCTGTATAAAAGTAATAATAACCCAAAGAAAACATTTATCCTCAGTATAAAAACATTAAGTGATCTGAGGACAAGAGTGACCAGGGATATCCTCCAAATCACCACTTACATTCACGTCAAACCAACAGTTGTGCAATTTCCCTCTTAAACATACTGATTTGATTCTGTACAAAAATAGTCAAGTAAATCATACAAATTTTAGTGTGTGTTTGAATAACCCATATAGATTTTTTTTCTTTTTCGGATCTCTTTCACAATGTATGGTATAATGTGCAGGGATATCTACCAGTAATTCTGAGTTTGTATACTTCTTGATTGTGCCCTTCAGTAATATGACATCTTGTATACATTGTGTTATCGAGACAAACTTCGGCGTTCAGTGACACTGGAGAGGTATTATCGCAATCACTAATTTCTTTACCACCCTGGCTCGTGGGAAGTCAAAGCCAGGGCTGAAATAGAGCCAGGCATGCGGACACGGTTAATCTAACAGTCTGATAGTGATTCACAAACTGCTTCATAACTGTTTGTGTCTGTTAATGCTTCACCAATTGTTTCATGTGTCTGGCAATGATTCACGGACTGCTTCATACATTATTCATGTGTCTAATAATGATTCACAAGCTGTTTCCTAACTATTCATGTGTCTGACAATGATTCACAAACAGCTTCATAACTATTCATGTGTCTAATAACGATTCACAAACTGCTTCATAACTGTTCATGTGCATGACAGTGATTCACAAACTGCTTCATAATAATTCATATGCCTGATAATGATTCACAAACTGCTTCAAAACTGTATTAATGCATCTGATGATGATTCACAAACTGTTTCATTAATATTCATGTGTCTGATAATGATGCACCAATTGTTTCATAATTATTCATGTGCCTGATAATGATTCACAAACTGTTTCATAATTATTTACGTCTGACAATGATTCATAAACTGCCCTAAAACTGTATTAATGCATCTGATAATCATTCACGAACTGCTTCATAACCGTGCTCATGTGTTTTGTCCATGAGACTGAGTTGTGTTTCAGGTAAGCGAGTCTTTCATGATGAAGTGGCCTGTGTCCTCTCGCCTGGCATGTTTTCTACCCTGGCTTCGACCCACCTCCAGCTAGAGAGGGAGGGTAAAGAAATTAGTGATCGCGTAAATACAGTCTCTCCCAGTTTCGTTTACAGGCAGGCTTCAAGTTTAGAGGAATATCTTTATATCGAAAAACTGTGTTCAGTAATTTCTGACAGCAATTTCCTGCATTCCGTGGTATATTTCCTAAAAAAGGGCCATGTAGTGGACAAAAATAAAAACAGGACTATTTCACTGCTTGAAACTTGAAGCCTACCCGAAAAGAGAAACCGAGGATAACAGTAAGGCTACATAGATGGAAATAAATCTGTATGTTTGGTACAAAGGCAGGTGGACAAGAAACATATATTCAGTGGAATGAAGGCTGGCTTTGAATAACTTTACCTGGCAAATATCTCCCTCATGGCACTCTGTAATTTGAACTACAATTTATACAATAGACCGGGGTGTCCTTGATGCCTGGGAGAAGCGGACGATGGGGTGAGTCCTGCTGGTAGTGCCTGATGAACAGTGCTGTAGTAAACCGTGGTTGTAAGGATAGCCTGAACAAGAGGATGAACTCTCCTCAAGCGTGGAGTAAGGGAAGCTGTGACTCTGAGGTAAGTTTGGCTCTGGTAAGCCTTGGTTCGTAGGTAGGCCAAGCCTCAATGGTGAGTTTTGGTTCTAAACTATGTCAGAAGGAAATCCTGTTCTGCTTGTCCCACAGTGTTCCTGAACAGTAATAATGAAAAGCGGAACTTGACTTGTAAAACGCGCTGAGGAAAAAGTGAACAGCTTAAAATTTCACACAAAATCGGAATTCAAAACGTGCTAGATACAGAGCAAAATCCAAGAATGTTTGACCTAGATTGTTATGGAAAACGTTTGCTCTGGCGCCACAATGATAGGACGAAGGCTAGTTTTGTAAAATATACTGTACATAAATGCATATGATACAAGAGTGGTTTACAGAACAGATATGCTGTTACAAAAAAAAATAATAATAATTCACAATGATCTTGACAATTTTTTTTTTTTTTACCTGGGGTCAAACATGGGTAATGCGACTTAAAGGGAAATCCAAAATCCAAAATACCAGTAGAAAAAATCAGTAAAATTTTTTTAGTGCAAATAATAAACTAGAAATTGTGAAGAAAAACACAAAAACTAATCTATAATCAAGACGAGTGCTTAAAGGCAGCACACACACACACACACACACACACACACACACACACACACACACACACACACACACACACACACACACACACACACACACACACACTGGAACCATAGATAGTGCGCTTGAAGTCAGATATTGTTTTTTTTTTTTGTATTCCCATCATGTAAATCTCTCTAGTGAGGTCAAACTTACAACACTGTGCCCTGTGTCTGTACGTTCACTGCAATAAAGGAAAGATATGGAGAAAGAAGCACTGCAAAGGGCGATTAAAAGGATCCTTAAATGGAGAACTACACGATACAATGAACATAATCACCCACATACTCGTCGGTAAAGGAAGCCCCCTAACACCTCTTCCTAAGCGATTTAATTTGCTTATAACAACTTTTGCCCTCGTCTTCTGTGTTATGTAAATCATTCTAATATCACCATACTCTGTGTAAATAACGTACAAAAGGATAGCAGGCAGCAGTATCCAAAGATAAATCGGTAAGGAAGAGGTGTTAGGGAACTTCCTTAATTGTTCAGAAGTCTAAAAAAAACTTATCAAAACGCAGACTATGAGGGAATCTTCCCAGTATGTAGAATTTTCAGTTTTTTTTTTTTTTATGCAAGTAAGAAGGAACTAAGGGCCAGGAGCCCTCAAACTGTTCCTTCCAAGAAGAAAACAAGAACAATCCAAAAGAGAGCCAAATTCACGATCTGTTCATTTCGAGATGCCTGGACACAATGCGTTTGAAAGACTGGCGATCATAGAAAGTTGGAAATACAGAGGGAGACAGTTCCCAAGTAAGGGTCGGTAGCTGTTAAATATTTCACAACAGACTGGTCAAAGTAAACGAGACACTGGTTGTAAAATACTGTACTGTAATAGGCAAACCTTTCCATTAATATGAAGCAGTGTTTTCTGTCTCTGATGTGATAGGAAGCGTTAGGAGAAACACATTGAGGTGGTTTGTGCAGAGGATGGGGAGTGAGAAACTGACAAGGAGAGTGCATGTGAATGAGGTGGAGGGGGGGAGAGGGAGGGGGAGGCCAAGGATGAGATGGAGGGATGTAGTGGAGAGGATTATGAGAGTGGGGGGTGTGAGCTGGGAGCAGGGCAATGAAATGGCGGGGGACAAGGCGATATGGACGCGATTTGTTTGTGGCCACCCCTTACTGGATTAAGGCATCTGGCAATAGACAGACAGATAGATAGATAGAACGTTCTCATCTACACTAAGGATGTAAATGTTTGTAAATATGAAACAAACTGCTTTCCAACGTTACTGACTGTGAGGTAGAAACATTGTATCGTCCCAAAATATCCTGGGTGAATAACTAGCTGATGATCGCCGTCGGAAGCAAATTGGGGAAGAGATAGTAAAAAAAAAAAAAAAAAAAAGTCTGTATTTCTCTGATTCAGGCCGTTGAAGATGCAGTAACAGCGCAGACCAGTTGTACACTCAGCCTAATTACATATCCTAAAGGGAAAAGTGTTCTGTTCTCCTTTTTCCCCCCTCCTTCTTACCATCGGCTTTACGTTTTGCTGGTTTGTCTGAACATTGCTCTAGCCTCTTCTACCTGGGCCTGGCAGCTCTAGACACCTTTCTCAGGGTTTTACTGAGGTTTATATTTTCACCTAATACATAACAAGGATAAAATGATGAGTGTTGAGCCACCAGACGCAAGACACCCAGCCAGTAAACTACGTGTACAGGGCAACACTAATTCGAACGTGGCATGTATCCTGTTTATTGTCTGATTCTTTTTATATGTAGGCAAATACTGTTTTGGAAATGGATGTCCTATACACACAAGTGTTGCCTGGCAGGTGATGTTTTCTCTTATTCAGTAAGGTGCGGGGCACCCGTCTAGCAACAAACTCTCATCCCTTTTTTGTTCAACTCTCTAATACAAGAGTTAACCGTTACCCACAGTCTTTCATGTATGCAACAGGTCAACTCTGGAACTGTCTCCCTCTGTCTCTATTCCTCACTTCCTATGATCTCCAGTCTTTCAAACGCAGTGTCCAGGCATCTCGAAATTAACGGGTCATGAATTTGTCTCTCTGTTGTATTGTTTTTGTTTTTTTTGGAGGGAACAATCTTGCCGGCAGCTGACCTTTGGTTTCTTCTTCTTCATTGCATAAAAAAGAAAAGTTATTGTTTCCCAAGGATTTCCTTAAGAATTATTATATACTGGAAATTGGCCCTCCTCACGTTCTTCTGTCGGTTGTGGCTGCTGGGATTGCTGAGTTGAGGGAGCCTTCTTGCCTTGTAAATTTACCTTCGACTCACAGAAAATATATCATAGGCAGAGTTCAGTCTTTAATCATCAGTTTCGAAAGGAATCATAAGCCTGTTGCCGTCTGAGTTCATGGAATCTCTCTGCATTCCTGAATTCCACTCCCTCTCTCTGTCGGCACCCACTTCCGCTCTGTTATCTCCTTTATCTCTATACTACCAAGCTCTCTCTTCCTCCATTCTCTCCCTCTCTCCATTCTCTCTCTCTCTTCCATTCTCCATTCCCTCCCTCATCTCCATTCTCTCCCTATTTCCATACTCTCCGTCCATTCCCTCACTCCACCGCCACCACCACCTCGCCTGCCACTGTTGACCCTCGCCCCCAGCCCTATTGACACTGGGACTGGAGTCAGCATTTCAACCCAGTCCAGCTTAATCTATGGCCAGTTCGGGGGAGAATTACTGTGTGGCTGCTCTAGGGAATTTGACGTGAAGTGTAAATAGCTGTTAATTCATGGCGCCGGCTGAATTAATGAAGTAGGGAAGGATAGCATGGCGAGGGAGTTAACTGGGTGAGCTGAGTAATTACTGAGATAGAGATAGAGAGAGAGAGAGAGAGAGAGAGAGAGAGAGAGAGAGAGAGAGAGAGGCAAAGAGACTGATGAACAGACAGTGGCACACACACACACACACACACACACACACACACACACACACACACACACACACACACACACACAGTTAAAAGTATTTAGAAGGATAAGTGGTTTCTGAAAAGGTCTTACGTTCCATACCGAGGAGTTACCATGCATGAAGTAGCCAGGTACTGTACATGTTGCTGCTGTAATAGTCGGAAGGACTACTGTAAAGCAAAGAGGTGGTGGCGACCATCATCCACTCACTTGATGTAGTGTTGCCTATTTTTTCCTTCACCGCATCATTCTTTTTCTGTGTCTGTCCTCCTCTTCTTCCATCTTTCCTGTCAATTTTTGTGGCTCTTATTTCCTTCTCACGTGGCGTTACATTGAGTGACAAGCCTAATGGTTTCCTATAAGCCAGGAAACCATTTACTACGCTGAGTGGTAACCATATAACCAACTCATACGTGCTCCCTACCTGTCAACAAGTGTGTTGGCGGAGGGTTAGTGCCCCTCCACGTAAAACAACTAAAGACAAACGGCCACCCCTTATGGGATTATGGTGTATGGCTATAGATAGATAGATAGATAGACTTAAGCAAAGAAATTGGGTGCCCCCCTCCACCCATGCCACCATCAGCACAGCCACGGAAAAGTAAGTACAGTACACACAACCCTGGATAAATGTCTGTGGCAGGAAATTGTACAGGAACAGAGGAACCATTCATTGTGGCACTAAATGATGCCCAACACACTTTGTCTCACGACGGCCTGATGTGTTGTGTGGAGGAAATGTTAACTACTGCTTTGGCTGGTTATATTGGAGAGGAAGCGAGTGGAGTTACATGGAGAGACACACTGACAAATGAAGAAGTGAAGGAGCGTTGTGGTGTCGATGTGGATGTGATAGGAAACGTTAGGAGAATTACACTGAGGTGGTTTGGCCATGTGGAGAGGATGGAGAGTGAGAGACTAACGAGGAGAGTGTATGTGAGTAAGCTGGAGGAGAGAGTGGGAGGGGGAGGCCGAGGATGAGATGGAAGGATGGAGTGGAGTGGTATATGAGAGAGGGGAGTGTGAGCTCGGAGGAGGGCAGTGAATTTGCGGGGGATTGAGAGACATGGAGGCAATTTGTCTGTGGCCACCCCTTGCTGGATTGAGGCGTCTGGCAATAGATAGATAGACAAATACGTCTTTTAGGTGAAGATATTACCTACTGTAGTGTATATGCCTTAATGTATAGCTGGTTGTATGATGTATATAGTTGTAGGTGTGTTGTGGCCAGATCAGGGTAGTGTATTGGAGTATTACATTATGGTAGAAACTAAATCTTTCATCTGTAACTCCTCTTTGACTTGGTATTTAAGTTAAACATGTGTCGGTAGGTGTGTGTGTGTGTGTGTGTGTGTGTGTGTGTGTGTTCAAATCGATAATGTATCTCAAAAGCCTCAGTTAGCTGTCTGTGCAAATAATTGTAAGGAAAAAGAGGGTTCATGCCTACCACTTTCTCTGCTACCCCGTTTGTCTGATAGTCTATGTCTCACCTTTGAAAGCATCGCGACATAATTCTTGATGATTAGCCGACAGAACTGGACAATATATTCCACAAAAGGAGAGAGTTCAAACTGTACCCCCACATACCCTGCCTGGCATGACGTAAACAGAAGCTTCTGCAACCACACACACACACACATACACAAGAAAGGAAAAATACTTAACAAAAAAACTTTACACACACAAAAAAAAACTTCACACACACACACACACACACACACACACGCAAACTCCTCCCATTTGCCCTGTTTCGCTCGCACCTCACTGCTTTCTCGGGGGACAGAAAATTACCCCAGTTTCCACTATAATCCACACTCATTACCCTCACTAAAGAGCGCTAAATATCCCTTGCCAATTCAGTACAGGCTGTGGGTTATAGCGGCCTGGGTGTTATCATCATAGTCATAACTCCTCCCGCACTGGTAAGAGGCGTGGGGTGATAATGTGCCCTTTTGGAGTTACAGTATATTCTGCGATGAACAAAGTCTATCTATCTATCTATTGTCAGATGCCTTAATCTCGTAAGGGGTGGCCATAAATAAATCGCCTCCATGTCGCCCTGTCCCCCGCCATTTCATTGCCCTGCTCCCTGCTCACACCCTCCTCTCTCATATACCTCTCCACTCCATCCCTCCATCTCATCCTTGGCCTCCCCCTCCCTCTCCCCCCTTCCACCTTACTCACATACACTCTCCTCGTCAGTTTCTCACAACAGTTTAATGATGTTATACGGTACATGACGTGTTGTTCATGTTATAGTGAACTCTCTGCTCGTGTGAACATAAAAATGTGAGGTCATAATTGCACTTACTGCCCTTTTTTTTTTAGGCAAGGAAGAAGGAACCAAAGGCCAGGAGCCAGCAAACCATTCCCTTCAAGAAAAATACAAAAACAAGTTAACAGTGAGCCAAATTCAAGATCCGTTCATTTCGAGATGCCTAGACACACTGCGTTTGAAAGACTGGAGATCATAGGAAGTAGGAAATACAGACAGAGGGAGACAGTTCCAGAGTTGACCTGTTGCATAAATGAAGGTCTGGGAGTAATGGTTAACTCTTGCATTAGAGAGCTGCACAGTTCGACAGAAAAGGTCAGGCCTGTATTGTTCATACTGTTGACCAAATGACCTTATTCGGATTTGCACCCCCCTCCCCTCCCCCCCCCGGTCCATAGTGAGGTGGTCAGTGAAGGGTGTATCTGAGGCCTCCTAGGGTAAGGAGGCTCCCTAACACCTCTTCCTTAGCGATTTTTTTTTTTTTTTTTTTTTTTTGAGTGGCTGGTTAATATCTTTCTGTATTTATCCTGAGCATGGCGATGTTTGAAGGATTTGTATAACACACAACGGGGACAGTAAGGTGTAATAAGAAAAATAAATCGCTTAGGAAAAGGTGTTACGGAGCTTCCTTAACCGACGAGAATATGAACCTAAGTCTGTATTGAAAAGTCTCTTCACAACTGCAAGAGAGAGAGAGAGAGAGAGAGAGAGAGAGAGAGAGAGAGAGAGAGAGATGTGAAGCTCTCCCTCTATTATCAAAGCTTCCATGTATTGTTTGTTTGTTGCGTATTATATTGTTTATTTACAGTCAGTCAATGATGCAACTGCCTTGCAATTCAAAACCAAGCCAGAGTATTAAACAGGTCAACTCTGGAACTGCCTACCTCTGACTGTATTTCCTACCGTTTATGACCTCCAGTCTTTTAAACGCAGTGTGTCCAGGCATCTCGAAACGAACGGGTCTTGAATTTGGCTCTCTGTTGTTTTGTTTCTGTTTTTGGGAGGGAACAATTAGCTGGCTCCTGGCCTATAGTTCCTTCTCCCTTGCACAAAAACAATAAATAAATAAGGGGTGGGACATGGATAGGGGAATTACGAGAATGTTTACGTTTATCCTCAAGTCCTGACAACTTTCTTTAATTTCCCTCATGCACATATTCCTCATCGAGGTGCCCTACTCACTAGATGGCAGCACGGATATTTCCCTCAATTTTTCCTTATTGTTCAGACTTCCTCATCCCTCTAGCTACCTTGCTGCCAGTCTTCCTAAACGGAAGGGGGTAGGAACGATGATTTCTTATTACCCATTGTCCAATTTGCTTGCCGCCGCCGGAGACTGACCCGACAGTCTATCTAGTATCTGTCTATCTATTGCCAAACTCCCCAATCCCGTAAGGGGTGGCCACAAACAAATCGCCTCCATGTCGCCCTGTTCCCCGTCATTTCATTGCCCTGCTCCCAGCTCACATCCCCCTCTCTCATATACCTCTCCACTCCATCCCTCCATCTCATCCATGGTCTCCCGTACCCCCTCCAATTTCCTCCCCTCCCAAGCCTTCCACTCGTGTATTGAAAGAGTTGAGTGATAGTGCGATTGGGAAACTTTTAGACTACAATATCGACATTACTGAGTGGAGAGATGACGTCTGAGAGCAGGAGTTACAACATAGGGGTTAAGGTGACGTGCCCTGGCCGCATATTTCCGAACTGTACTACAGTAGAGACAAGGGGCGGGGCTTGGACTGTTACGTCACTACCCGCCCGCCCTCAGCACAACTTAGATACAGGTTTCTCTCTCGGTTTCATTGCTTCGGGCCAGCGATTGTGATGAACGATACTCCCATATTCCCATACATTTTATGTCATTACACATGTGCTGAAAGGGGGTTGGTGATAGCCAATACCCTCTTCAGGCATAAAATGATCCACAGGTATACATGGCGAGTGATGAGAAGGGTGGGTGGTGAATTGAATGAAAGGAAGGCAATGACTGACTATGTGTGTGTGGATGAAAGGATGCGAAGATGTGTAATGGATGCAAGAGCGTATAGAGGTTGGGGGAGTGGACTTTCTGACCACTACTTGGTGGTGGCCAGAATTAAAATTCAAGTAATATGGAGGAATAGAAGAAGGGAAAGACGAGAGGAAGGAGTAGTTGCAAGGAGAGTGGAAAGGTTACAAGAGGATGAGAAAAAGGCAGAGTATAAGAGAGAAGTGGAGGAACGATTGGGCAAATATGAATTGGAGCAGATGGGAGACGTGGAAGGTGTGTGTAGGATATTTACAGAAGAAATATGTGCAGCATGTGATGTGGTGTGTGGAAGGAAGAGAAGACGGAGGGGGGTGCAAGGAACAGCGTGGTGGACTGAAGAGGTGAGACAGGCTTTGGCACAAAAGAAGAAAGCATACAATGAATGGATGAGAAATAGGGGCGTGGAAAAAGTTGAGAGGCGGAAGAGAGAGTTATATGTAGAAAGAAAGAGAGAGGTGAAAAGATTAGTAAGAGAGAGTAAGAAGAGAGTGGATGAGGAATTTGGAAGGAATTTGAGTGTAAAGTGGAGGGACTGTAAGAAAATGTTCTGGAAAGAGGTGAAAAGAGTAAGACAGGATGGAAGTGAAGTTAGCAGGGGAGTGAAAGATAAAAATGGTAGATTGCTAGTGGGGAAGGGAGAAAAAGTGAGCAGATGGAGAGAACACTTTAAGGAATTGTTGAACATACAGGATGGAAGTAATGCGAGTATAAGTGGCTGGGGAATGGCTGGCAGAAGGAGGGAGGTGAGAAGACAGGAAGAAATTAGTAGGATAGAAGTTGTGGAAGCAATGAAGAAAGTTAAATCGGGGAAAGCCCCAGGAATTGATGGAGTGTGTGGTGAAATGCTGAAGCATGGGGGAGAGATAGTAGTAGAATGGATGTGGAAGATGTGCAGATTGGCCTGGGAGGAAGGTAGAGTCCTGGAGGATTGGAAGTCAGGTATAATTATTCCCTTGTACAAAGGAAAAGGGGAAAAAGAAGTGTGTGGTAATCATAGGGGCATTTGTCTTCTTAGTATAATAGGAAAAGTGTATGGTAGGATACTTATTGAGAGAGTTAGAGAAAGAACAGAGAAATTAGTTGGAGAAGAACAGGGAGGCTTTAGGAAGAGAAGAGGTTGTGTAGATCAGATATTCATTCTTAAATCTTTAGTGGAAAAGTTTCTAGAGAAGGGAAAGAAGTTGTATGCAGCTTTCATGGATTTGGAGAAAGCATATGACAGGGTGGATAGACAAGGATTGTGGAAAGTGTTAAGAATATATGGAGTAGATGGGAAGTTGTTGAATGCTGTGAAGAGTATGTACGATGGTGCGAAGGCTGCGGTGCGTGTGGATAGTGAACTAAGTGAATTTTTCTCTTTGAAAGTTGGGTTGAAACAGGGATGTGTCATGTTTCCATGGTTGTTTAATTTGTACATGGATAGGGTAATAAAAGAGGTACAAGGTAAGGTAGTGGATGTTGGTGTGGCCCTGGTGAGAGAGGATAGTGTTTGGAAACTCCCTGTACTGTTGTTTCCAGATGATACTGTGTTGTTGAGTGAAGACGAAGGGGAGCTGCAAGGCTTGGTGGATGAGTTTGGGAGAGTGTGTAAGAAACGGAATCTAAAGGCGAATGTAAGGAAGAGTAAAGTGATGGTCTTTGAGAGAGGTGAAGTCAGTGAATGTACAGCGAGGTTGGATGGTGAGGAATTGGAAAATGTGAGTACGTTTAAGTACTTGGGTAGTGTGGTGAGTAAGGATGGAGGTTTGGAGGGTGAAGTGCTTGAAAGGGTACAGCAGGGAAGAAAGGTTGCTGGTTCTTTGAAAGCAGTGATAAGAAACAGGGAAGTGAGCATGGAAGTGAAAAAGTTACTACATGACAGTATTGTGATACCAACTCTAACGTATGGAAGTGAAGCTTGGACGTTGTTGGAAGGACACAAGTCAAGAGTGAGAGCAGTGGAAATGAGTTATTTAAGACGAGCCTGTGGAGTCACATGGAGAGATAGGCTGACGAATGAGGATATAAAGGAGCGTTGTGATGTGGATGTGGATGTGATAGGAAGCGTTATGAGGAACACACTGAGGTGGTTTGGCCATGTGGAGAGGATGGAGGGTGAAAGACTGACGAAGAGAGTGTATGTGAGTGAGGTGGAGGGGGGAAGAGGGAGGGGGAGGCCGAGGATGAGATGGAGGGATGGGGTGGAGAGGTATATGAGAGATGGGGGTGTGAGTTGGGAGCAGGGCAGTGAAATGGCGGGGGACAGGGCGACTTGGAGGCGATTTGTTTGTGGCCATCCCGAACGGGATTGAGGCGTCTGGCAATAGATAGATAGATAGACATTTAAAACGAACTGTATGTGTATCTACTTATATACATTTCATAAATGAATACAGAATATTTGTCATTGCATTATAGCGTATCTTAGTTTATCATTGTATTATTTTGTCCCAGTTTATTTACAAACCAACAAGATATGTATTGAACAAAATTATCTTACTCAAGATCACTCAGTGAGCGTTGCACATACATACAATAAAATGCAAAAGAAAGAAAATCAGTGAATATACAAAAAACATAAAACAAGATGTATATTGAACAAAGACACCCTACTGCAGATGAACGAACGTTGCACAGAAAAAGACATAAAAACAAAAAATAAAAAAGTACCATAAAAATACAGAGAACAAAAATGGTAGTGTCGTACAAACCATACAGTATAGATCACTATACTAATGAAGAAAGCACAGTAGAGAAGTGAAGTCGTACAGTCACTCCCAAAAGTCGGGGGCATTTTTCGATCCCAAGTAACCCTGTACCGGTGAATCTGAAACAACTTACACATATGGCTATTTATCTCAACGAATGTTTCGGATTCAGTTGTAACGTCAAAAATTTTTACTATCCCCACCGTTATTCTTCATCCAGTGTAATGCTCGATATTTATATTCATACCTGTTGTTGGTACTGATCAACTCATCCATAGATAATATAAGTGGTACTCGACTTAGTATAGTAGAAGGTAAATATTTATGAAAAGAAAGAATTGTGGTAGCGTTTGTAGTTTTTGGCCGAGCTTAGATTTAGTCAGTACCATGGGTGGTCGTCGTTCCCTCAGCGAAGGAATCTTGAATTGGAAGGGGAGTGAATTTGGCTTGAGGACATAATTTCCTTGATTAGGAACACCAATAAAGAAAAGAAAATGATATATACTTTACTCTAATAACTTGATGCTAGTTTCCACAAAACATTTTTAATTACATGACCCTTTTTAGTATGAGAGAAGATTGTACATGTTACCAGGGTTTTGGATGATCATTCCTCCAACATTATTACCAGACGAAACAATTTGATACATACCAACGATTTATGAGGTTATTGTACTTTACTTTCTTTTTGTCAGTTACTCTTGGGCTCAACAATAGCCTCAAGCCAGGGACCTTTTTACGGGTATGGGCTATCTGTTCGGGCTGGCATAGCCTCGAACCAATAAGAATGATTACTCGTGTTCATTTTCATCCATATAATATACTCTCATCATGCAATTCTCCAGAATCCAATATCAGTTCAGTACTATTTGCAGTTCATAAGCATCATTGCTATAATCACTAAAAATGCATAATCACTCGGGCTTGTCTAGCCTCGAGGAATAATTCAGAAAAGAAACATAATCACTAAGAATTCGTAATCACTCGGGCTTGTTTAGCCTCGAGGTACTATTCAAACATTGTACAATCATCAAGAATACATAATCACTCGGGCTTGTTTAGCCTCGAGGTTCATTTCAAAATTACATCATTGCTCACAGTCACTAAGTTCCCTTCCACGCTCCTAACTTCCTTAGTTACAAGAAAGAAAACGGTTAATGGTTTGAATTACGCTCTTCCGTTACCAGATTACATCACTTTCAAATTTCTATTTCTTATTTACAAAATAAAATTCACTTGATAGATCAATAATACTATTACATTTGGTTTATATAATAATTCATGGATAGTGTAATGTGTGTATGCTCAAGTCCTTGGACAATACTATGGGAAAGCGTCGTGCTCACACGGACGTCGCCAGTGTCTGGGGGACTGAACAAACGTCCATTAGATACGACGTCTGGGGCTCGAGTCACTACGTTAAACTTTCAACAATATTACTTCATATAGTTCATGACAAGTAAGGATTAAACAAAGAAAAAGAGGGGGGAGGAAGAAGAAATGTGGACGGCTCACCTGAACAAACGTCCATTAAATACGACGTCTGGGGCTCGAGTGACTACGTTGGGCATCGTAGCGACGCCACTGCCAACTCAAATGAGGTGGTGTTTTTGAAATATGGTGGGTTTCAATTCTCTTTACAATTTATTTGCAGTGTACCCATGACGCCAAGACTTTTGATTAAATTGGGGAAAATTTGGGATTTATTCCTTACTCAATTTAGATACTGATTCTATCACTGTCTCACTTTGAATCTGAGAGCAGCTCATGCCATCTAGTGACGGCCAAGACAAACGGGACTTTAAATCCTCACAAATGACATTATTTAGGCCTTTTGGACTGCTAATCTTACATATTTGGGTTCTAGCAGCTTCATTAGCAAACATTTCACAACTAGGTTACGGAAAGAATTGTATATTCATCATTATTCTGTTTAAGGTTTAAACTCGGCGCCCAACAACGACGCACAAAAGAAGGGGACAAGCTGCGCGCATCTGTTATCCATTACTCGGCCAGATGGGGAATTCCCATAGCTCAACATCCACAATTACATCACCCACTGCATAGATACAGAGATACATACATATAAAAAATAAAGTTAGCCCTACATTAATCATTAACATATGAATTACTACTTAGGATAGGAACTTATAAACTAATATTCAGGTTACACCCTATCTAACTTAAAATTACAGTACTACTAAACACATACATGAATATCAAATGTGTGGCACTACACAGTGATGAACTGGGCCAGACTTTTGGGAGTGACTGTACATATAAAAACTCACATATGACTTTTTGCAGTCGGCTGTTTTTTTTTAAACATTAGCTGCGAGACTTCGCGGTCGTTTCGAAACTCGGATGACATGACAACCCTGTCTCTTGTGACCCTTTCTAATAGGAGCAGCCCCCCTTGGCACACCTGGCTGAATTATATGGTGATTTTGGTGAGTAAACTTTGCAGCAAACTTAATTATCTAACTGTTTGATAGATGTAGTGAAAATGGATACTGAGCTTTTTGGAAATAATGTAGAGTTATAAGTGTGGTTAGGGAGGAAGCAAACAAACGAAAACCACTGTGGAATCGCCCTCATGACGTCATATTTTAAGGCATCTTTCCTATCACAACCTTCTTTCCGATCGTCAGTACGGGTTCCGTCAGGGACGCTCCACTGGCGATCTTCTCACCTACCTTTCAGACTCCTGGTCATCCTCCTTTCGGGACTTTGGCGAAAGCTTTGCCATTGCACTTGACATCTCAAAGGCTTTCGACCGAGTCTGGCATAAATCTTTAATTTCCAAACTGCCCTCCTATGGTTTCTATCCTTCTATCTGTGCCTTCATCGCTAGCTTCCTTTCTGGTCGTTCTATAGCCGCTGTTGTAGACGGCCATCGTTCTTCTCCTAGATCTATCAACAGTGGTGTTCCTCAGGGCTCTGTCCTATCACCAACTCTCTTCCTTTTATTCATCAATGATCTTCTAAGCTGTACATCTAACCCTATCCACTCATACGCTGATGACTCCACCCTTCACCTTTCCATTCGGTTCTCGCAACGCCCATCTCAACAGTTACTTCAACAAACAAGGGATGAGGCTATGGCACACCTAATGTCTGACTTAGCTATTATCTCTGACTGGGGTAAAAATAATCTGGTTGTTTTTAATGCATCTAAGACTCAGTTCTTACACCTATCAACCCGACAAAATCTTCCACAGGTATACCCACTAATGTTTAATAATATTCAGCTTAATCCTGCACCATCCTTGACAATGCTTGGGGTTTCATTTACTCGGGACTTATCTTGGAAAGATCATAGTACATCTCTTGTAAAATCTACTTCCAAGAGATTGGGTGTGCTAAGCCGACTCCGCTCTTTCGTTACCCCTGCACAATTGTTGACTCTATACAGGGGTTTTATCCTCCCCTGTGTGGAGTACAACTCTCATGTGTGGGGAGGCTCCCCGCATACAGCTCTTCTCAATAGGGTGGAGTCAAAGGCTTTTCGTCTCATTAACTCTCCTCCTCTTACTGACTCCCTTCAACCTCTGTCTCTTCACCGTACTGTTGCATCTTTATCTCTTTTCTATTGCTACTTTAATGGTCACTGCTCCTCTGCACTATCTGCTTGCATTCCTCCACCTCTACGACGGGCGCGTAGCACCAGTCTGGCAGCAAACTCTCATCCCTTTTCTGTCCAACTCTCTAATGCAAGAGTTAACCATTACTCCCAGTCTTTCATTTATGCAACAGGTCAACTCTGGAACTGTCTCCCTCTGTCTGTATTTCCTGCTGCCTATGATCTACAGTCTTTCAAATGCAGTGTGTTCAGGCATCTCAAAATGGTCGGATCTTGAATTTGGCTCTCTACTGTATTTTGTTTTTCTCTTGGAAGGAACTGTTACCGCGGGCTCATGGCCTTTGGTTCCTTCTTTCTCGCATTAAAAAAAATATATATAGATAAAAATTTCGTTGATTGGTCAGACCGCTTGAGGTCACATACGTTTTAAATGTAATGGCATATAAAATGTATAGGAATGTGGTAGTATCGTTCATCACACTCGCAGGCCCGAAGCAATGAAACCGAGAGGGAAACCTGTATCTAAGTTGCGCTGAGGGCGGGGGCGTAGTGACATCACAGTCCAAGCCCCGCCCCTTGTGTCTACTGCAGTACAGTTCGGAAATATGCGGCCTGGCCATCCCTACTAACCCCCAGCTTCCTTTGTTGGGCTAAAGCATCATCACACTCTCACCACCGTCACAATGCCACAGCCTGACACTTTGAGAGTGTGTGGGGAAAGTGTAACATTGTAGTGTAAATCAGTACATAAAACTGAGAAAAATAAGTGGTATTGAGGAATAAGGAAAATTTCAGTGAAGAGAAGTGTTTGCGAAAGTAAGGTCTGATATTCATATAGTGAAGACAGTAGAAAAAATATATACGTAAGCTAAGGGAAATAAAGGTAAGTACGGTACTTTATAAGAGGTTTAGTATCATTCATTATAGAACGCGAGTGTTGGAGAGGAAAGTGAGAGTGATCTTTGTGTATAGTGGTTTTGTATCGTAGTGTATATCATCATCATCATCATCATCCGGACCTCCTTTCCCACCCTAAGGCAGGGTGAGGAGTAGCAATTTCCAGACAGCCCAAATTTGCCCAAGCTAATGGGCCACGCTTCCATTCACTCATCATTCAAGCCCCCGGAATCCTGGCTCTATCGGATACGCCAAAAACATTCATCACGATCTGAAGCTTCACAGAAACGTATCCGACTGAGTCAGTCCGGACGCTGCCACGTTAAAAAGGGGTGTCAAATCCCTGATCATGTGAGGACTTTGATTCATGGTTGCGGGGAGGTCAGACGTGTTTTCATCTGCTCTCTCCTCTAGTTTTCAGGGCTGCCACACCGGCAATTAGTTCTTTTTCACCCTTCTGGTGACGTTAGGATAGCTAGTTCCTCACTGTCCTCCCCTCTCTATTATCTTGGAACAGTAGGTGTCTGTTCCTCTTTACTGAGATTACCTTTGCTTATTGCCCACGGAGGGTCCCCCCCACTGATCGCTCTGGGGCGTGAATTAACACGGTCGGGCCTCCCTGGAGTGGTTTGAGAGGGCAATTTCAGCCTTAGGTGTGTGGTCCCCGGTTGTTTGTCCCTTGCTTGTCTTTTCTCCTTCCCACTTCCACCGTTAGGGGGGGCGTGGTTACTATGTCGGACGCCCCTACTGCCTCCCCCTCCTTCAGGGAGGAAGGTGGTCCTGACGAACCTCAGACTGTTAGAGAGACCGACCGCACCGCGACTGAACAGCCCCAGACACGCGTCCCGATTGACATCCCTGTACATAACGCCTCGTTCGTGACCCTACATGTTCTCGGTTCTACTCCCCTGGCTTGCCTCAATCCTTTCATGATAAAGAAAGTAATTAATGGATGCGCTGGCGAGGTAGAATTTGTAAAAAAAACACTTGCTAGTGGAGATCTTTATTACATGACACTCGTCGGATTGACTGTCCGGTGAGTGTAAAGCTACGTGAAGAATGTTTTGTGACCTGTCAGGGGGAGCCAGGATTCCGGGATCCTGAGTGGTGGGTGAATGGAAGTATGGCTCATTCAACTGGGTAAACTTTGATTAGTATCTCATTCTCTCCATTTCTTTACAATTTTCTTGATCCTACCTCACCCACAGTGGAGTGGGAAAAGGGATTTGGGTGATAATGACGATGATGATGATGATGATGATGATAGGAGTGCCCCCTGGTCGAGAGCAGGTGGATAATGATGATGATGATGATGATGGTGATGGTGATGATGGTGATGATGATGGTGATGATGACAGGAATGTCCCCTGGTCAAGAACAGGTGTATGATGATGACGACGATGATGATGATGATGATGATAGACATGTCCCCTGGTTGAGAGCACGTAGAGTTCAAAGTTTATTCCACAGTAAACAAAATCATCTGCAGATGTTCATCGGACTGAAAGGGTTAACTGTTTTATTTCGATGATATATTTTAGATGCGGGAGCTTCTCTAGGAGTGGCCTTGTCCGTCTGCCACTCATTAACCTTTTTCGGTCCCATGGGTCTTCACTCCCGTAGACTTTGGCTGCCCCCATATATCTGATATATTTGTAATTCTTAGTTTTAGCCCTAATATATCAAGAGGATTTTACTCTACCCAGGGGAGACTTGGAACAGCTGGGGTTTGATAGAGCCATCATTAGCCCCGTGAGTCCTATAGGTCCTTCCTGAGCTGAATAAAGTTATCTGGAGGCAGCAGGAACATACTTAACTAACTCATCGTCATAGCGAAGGGGTAAGAGCGGGCAGCACAATGGCAATATAAATTGCAGAATGTTGGTACTATGGTAGTGGCTTGATTTCTGGCATGGTAGAAGCAGTAACAAGGCTTGTACTATGGCAGTGGCTTGATTTCCAACATTAGACACGTCGACAAGGCTCTTGCTGCAGCAATGGCTTCACTTTTGGCATGGTAGACGCAGTAACTAGGCACATTTTATGGCAGTGGCATGATTTCCGGCATGGTAGACACAGTAACAAGGCTTATGTTATGGCAGTGGCTTGATTTCTGGCATGGTGGATGTGGCAACAAGGCACATTCAGTGCTCCATGCAAATCCAGTCACTCACGACTATCCCAGCCTGAATTCCAGCCTGAGAACTGAAGGCTTCCTGTGAAAATCTGAGGAAGAATTTTGATGACAGATTCAGTTATGTCTCAGTGTGTGTTTTCATTCCTTGATATGAAGAAGTGTTGTATATTTTATGCTTGGTTT
>NC_137026.1:254790-287290 GCF_032717465.1 Coenobita brevimanus | reverse complement strand
GAGTAATTCTGAAGGCGTAGACAAACACACTGAGGTGGTTTGGCCATGTGGAGAGGACGGAGAGCGAGCGACTGACGAGGAGAGTGTATGTGAGTGAGGTGGAGGAGGGGAGAGGGACAGGGAGGCAAAGGATGAGATGGAGGGATGGAGTGGAGAGGAATATGAGAGAGGCGGGTGTGACCTGGGAGCAAGGCAGTGAAATGGCGGGCGACAGGACGACATGGAGGCGATTTGTTTATGGCCACCCCTTACAGGATTAAGGAGTTTGGCAATAGATATATGGATAGACAGTAGATTTGCCACAAGCCGCCACAGTGGGTCGCCAGCCACTGTCCTCACCCCAGCACCTACAGTACACCCGCAATTTGCTGCGCGAGGACACGAAATACTGGGAATTAGGCTAAGCTGAGGGAGTTCTTTTGGTTTACACAAACACACTGGGGTCTTGCCCTGTAATTCCCTTCATAAACCCGTGAGGGACACAAGGCAGGCGCTGTGTTCGTCACTAATACCAGGTGACTTATCGGGTGTATTAGGGTCGGGGTGTGTTGTCATGGTAACCTGACTGTGGCGACTGGTATTATGTCAACTGGGTTAGGAGGCGTTAACTTGACGCTTTTATCCTTTTTTTTAAGCCATCAAAATCTTCTTTCCTTAGGACCTGTAATAATAAAACTCCCAGTACAGGCTGTATCTAACCCAGTTAATTTGAATATACCCAACAAAGCTGAATGAAACTGTGTGTAGACATTAGAAGGTAAATATATATATATATATATATATATATATATATATATATATATATATATATATATATATATATATATATATATATTCTTGGAGAGGAAGTGTAAATAGTAAATCAGATGACATTGTTTTTAAAGAACTTGAGTACACCCACAGATTAACTTTATCATCATCCCCATCATCAACACCATTGTCACCATCACCACCACCATCATCACTGTCGTCATCATCATCACTGCCGTCATTACCATCACCATCATTGTCAATCATCACCATCATCGCCATCACCATCATTATCAATCATCACCATCACCATCATCGCCATCACCATCATTGTCAATCATCACCATCATCATCCTCGCCATCACCATCATCCCCATCACCGTCATCAACATCATCATCATCGCCAGCATTAATGTATCGTCATCATAATCCTGTTTACTAACAATAAATAAGGTGGATATTATCTAGAAAACAAGTAGTACCAGAAAAACGCAAAAGACGGTAAATTAAGCAGAGCATACGTTCAGTCATTATTCAAGCCTTTGAAATTCCCAATTTTTTTTTTAAGGAAGAATGAACCAAAGCCTGAGCCCTCAATATTGTTCCCTTAGAGAGAGAGAGAGAGAGAGAGAGAGAGAGGAACAGACAGACACATTAAAGATCCGTTCATTTAGAGATGCTTGGACTCATTGCGTTTAAACATTCATACCAGACTCGATCGAAAGCCTTTGAGATGTCAAGTGCAATGGCAAAGCTTTGGCCAAAGTCCCGAAAGGAGGATGACCAGGAGTGTGAAAGGTAGGTGAGGTATTCTCTTGACCTAGGGTGAGGTGATCACCAGTGGAGCATCCCTGACAGACGTATACTGGCGATCAGAAGGAAAGGGGTAAGAGAGAACGGCGTGAAAAGGTGAAAACACAAGGACAAGACACCATGTCGATAAGATATCGCTTTAAAAAAATAAATAAAATCCAGGAGAGAAACTATAAGGCTAAAGGTCACGCGAAAAAACAATTAATCTATCTGTAGCCAGACGCCATGATCCGGTAAATGGTGGCCGTTTGTCTCTGAGTTAGTTGTTTTACGGCGAGGAACACTAACCCTCCGCCAACCCACTTACTAACACGTATGGGTTGGTTATATGGTTATCACCCAGCGTTGTAAATGGTTTCCTGGCTTACAGGAAACCATTAGGCTTATCACGCAATGTAAAGTCACCTGAAAAGGAAAGAAGAGTAATAAAAAGTGACAGGAAAGATGGGAGACAAAGGAAGAGAGGAGGACAGACACGGAAAAAGAATGATAAAGGTGAAGGAAGAAGTAGGCAGCACTACATCAAGCGAGTGGATGGCAGAGTAGAGCCGGGTGAGTATAAAGTTCGCAACCAGACAGGGTAGAGACGGAGAGAATGATTACAGGGAATGGGAAAGGATATAGTATTAAAAGTGAAGATTTTTTTTTTTTTTACTTTTTTTATGTGTCCTGTTCTGGTCATAAACTCCAAAGCCCGTTCCCTTGGCCCAGTAGTCCTCGTACATGCTATACACTTCCACATGTCACTACTTCGTCGCTAACACCCACTATCCATACTGAATAGAGAAGAAAATTGAGGAAGTGACAGAGGAAAGAGTGAAGCTAAAAATTATTACAGCATTTATACACACACAGCAGACTGTGTGGGTACATTGGAAGGGTGTGCGTGGGGTGTGCGGAGAGTGTGAGAAGGATGTGTGTGGGGTGTGCGTAGGGTGTGAGTAGGGTGTGCGTAGCGTATGCGTGGGGTGTGCGTAGGGTGTGAGTTGGGTGTGCGTAGCGTATGCGTGGGGTGTGCGTAGGGTGTGCGTAGGGTGTGCGTAGGGTGTGAGTTGGGTGTGCGTAGCGTATGCGTGGGGTGTGCGTAGGGTGTGCGTAGGGTGTGCGTAGGGTGTGCATAGGGTGTGCATAGGGTGTGAGTAGGGTGTGCGTAGGGTGTGCATAGGGTGTACATAGAGTGTGAGTAGGGTGTGCGTAGGGTGTGCGTACGGTGTGCGTAGGGTGTGAGTAGGGTGTGTGTAGGATGTGCATAGGGTGTGTGTAGGGTGTGCACAGGGTGTGCATAGGGTGTGTGTAGGGTGTGTACAGTGTGTGTTGGGTGTGCGTAGGATGTGGGTAAGATGTGCATAGGGTGTGAGTGGAGTGTGCATAGGGTGTGCGTAGGGTGTGCGTAGCGTAGGGTGTGAGTAGAATGTGCGTAGGGTGTGAGTGGAATGTGCTTAGGGTGTGAGTGCGGTGTGCATAGGGTGTGCGTAGGGTGTGCGTAGGGTGTGAGTAGCGTGTGCGTAGGGTATGCGTAGGGTGTGAGTAGGATGTGCGTAGGCTGTGCGTAGGGTGTGAGTAGGGTGTGGGTAGGGTGTGCGTAGGGTGTTTGTAGGGTGTGTGTAGGGCATGAGTAGGATGTGCATAGGGTGTGAGTAGGGCGTGAGTAGGATGTGCATAGGGTGTCAGTAGGGTGTGCATAGGGTGTGTGTAGGGTGTGCATAGGATGTGAGTAGGGTGTGAGTAGGCTCTGCGTAGGGTGTGAGTTGGGTGTGCGTAGGGTGTGCATAGGGTGTGAGTAGGGTGTGTGCAGGGTGTGGGTAGGATGTGTGTAGGGTGTGAGCAGGGTGCGAGTTGGGTGTGCGTAGGGTGTGAGTAGGGTGTGCGTAGGGTATGCGTAGAGTGTGAGGAGGGTGTGTGTAGGGTGTGCGTGGGGTGTGCGTAGGGTGTGTGTAGGGTGTGCGTAGGGTGTGCGTAGGTTGGAAGGGCTGGTAGGGTGTGTGCATGGCGTGGTGGATGGGAGTAAAGGGGTAAAGAGACTGATAGGGAGAGGAGTGTAGAAAGCCACCATACATTACAACAAAGACAGGGGCTGCGAGATTTGTTAGAAGGGGAAGGTATTGTTACATCTTGTTAATGGGTTTAATGCTGGTTGGATGGGCGGAGAGAGAGAGAGAGAGAGAGAGAGAGAGACAGACAGACAGACAGACAGACAGAAGGAGAGACAGACAGAGAGACAAAGAGACTGAAAGACAGACAGACAGACAGACAGACAGACAGACAGAGACAGAGACAGAGAGGAAAACAGAGACAGACAGAGAGACAGACAGAAAGAGACAGAGAGAATTACGTAAACACAAAGACCATGAAAGCCTTATGGTCCGCCTATGTTCTACGGGCTTAAAGTTTTTCAGTAGAGAAATTTGCCGATCAAAATTACAGTCACGAAAAAATCCAAGAGAACAAAAGAAATATATGTATGAAAACCGTCATGGGAATAAGAAAGAAAAAAGAAAAAAGAAAGAAAAAGGAATCATGCTATTAAATAAATGTTGCCCCAAGTATCCCTGCTTGTCGTAAAAGGCGACTAAAAGGGTTGGCGGAGGGTTAGTGTCCCTCCCCGGAAAACAATTAACTAAAAAGACAAACAATAAGCCTCGGACAAGGACTGACCAAAAGATGACGACCAAGGAACTGACAAAGGACATGGTTATTGGAACTTGGAATGTAAGGGGAGCGAATGATGAGGTGAAAGAGAGAGAGAGATTGTCCAGGTGCCTGAGGGTGCGAAAGCTGATGCATGCGGAATAACTGAAACGAAATGGAGAGGTGAGAGTGTGAGAGAATGGGAGTATGGATGGGGTATATGTGTAGGAGTAGGTGAGAATGAGAGGGCAAAAGAAGGAGTATGAATAGTTGTGAGTAAAAGATGGAAGAAGAGCATAAGAGAGTATGGATCAGTTGGGTCAAGGATTATGTGGGTAAGATTGAAAGTTGGAATACAAATGTGGGCGATTGTGTGTGTGTATGCGCCAACGCAAGATCGTGCAAGCAGAGTGAGAGAAGAGTTCTGGACAAATGTGGAAGTGTGCATGGAAAAGTTTGGAAGGAATGAGAGAGTGTTTTTGATCGGTGATATGAATGGTAAAGTAGGGAATGTGAAGGTGGATGGAATAGTTGGTGAGTGGGGTGTGCCTGCTGAGATAGATGAGAATGGCAGTGCGTTAGTGGACATTTGTGCTGGGACGGGGTTGGTGATAACCAAATACCCTCTTCAGACACAAGATGATCCACAGGTATACATGGCGAGTGATGAGAAGGGTGGGTGGTGAACTTATGGCGTCGATAAGATATCGCTTTAAAAAAACAATAAATAAAATCCAGGAGAGACACTATGAAACTGAATGTCACGCGAAAAAAACTATTAATCTATCTGTAGTCAGACATCATGATCCGGTAAATGGTGGCCGTTTGTCTCTGAGTCAGTAGTTTTACGGGGAGGGGCACTAACCCTCCGCTAACCCACTTGCTAACACGCAGGGAGCACGTATGGGTTCGTTATATGGTTACAGCCCAGCGTTGTAAATGGTTTCCTGGCTTACAGGAAACCATTAGGCTTGTCACTCTGTAAAGCCACCGGAAAAGGAAAGAAGAGTAATAAGTACTGACAGGAAAGATGGGAAAAGTAGGAAGAGAGGAGGAGAGACACAGAAAAAGAATGATGAAGGTGAAGGAAGAAGTAGGCAGCACTACATCAACTGAGTGGATGGCAAAGTAGAGAGGGGTGAGTTTTAAGTTTGCAGCCAGACAGGGTAGAGACGGAGAGAATGGATTACAGTGAATGGGAGAGGACAGTATTAAGAGTGGAGATTTTTTTTTTTACTTTTTTTTTTATGTGTCCTGTTCTGGTCATAAGCTCCGAAGCCTGTTCCCTTATACACTTCCACATGTCACTGCTTCGGCGCTAACACCCACTATCCATTCTGAATACAGAAGAAAATTGAGGGAGTGACAGAGGAAAGAGTGAAGCTAAAAATTATTACAGCATTTATACACACACAGCAGACAATGTGAGTACATTGGAAGGGTGTGCGTAGGGTGTGAATAGGGTGTGCGTGGGGTGTGTGCAGGGTGTACGAAGGATGTGCGTCGGGAATGCGTAGGGTGTGAGTAGGGTGTGCGTAGCGTATGCGTGGGGTGTGCGTGGGGTGTGAGTAGGGTGTGCGTAGGGTGTGCGTAAGGTGTAACTAGGGTGTGCGTAGGATGTGCATAGGGTGTGCGTAGGGTGTGCGTAGGGTGTGCGTAGGGTGTGAGTTGGGTGTGTATAGGATATGCGTAGGGTGTGCGTAGGGTGTGCATAGGGTATGCGTAGGGTGTGTGTAGGATGTGCGTAGGGTGTGAGTAGGGTGTGCATAGGGTGTGTGTAGGATGTGCATAGGGTGTGCGTAGGATGTGAGTAGGGTGTGCATAGGGTGTGCGTAGGGTGTGTGTAGGGTGTGTGTACGGTGTGTGTTGGGTGTGCGTAGGATGTGTGTAGGATGTGCGTAAGATGTGCATAGGGTGTGAGTGGGGTGTGCATGGGGTGTGCATAGGGTGTGCGTAGCGTAGGGTGTAAGTAGGATGTGCGTAGGGTGTGAGTGGGGTGTGAGTAGTTTGTGCGTAGGGTATGCATAGGGTGTGAGTAGGATGTGTATAGGATGTGCGTAGGGTGTGCATAGGGTATGAGTAGAGTGTGAGTAGGGTGTGCGTAGGAAGTGCGTAGGATGTGCGTAGGGTGTGCGTAGGGTATGAGTAGGGTGTGTGTAGGGTGTGCGTAGGATGTGCGTAGGGTGTGTGTAGGGTGTGCGTAGGGTATGAGTAGGGTGTGTGTAGGGTGTGTGCAGGGTGTGCGTAGGGTGTGTGTAGGGTGTGCGTAGAGTATGAGTAGGGTGTGCGTAGGGTGTGTGTAGGGTGTGCGTAGGGTATACGTAGGTTGGAAGGGCTGGTAGGGTGTGTGCATGGCGTGGTGGATGGGAGTAAAGGGGTAAAGAGACTGATAGGGAGAGGAGTGTAGAAAGCCACCATACATTACAACAAAGACAGGGGCTGCGAGATTTGTTAGAAGGGGAAGGTATTGTTACATCTTGTTAATGGGTTTAATGCTGGTTGGATGGGCGGAGAGAGAGAGAGAGAGAGAGAGAGAGAGAGAGACAGACAGACAGAAGGAGAGACAGACAGAGAGACAAAGAGACTGAAAGACAGACAGACAGACAGACAGACAGACAGACAGAGACAGAGACAGAGAGGAAAACAGAGACAGACAGAGAGACAGACAGAAAGAGACAGAGAGAATTACGTAAACACAAAGACCATGAAAGCCTTATGGTCCGCCTATGTTCTACGGGCTTAAAGTTTTTCAGTAGAGAAATTTGCCGATCAAAATTACAGTCACGAAAAAATCCAAGAGAACAAAAGAAATATATGTATGAAAACCGTCATGGGAATAAGAAAGAAAAAAGAAAAAAGAAAGAAAAAGGAATCATGCTATTAAATAAATGTTGCCCCAAGTATCCCTGCTTGTCGTAAAAGGCGACTAAAAGGGTTGGCGGAGGGTTAGTGTCCCTCCCCGGAAAACAACTAACTAAAAAGACAAACAATAAGCCTCGGACAAGGACTGACCAAAAGATGACGACCAAGGACCGGACAAAGGACATGGTTATTGGAACTTGGAATGTAAGGGGAGCGAATGATGAGGTGAAAGAGAGAGAGAGATTGTCCAGGTGCTTGAGGGTGCGAAAGTTGATGTATGCGGATTAACTGAAACGAAATGGAGAGGTGAGTGTGAGAGAATGGGAGTATGGATGGGGTATATGTGCAGGAGTAGGTGAGAATGAGAGGGTAAAAGAAGGAGTATGTATAGTTGTGAGTAAAAGATGGAAGAAGAGCATAAGAGAGTATGGATCAGTTGGGTCGAGGATTGTGTGGGTAATATTGAAAGTTGGAATACAAATGTGGGCGATTGTGTGTGTGTATGCGCCAACGCAAGATCGTGCAAGCAGAGTCAGAGGAGTTCTGGACAAATGTGGAAGTGTGCATGGAAAAGTTTGGAAGGAATGAGAGAGTGTTTTTGATCGGTGATATGAATGGTAAAGTAGGGAATGTGAAGGTGGATGGAATAGTTGGTGAGTGGGGTGTGCCTGCTGAGATAGATGAGAATGGCAGTGCGTTAGTGGACATTTGTGCTGGGAAGGGGTTGGTGATAGCCAATACCCTCTTCACGCATAAAATGATCCACAGGTATACATGGCAAGTGATGAGAACGGTGGGTGGTGAACTGAATGAAAGGAAGGCAATGATTGATTATGTGTGTGTGGATGAAAGGATGTGAAAATGTGTAATGGATGCAAGAGCTTATAGAGGTTGGGGGAGTGGACTTTCTGACCACTACTTGGTGGTGGCCAGAATCAAGGTCCAATTAGGACGGAGAAATAGAAGAAGAGAGGGACAGGAAGAAGGAGCATTTGTAAGTAGAGTGGAAAGGTTACAAGAGGATGAGAAAAAGGCAGAGTATAAGAGAGAAGTGGAGGAACGATTGGGCAAATATGAATTGGAGCAGATGGGGGACGTGGAAGGTGTGTGTAGGATATTTACAGAAGAAATATGTGCAGCATGTGATGTGGTGTGTGGAAGGAAGAGAAGACGGAGGGGGGTGCAAGGAACAGCGTGGTGGACTGAAGAGGTGAGACAGGCTGTGGCACAAAAGAAGAAAGCATACAATGAATGAATGAGAAATAGGGGCGTGGAAGAAGTTGAGAGGCGGAAGAGAGAGTTATATGTAGAAAGAAAGAGAGAGGTGAAAAGATTAGTAAGAGAGAGTAAGAAGAAAGTGGATGAGGAATTTGGAAGGAATTTGAGTGTAAAGTGGAGGGACTGTAAGAAAATGTTCTGGAAAGAGGTGAAAAGAGCAAGACAGGGTGGAAGTGAAGTCAGCAGGGGAGTGAAAGATAAAAATGGTAGATTACTAGTGGAGAAGGGAGAAAAAGTGAGCAGATGGAGAGAACACTTTAAGGATTTGTTGGACATAGAGGATGGAAGTAATGCGAGTATAAGTGGCTGGGAAATGACTGGGAGGAGGAGGGAGGTGAGAAGACAGGAAGAAATCAGTAGGATAGAAGTTGTGGAAGCAATGAAGAAAGTTAAATTGGGGAAAGCCCCAGGAATTGATGGAGTGTGTGGTGAAATGTTGAAGTATGGGGGAGAGATAGTAGTAGAATGGATGTGGAAAATGTGCATGTTGAGAAAATAAATACTGATGCCTTTTACTCAGCTTTTAATCTATTTTTCCAGCTAGCTATAACATTACGTATCTACCGTATCAAATAAATCTATCACTACATCGGATGAGTGGATGGTACCTACATGATAGATAGATAGAAAGGCAGACAGACAGGTAGATCAAATAAATACTGATGCCTTTTAATCAACTTTTAATCTATTTTTGCAACTATCTATATGTATTTGTCTAATAAATCTGTCACTTTATCGGGTGAGTGGATGGTGCCTACCTGACAGATAAAGATGGTAGAGAAAATAAATAGTGATGCCTTTTGATCATCTTCTTATCTATTTCTGCAACTAACCATATGAATCAATCTAATAAATGTATCACTACACTGGGTGAGTGGATGGTACCTCCTAGATAGATAGATAGATAGATAGAAGATATAGAGACAGATAGGGAACATAAATATCGATGTTTATTAATCAACTTTTAATCTATTTTTGCAACTAGCTATATGCTAATGTCTATTACTACATCGGTGAGTGGATGGTACCTACCAGATAGAAAGACAGGTCTGTAGACAGACAGGTAGAGAAAAGGACTTTCCATTACTTTTAAAAACTTTTGAATCTACAGTATATTCGAGACGATTTTTATCTAATTAAACTACTACTTCATCGGGTGAATGGATGGTACCTACTAGGTAGATATTCAGTAGGTAGACAGGCAGGTATACAAAATAAATATTAATGCCTTTTAAGCAACTCCAGGATTATTTTTGCAACCATCTATATTTATGTATCTAATATATCTATCACTACATCGGGCGAGAGGATGGTACCTACTAGATAGAAAGATAGATAGGCAGACAGACAGGTAGAGAAAATATTGATGCCTTTTATTCAACTCTTAATCTATTGTCGCATGTATCTACATGTATCTATCTAACAGATCTATCACTACATCGGGCGAGAGGATGGTACCTACTAGATAGATAGATAGGTAGGCAGACAGACAGGTAGAGAAAATAAATACTGATGCCTTTTAACCAACTCTTAATCTATTGTCGCATGTATCTACATGTATCTATCTAACAGATCTATCACTACATCGGGTGAGTGGATGGTACGTAATAAACAGGTAGGTAGTCAGACATGTACATAAAATATATATTGATGTCTTTTAATCAACATTTAATCTATTTGTACAACTAACTACCGGTATGTGTGTCTATCTGATAAATTAATAATTAACTACATCGGATGAGTGGATGGTACCTAGTAGATAGATGGATAGGTTTAGTAGACAGAGAAAAAAATCAACATTAATGCTTTTTGATAAAGTTTTAATCTATTCTTGCAACTATCTATATGTATCTATCCAATATATGTATCACTACAATGGGTGAGTGGATGGTAACTCCTAGATAGATAAATAGAAGGTACAGAGACAGGTATATTGAAAATAAATACTGACGCCTTTTAATCAACTTTTAATCTGTTTTTTCAACTATACAGTATGTACCTATCCAATAAATATATCACTACGTCGGGTGAGTGGACGGTACCTACTTGGTAGATAGACAGTAGGTCAACAGGCAAGTAGGGAAAACAATTACTGATGATTTTAATCAACTTTTAATATATTTTTGCAACTATATGTATGTAACAAATTTCCTAAAAACAGACTTTACTGATCTACCAGATGACCCGCCGACATGTCGTAAAAATACCCCCGCTAATACCACTACACCAGTCCTGTATGAGACAGCCCTAGCATGTATTCAGTATGGACGGTGGGTGTTAGTGCCATAAAAATACCCCCGCTAATACCAATACTCCAGTCCTGTATGAGACAGCCCTAGCATGTATTCAGTATGGACGGTGGGTGTTAGCGCCAAAGTGGTGACATGTAGAGGTGTATGGTATGTAGGAGGACTACTGGGCCTTGGCAGCAGGATGTGAAGCCTATGCCATGAGTCGAGCACATAAAAAAAAAAAAAAAAAAAAAGATAGGAGGCGAGGGAACTGGTGGAATGAAAAGGACATTTTAAAGATTGATAGATTGATTGATTGATAGGTAGATAAGTAGATAGATAGGTAGATAGATAGATATAGGAAGATATACAGATACCGGATAGATAAAAAGATAGACAGCTAGATAGATAGTCAACATTTATAATCGAAAGGAAGAAAAAAATTGGAATGGACATTTTATAAGAAGGTAGGACTTAAATCCATAGATAGATAAATAGCTGCAAATAGATAGATAGATAGTAGATAGATAGATATTGTAGATATAGATTGATGGGAAGATAGATAGATAGATAGATATAAAGGTGCAATAAATGGGGTGAGGGAGGTGGTGACGTGTGAGGGATAGATAGATACACAGATAGATAAATAGGTCCAGATAGATACACAGATAGATAAATAGGTCCAGATAGATACACAGAAGATAAATAGGTCCAGATAGATACAAAGATAGATAAATAGGTCCAGATAGATAGAGATAGATAAACTCACCAGGAGGGAAAGGAAGCTGGTGACATGGATGGGAAACATTAATAGAAAGTAAGAAATAGAAAGATAGATAGACGGATAGATGACTCCAAATAGATAGACGGTAGACAGAAAGCTGCAGATAGATACTCAGATAGATAGACTCAGCACTTGTAATAAACTGGGTGATAGGAGGGAAGGGAGGCACATTTGAATGGAAAGTAAGAAATAGATAGATAGGCAGATAGACAGATAGAGAGAGAGAGGACGATAGGTAGCTAGGTGGATACTCTGATAGATAGATAGATAGGTAAATAGATGGATACTCTGATAGATAGATAGATAGGTAGAGAGAAAAGTAGATAGACAGATCGATAGGTAGGTAGGTAGCAAGATATATAGATAGGTAAATAGGCAGGTAGATAGATAGATAGACCTAGATAGATAGATCGACAGATAGATATACAGGTAAGTAGATAGATAGATAGACAGATAAGTAGATAGACAGATAGATAGATAGATAAATTAATAAATAACTGTCTACCTACCTTCTTACCTACCTGCCTACCTACCTACCTTACTACCTACCTACCTACCTATCTACCTTACTGCCTACCTACCTACCTACCCACCTACCTACCTACCTACCTACCTTACTACCTACCGACCTTACTACCTACCTACCTACCTACCTACCTTACTACCTACCTTACTGCCCACCTACTTTCCTGATTCTATCTATCTATCTATCTATCTATATCTATCTGTCATTCTACATCTACCTATTTCTTTATCTATCTATTAAGACTAGTAACCAAGGAGACTCTGCTATAAAAATAAGTATAACAAAATCAATTGAGTTTTATTGGGTTTCAATGCAATTCGTCTTTGTATCTATCTATCTATCTATCTGTCTAGTAACCAAGGAGATTATAATAGGACATTAATAGTTTCCTGTTATTGCGTTTTAATTTATCTATCTATCTATCTATCTTTCTATCTATCTATCTATCTGTCTGCCTAGTAACCAAGGAGATTCTACCACCTATACATGAAAATAAATATTAGGTGTTGTTTAAATTTGTCTATCTACCTATCTATATCAATCTATCTATCTTCAGACTAGTAACCAAGGAGACTCACACAACTGCCTTAGGTAACAGCATTAAGTATGGGAGTAATGTTTTAAAAGTAGCTCTATCTATCTGTTTATCTATCTATATCTATCTGTCTATCTGGTCCAGTTGTCAGTAATAATAATAATAATAATAATAATAATAATAATAATAATAATAACAATAATAATAATAATAATATATTAATAAAAATATTATTATTATTATTATTATTATTATTATAATTATTATTATTTTGTGGTAGGTGGGGGCGCTCACCATCCACTCACTCGATGTAGTGCTGCTCTCGGGTGTCTGCCCTTTCCTCTCCTCCATCCCTCTTTCCTTCCATCATCTATCTTTCTTTCCTTCATTCTTTCCTCTTCCTTCTGTGTAAGGGTGACTTTACACTCCCCCTTCTGTCTTTCTATCCTTCATTCTTTCCTCTTCCTTTTGCCTGTGGGTGACTTTACAATGAGTGACAAGCCAAATGGTTTCCTGTACACCAGGAAACCATTTACTACGCTGGATGGTAACCATATAACCAAATTATGGCGCCTGGTGGTTTAGTGGGTAATTAAGGCTTTCCAATCGGGTTGAGCCGGTGAAGGTTTATATCCAAGGGATGGTTGGGGTTTATTGCTCATGTAATGCCACTCAGGGATGAGTGAGGCTGGTCACTCTCATCTTAAATGTCAGGACCAACTTGCCTAGCCCCGGGCTCCTACGCTCCTCATGGGGCAACACAGGGTTAGATGATGGATGGATGGATTATTTTTATTATTATTATTATCTTCTGGAATTCCAGAAGAGTGGAAAAATGGAGTGATTATAAAAATACCAAAAAAGGGAGATTTAAGTGTGTGTGGCAATTGGAGGGGGATAACTTTGACACCTGTAGTTGCAAAAGTCTTTTCCAAAATCTTGTTGAACAGAATAGAGCCAGTAATTGATAAAATTTTAAGAGAAGAACAAGAGGGATTTAGAAAGGGTCGAGGTTGTAATGATCAGATTTTTATTGTAAGGCATCTAATGCAACAAGCTAATGAGATGAAAATGCCACTTAGTATGTGTTTTGTGGATTTTGAAAAGGCGTTTGATAGTGTTTCACGTGGAGCTATGTTGAAAATTATGAGATTCTATTGTATACCAGAAAAGTTTGTAAATATTATTAGAAGCCTGCATGAATGTACTTTTTGTAAGGTAATGGTGGGTGGTTCTTTGAGTGATCCATTTCAAGTTAGGTCAGGAGTGATTCAAGGAGGAGTTCTTTCGCCATTGTTGTTTCTTTTGGTTATGGATTATGTTATGAAAAAGGTTGTAAGGAGAACAGGTGCAGGAATTAACAGGAAAGAAAATAAGAAGCTGATGGATTTGGACTATGCTGATGATATTGTACTGATTTGCGGAAGTATTTACGAGATGCAGAGGGTGCTCGATTGTCTGGTGGAGGAAGGAGAAAAAGTGAGATTGGTAATAAATTGTGGAAAGACTGAAATTATTAATATGAACGTGGAGAACCAAATCGATTGTGTAATTGGGAATAATGTGGTGAAGAATGTAGAAACCTTTAAATATCTGGGAACGATTGTATCATCTAATGGATCATTAAACAATGAAATTGAGGAGAGGATTAGACAGGCTTGGCGAGCTGTTGGAATGTTGAAATCTGTTTGGAATAATAATATGCTTTCGGTACATACTAAAGTGAAAATTTACAAGTCCATGGTTAGACCAATTTTAATTTACGGGCATGAGTCATGGTACAGTACAATTGCAACAGATCAGAAAGTATTAGGATTTGAGAATAAAATACTGAGAAGGATTCTTGGGGTAAAGTGGCAAGACAGAGTTACAAATGAAAGAGTAAGGGATATTACGAGAGTGGAACCAGTTAATGATTATGTGAGACTGTCTCGCTGGAAGTGGCTGGGGCACATACTGTATACAGAAAAGAAGGTTGTTTAATACAGGATGTGCCAGAGTGGATTGCTAGAGGAAGAAGAGGTAGAGGTAGGCCGAGGGAAACCTGGTTGAGGACAATGAAAAAAGAAGCAGGAGAGGAGTGTTGGTGGGACCTGAAGGAGATGGCAAGAGAGAAATATTGGTGGAGAGAGTTCATTGAGGCCCTATGCATCCCGTGGGGTGCCACAGGAAATGATTGATTGATTGATTGATTGATTATTATTATTATTATTATTATTATTATTATTATTATTACTACTACTACAACTACTACTACTACTACTACTAGTAACAGTACGGTAGTAGTAGTAGTAGTGGTGGTAGTAGTTATAGTAGTAATAGTAATAGTACTAGTTGTACTAGTAGTAGCAGTAGTAGCCGTAGTAGCAGTAGTAGTCGTAGTTGTAGTCTTAGTCGTAGTCGTCGTACTCGTAGTCGTAGTAGTAGTCGTCGTGGTCAGTCGTAGTCGTAGTCGTCGTCGTCGTAGTCGTCGTCGTCGTCGTCGTAGTAGTAGTAGTAGTAGTAGCAGCAATAGCAATAGCAATAGCAATCGCAATCATCATCATCATCATCATCAATCATCAACCATCATCATCATCAATCATCATCATCATCATCATCATCAATCATCATCATCATCATCATCATCATCATCATCAATCATCATCATCATCATCATCAATCATCAATAATCATCATCATCATCATCATCATCATCATCATCAATCATCATCATCATCATCATCATCATCATCATCATCATCAATCATCAATCATCATCATCAATCATCATCATCAGCATCATCAATCATCATCATCATCAATCATCAATCATCAATCATCATCATCATCATCAATCATCATCATCATCATCATCAATCATCAATCATCATCATCATCAATCATCATCATCATCATCATCATCATCATCAATCATCGTCATCATCATCATCATCAATTATCATCAATCATCATCATCATCATCAATCATCATCATCATCATCATCATCATCAATCATCATCATCAATCATCAATCATCATCATCAATCATCATCATCACCATCATCAATCATCATCATCATCATCATCAATCATCAATCATCAATCATCATCATCATCAATCATCAATCATCATCAATCATCAATCATCATCATCATCATGATCAATCATCAATCATCAATCATCATCATCATCATCATCATCATCATCATCATCATCGTCATCAATCATCAATCATCATCATCATCATCATCATCATCATCATCATCAATTATCATCAATCATCAATCATCATCATCATCATCAATCATCATCATCATCATCATCAATCATCATCATCATCATCATCATCATCATCATCAATCATCATCATCATCATCATCATCATCATCAATCATCAATCATCATCATCATCAATCATCATCATCATCATTATCATCAATCATCAATCATCATCATCATCATCAATCATCATCATCATCACATCATCATCAATCATCAATCATCATCATCATCATCATCAATCATCATCATCATCATCAATCATCAATCATCATCATCATCATCAATCATCATCATCATCATCATCATCATCAATCATCATCATCATCATCATCAATCATCATCATCATCAATCATCATCAATCATCAATCATCATCATCATCATCATCAATCATCAATCATCATCATCATCAATCATCATCATCAATCATCAATCATCAATCATCATCATCATCAATCATCATCATCATCATCAACATCAATCATCATCAATCATCAATCATCATCATCATCATCATCAATCATCATCATCATCAATCATCATCATCATCATCAATCATCAATCATCATCATCATCATCAATCATCATCATCATCATCATCATCAATCATCAATCATCATCATCATCATCATCAATCATCAATCATCATCATCATCATCATCAATCATCAGTCATCATCATCATCAATCATCAATCATCATCATCATCATCAATCATCAATCATCAATCATCATCATCATCATCATCATCATCAATCATCAATCATCATCATCATCATCATCATCATCATCATCATCAATCATCAATCATCATCATCATCATCATCATCATCAATCATCCATCATCATCATCATCATCATCATCATCATCAATCATCAATCATCATCATCATCATCTCTGCATCTATTTGTACAGCTGTATATCTATCTCTGCCTCCATCTATCTGTCTATCTATATCTATCTGTGTCTGGCTAACTATCTATCCATCTATCAATTTGTCTATCTTTCTATATCTATGGCTAACTGGCTGACCAGCTTTGTGTGTCTGTCTGTCTGTCTGTCTACTGTCTGTCTGTCTGTCTACTGTCTGTGTATCTATCTGTCTATATCTATTTATCTATCTGTCTATCTCCTGTCTGTCTGTCTATCTATCTGTCTGTCTATCTACTGTCTGTCTGTCTGTCTATCTACTGTCTGTCTATCTACTGTCTGTCTGTCTGTCTACTGTCTGTCTATCTATCTGTCTATATCTATTTATCTATCTGTCTATCTCCTGTCTGTCTGTCTATCTATCTGTCTGCCTATCAATCTGTCTATCTATGTCTGTCTATCTGTCTGTCTGCCTGTCTATCTATCTATCTATTTATCTATCTGTCTGTCTATCTATTTATATATCTATTTATTTATTTGTATATCTATCTGTCTGTCTATCTGTCTGTCTGTCTATCTATTTATCTATTTATATATCTGTCTATCTACTATCTGTCTATCTGTCTGTCTGACTATCTATCTATTTATCTGTCTGTCTATCTGTCTGTCTATCTATCTGTCTGCTTATTTATCTGTCTGTCTACCTATCTATCTATCTATCTGTCTATCTATCTATCTGTCTGTCTATCTGTCTATCTATTACCTGGGTGAAAATGTTTGTAATCAGTATCTATCTATCCATCTGTTTATCTATCTGTCTATCTGGGTAACTATCTATTCATCTATCTCTGTGTATCTGTTTATCTGTCTACCTTCCTATCTATTTATCTATCTATATAAGGCTACACCCATGGAATATGGGTGTAGCAGAGAGGAAAAGTTTGAATGTAATGGAGATGAGATGTCTGAGGAGTATGTGTGGAGTGACGCATATGGATCGGGTGCGAAATGATGAAGTGCGAAGGAGAACTGGAGTTGTTCGGGAGATGGCTGGTAGAGTTGAGCAGAGGGTGTTGCAATGGTTTGGACATATGGAGAGAATGGATAATGAGCGATTGGTGAAAAAGATAACTAGATCTGATGTGAGAGGTGTAAGGCTGAGAGGAAGACCACGAATAGGATGGATGGACAGTGTGAAGAGAGCGCTGGATGCGAGAGGGATGTCTGTTGAGCAAGGAAGAGTGGCTGTGCGTGACAGAAATAAATGGAGAGAAATTGTGAATGAATAAGTGATGACGCAGCCCTGAGGGGATATTCTCCCGCATTTGGTCTGATCAGCTAGTCAGGTCAGGTGCGGGTAAGGGGATGGGTCTGTTATGATGTGGCAGGGGTAAACCAGTTCTGCTGTCGGGCCCTGCTGCGGATGTCACTGATTGCATTGCCCAGTTGACCCTTGTGCGGTGTGGTGCGGTGAGGATCTGTCCGTTCTCCCCTTTGGGGCTAAGATGCAAATGAATGTGTTTGAATGGATGAGTAAATGGAGAGTGAGTCGTCCTGTCTCGGCTACCTCCCTTTCCTTGGGGGAAGCAGCCTAGGTATATAGATAGATAGATAGATATAAGGCTAACTATACATCTATCTATATTTGTGTATGTATGTATGTGTGTATGTATGTATGTATGTGTGTATGTATGTATGGTAACTATACATCTATCTATCTCCATTTGTGTATCTATCAGTCTATCTATCCATCTATCTATCTATCTATCTATCTGTATATGGGTATCGATCCATCTATCTCAGTTTAAGTATCTATCTATCTATCTATCTATCAGTCTGTGTATCTGGGTAACTATCTATCCATCTATCTGTGTATCTATCCATCTATCTAGGCAATTGTCTGTCTATCTATTTACTTATCTATCCATCTATCAATGTGTCTGTCTTTCTATCTATCTATCTATCACTCAGTGCATCCGGGTAACTATCTATCCATCTATCTCTGTGTATCTATCGATCTATCTATCAGTCTGGGTAACTGACTGTCTATCTATCTATATCGATATGTCTATCTGGTTAACTGTCTATCTATCTATATCTATTTATCTATCACAGTCTATCTATCTCTATCTATCTATTTAGCTTCCCAGATGATGTATTTGTCCTTAGAATCTATCTATCTGGCTATCTGTATATCTATCTATCTATTTCTATCTATCTGTCTGGGATGAAAATGTTGGTAATTTGTAGGTATCTAGCCAAGAAACCATTTACAACGCTGGGTGGTAACCATATAACCAAACCATACGTGCTCCCTACGTGTCAAGTGGGTTGGTGGAGGGTTAGTGCCCCTCCCCGTAAAACAAATAACTCAGAGTCAAATGGCCACCCCGTACGGGATTATGGCGTCTGGCAATAGATAGATAGATAGATATCCATCTCTATCTATCTGTCTGTCTATCTGTCTATCTATCTCTATATTTCTGCCTATCTATCCATCTGTCTATCCACCTGTATATCTATCTGTCTCTCAATCTGTATCTATCTATCTATTTATCTATCTATCTGTCTATTTATCTATCCATATCCATCTATCTATCTATCTATCCATCCATCTATCTGTCTATCTATCTGTATCCATCCATCCATCTATCTGTCTATCTATCTATCTATCTATCTATCTGGGTAACTACATCTATCTCTTTGTGTCTATCTATCTAGTTTCCTGGACCAAGGGTGTCTGGACTCTATCTGTTTATGTCTATCTATCTCCCTGTATCCCTGTCTATCTATCTATCTATTACCTACCTATCTGTCTGTCTTTGTCTATTGATCTATATGTCTCCATGTGTCTAACTCTCTATCTATCTGTCTGTCTATCTATCTAAGTCATATGTCTGTTCGTCATTGTCTTTCTCAGTGTATCTATCTATCTGTCTACCTGTCTATCAGTCTATCTATCTATCTATCTATCTGTATCAATCTATCTGTCTATCTACCTATCTATCTGTCTGTCTATCTGTCTATCTTGTAATCTATCAGTCAGTGTGGGCAATATGCTGAGGGCAGACTAACCCACACAAAACACATAGGTTCCCTGGCCTTCTATGGGTTGCTGTGGCTATACGTGGCTATACATTGGTTGTGGCTCATTTCCCTGGCCTTAAATGGCTTACCGCTACTGTGGCTTGACTTGGCTTTACGTTGGGTTAGCTCAGCGATGGAGGGATACATCTGCGGCGGCCACCCAGGCGCCAAACCTCTTCTGTGTCCCTGCACCTCGCCGTGGGAAGGACTCTGGTGAGGCGGTGTCCACCACAAGGAGACGCAGGTTGACTACACGCTGTACTGTACCTGTAGCGGCCCCACAGAAGCACTTACCTGTGGTCGACGGGTCTGCTCGGCCACACACACGGTAGGGGTAAGCAGCAACAACAACATCCTGGTGAGATTTATACACGCTGAGTCCAATGTAGTGGTAGTAGTAGTAGTAGTAGCAGCAGCAGTAGTAGTAGTAGTAGTAGTTGTTGTTGTTGTTGTTGTTGTTGTAGTAGCAGTAGTAGCGTTGGTGGTAGTAGTAGTAGTAGTAGTAGTAGTAGTAGTAGTAGTATTGGTAATATTTGGTAGTAGTAGTTGCAGTGGATGGCCAAGTAAGTTAGATTTGAGGTGCTGTTTGACTGCACCGTTTTTTTATCGAGGCTAAGATGCACTAGACAGGTTGGTGGTTATTGGCTGACTACAACATTACTTTATAATCCAGCATTATTAACTGACAACAAATACCTGAGGGGGAAATTTGGGTCAGTAAATATTTTTTGTACACGTTGCATTCAGCTAGTCATCATCAACCTGTCAAGTGCACCTTCGCCTCAATTAAAAGAAAAAAAAAAACGGAGTATAGTAACCAAGGAGACTCATTGCTACCTGATAACTAAAGCTGGTTGAATGTTATGCCAGCAGGACTCAGTATTGCAGATGTCAAATTGGCCAGTTGCATCAGATGACAACAGACGCCTTGTGTAGCAGCAGGGAAAGGGTTAAGTGAAACCTCTATTATCACTGACCTATTGCAAAGGACGCGCCAACACTGCCACAACTGCCTTTAACCGTCCAAACATTTCAAGGACACATTGCAAGGACAGCGGCGCCAAGTTGCAGGCGCTGACCGTTAATGGCAACTTCCTGAGATGTGTTTTGCTTTTAGTAGTCATTTGTTGGACGTATTTGTTTAATCTTGGTGTCCCGTAAGCATTTTCTTGCATTTCTGTCAAGTATAACCCCAGAATTCTCATCATTTGGTCTATTTTGTCATATTTACGGCTTGTTTGTTAATCTGTAACAAGATCTTGACGCAGAAATGGCGTCAGTCTCGAGGGAATGCTGTGGTGAGGATGCAGAGCCGTAGCATCGTCTTATTTAGCCTCTGAACTACGGTAAATAAGGTTCACAGAACCAATAATCTACTTAAAGGTAAATAAACTCTACCATTGTTTATTACAAGCACGTCAGAAATAATCAAGACATTACCTGTAAACATTCAAAGATTGAAAAAGTAAATCAGCGTTGCCAATGTTGAGTGATGGTACACCTGAAGGAAGCTGCCGCAGATGCAGTCTTTTAAAAGAAACGACCAACGTACACTACGATGGTGATATTTTCTACTTTATTTTTTTCTTTCCATTATGATCCTATCAAGTAAAATCTGTTGTATCACTTACTGATTTAAAACATCGGTAAAAAATTCGTGTAATATTGGTTTTAATCGTCATAAATTTAACTGGAGGAATCTCAGGCACAATGTTGCCTTGGTCACGTGACCCTTGAGACGCAGCGTTGCAGACCATCGGGCAGTCAGTCACCCCGCGGGTCAGGAAGTTGGGGGATGTTGGTGTGCACGGCTCGTACTAAGTTTGCGTTTCCCTTTTATTGGACGTTGGGGGCACGGTGGCTCAGTGGTAGAGCATCGGAGTCGTGATCGGGGGATTGCGAGTTCGAGCCTCGCCCGGGACTGCCGTGCCGGGAGTGGTAGCGCGCTCCTGTAACCTAGCTGGGCTAATTGGCCATAGTTGCCTAGCTCGGGGATTAAATCCCATTTATTGGACGTTAGCGATTGTGTTTGCCGCGATGAATGGACAGACTGGATTACTGTGGAGGCGAGACAAGTGGCACAAGTGCCGGAAAAAGGAAACTATCCCTGGTATGGACACAGGGTGAGTTGAAATGTATTATTATTATTATTATTATTATTATTATTATTTGCTACAACTGCTGCTGCTGCTGCTACTACTACTACTAGTACTACTACTACTACTACTGTTATTATTATTATTATTATTATTATTATTAAAATGTAACTACTGCTACTACTACTACTACTACTGCTACTACTACTGCTACTATTACTATCACTATTACTACTACTACTACTACTACTACTACTACTACTACTACTACTACTACTACTGCTACTGCTGCTACTACTACTACTACTACTACTACTACTACTACTACTACTACTGCTACTACTACTACTACTACTACTACTACTACTACTACTACTACTACTGCTACTGCTACTACTACTACTACTGCTACTATTACTACTACTACTACTACTATTACTACTACTACTACTACCACCACTGCTGCTACTGTTATTATTATTATTATTACTATTATTATTATTCTTAATATTATTACTATTATTATTATTATTGTTATTATTGTTATTTATTATTATTATTATTTGCTACTACTACTACTACTACTACCACCACTGCTGCTGCTGATATTATTATTATTATTATTATTATTATTATTATTATTATTATTTTATTATTATTTGCTACAACTGCTGCTACTACTACTACTACTACTACTCTTATTATTATTATTATTATTATTATTGTTATTATTATTGTTATTGTTATTTTTTATTATTTGCTGCAACTGCTGCTGCTACTACTACTACTACTACTACTACTACTATTATTATTATTATTATTATTATTATTATTATTATCTAATCTTTCCACATGACCTACAAACAGGTTATCAGTTCACCTTTAATCTATCGAGAATCAAAGATAGATACATACGCCTAAGTCATTTATCAACCTACCTACCGACATGTGGACACGCATTTTGCCCACTACATACCATCCACTCACCCGATGTAGCCATAGATTTATTAGATAGATCCATGGATAGATAGTCAAAAATAGATTAAAAGTAGATTAAAGGACATCAGTGTTTATTATTTCTACCTGTCTACGTACCTATCTGTATATCTGGTAGGTACCATCCACTCACCTGATGTAGTGATAGACTATATACAGTACGGTATACATAAATAGATAGTTGCAAAAATAGAGTAAAATTAGATTAAACGATATCAATATTTATATTCTATGTCCATCTGTCTACCTACCTACCGGACTGTCCAGTTAGTACCATCCACTCAACTGATGTAGTGATAGATTTATTGAATAAATAGGTACTGTAGACAAATGGATGGGTGCAAAAATAGATTGACCAATGTTTTTTTTTTTTTTCTTTTCTGTATATCTAGCACATACCATTCACTCACCTGGTGTAGTGGTAGATTTACTGGATAAATAGATAGATGCAAAAATAGATTTACCGGTATACCGGTATAAATATTTTTTCCCTATCTTTTTATTTGGTATGTACCATCCACTCACCTGATGTAGTGATAGATTTATTGTACAGATAGATAAATAGATAAATACAAAAAGAATAACAGCCAATATTTTTATGTATCTAAATCTATCTAGCTGTCTGTCTATCTAGTAGCTACCATCCATTCACCTGATGTAGTGATAGATTTATTGGACAGATAGATAGGTGGAAAAATAGATAGATTAACGTTTTGAAAAAAAAAAAAATAGAATGATTTTTCCCTTTCAGTCTGTATATCTATCTGTCTATCTACGGTATCTACCTCGTAGCTACCATCCACTCACCTGATGTAGTGATAGATTTATCGGATAGATAGACGCAAAAATCGATCAACCTTCAATCTGATGAGTAAGACTGATTTGAGTTTTCTTTATCCATCCATGTCTATCTGTCTATCTATCTGTCTATCTATCTGATGTAATGATAGATTTATTGGATAGACAGATATGTAAAAATATATTAAAAGACATCAATATTTTTCCTCTCTGTCTGTCTGTCTAACTGTCTATTTAGTACGTACCATCCACACACCTGATGTAGCAATATATGAATTGGATAGATTAATAGACCCAAAAATAGATTAAAACATGATCAATAGCATTTCTCTATCTATCTGTCTGTCTATCTATCTAGTACGTACTATCCACTCACTTAATGTAGTGATAGATTTACTGGATAGATAAATATACACAGATAAATACATAAATACACTTTTTCAATAAATTATCGATAAAAATGGATCTCTGGCTGTCTGCCTGTCTGTCTGTCCATCTCTAGTACGTACCATCCACTCACCTGATGTAGTGATAGTTTTTGGATAGGTAGATAGATGCAAAAATAGATAGATCACTTGAATTTGTTGAATTAATGATGTTGATTTTTTCACTAAGTCTGTGTAACTAGTAATTACCATCCACTCACCTGATAAAGTTGTACATTTACTGGATAGATAGGTAAACAGATGTACAGTAGTACCGGTATACAAATAGACAGGCAAATAGAAAGACAGGTGCACTTGATGGATATACAGATATCCACCAACACCAGTACGTACCATCCACTCACCTGATGTAGTGATAGATTTATTGGATAGATAGATAGATGCAAAAATGGAATAAAGATCAGTACAGTATTATTCTCTGTCTAGTACGTGCTATCCACTCACTTGATGTAGTGATAGATTTATTATATAGATAGATAGACACCAAATAATAAAAGGCCTCAACATTTTTTCAGTATCAGTCTATTTATAAGCATGTCTATCTATCTAGTACATACCATCCACTTACTTGATGTAGTGATAGATTTACTGGGTAGATAGATAGATGCAAAAGTATATTAAAGACATCTATATTTTTTCTTTATCTCTGTTTGTCCAACTAGTATATACCATCCACTCACCTGATGGAACTACAGCTTTATTGGACAGATAGATGCAAAACCAGATTAAAAGACATCAGTACCCCCCCTCTCTCTCTCTCTCTCTCTCTCTCTCTCTCTCTGGTACATACCATCCACTCACCTGATGTAGTGGTAGATATATTGGATAGATGGACAGACACATACATACATAAATAGGTCAACTCGATAACGTGAATGTTTTGACACTGATTCTCTCTCTCTGGTACATACCATCCACTCACCTGATGTAGTGGTAGATATATTGGATAGATGGACAGACACATACATACATAAATAGGTCAACTCGATAACGTGAATGTTTTGACACTGATTCTCTCTCTCTGGTACATACCATCCACTCACCTGATGTAGTGGTAGATATATTGGATAGATGGACAGACACATACATACATAAATAGGTCAACTCGATAACGTGAATGTTTTGACACTGATTCTCTCTCTCTGGTACATACCATCCACTCACCTGATGTAGTGGTAGATATATTGGATAGATGGACAGACACATACATACATAAATAGGTCAACTCGATAACGTGAATGTTTTGACACTGATTCTCTCTCTCCGTCTATCCTTGTGTCTATCAGTCTGTCTAGTACGTACCATCCACTCACCTTATGTAGTGATACCCGTAATTGGTTGATAGAAAGACAGACATATAGATAGACAGATAGATACCGGTAGATAAAGATATATAGATAGGTAGGTAGGCAGGTAGACAGATAGACAGATAGACCAGGCTAGAAATAATAATAATAATAATAATAATAATAATAATAATAATAATAATGATGATAATAATAATAATAATAATAATAATAATAATAATAATAATAATAATAACCAGAGGCCTTCCCAAGGAGAGAATCACATCAGCCGTTACATATCTAGCGCGGCTCGGAATATGACCTTGACCTTGACCTACCTTCACCAGTTTCGAACTTGTAGATTTTCATCCCTACTACACACGTGTCAAATTTTGTGATGATATCTTGAGCGGTTGCGAAGTTATCGTAGTAAAAGACACACAGACGTACACACAGACAGACAAATTGAAAACAATACCAGCTTGGCCATCGCGGCTGGTAATGGTAATAGTAATCATCATCATCATCATCTGACCCTGTTTCATCCCTGAGTGGTATTACATGAGCAATAAACCCCAACCACCCCTTGGATATAAACCTTCACCGACTCAATCCGATTGGAGCGCCTTAATTACCCACTAAACCACCAGGCGCCATAATTTGGTTATATGGTTACCACCCAGCGTAGTAAACGGTTTCCTGGTGTACAGGAAACCATTTGGCTTGTCACTCAGTGCAGAGTCACCCACAGGCAGAAGGAAAGAAAGAAGGAAAGAGAGGAAAAAATACTCATATGAGAGCAGCACTACATCGAGTGAGTGGATGGTGAACGCCCCCACCTACCACTAAAATGATAATAATAATAATAATAATAATAATAATAATAATAATGATAATAATAATAATAATGATGATGATGATGACGATGCTATACCATTTTTTCGTTATCAATGGTGTGGGTAGATGAACCAATACGTCCATACACAGTCATACCGGTACAGAGATTACTGTATGTCATTTCACCGCAAAGGCATCAGATGTCGATTATTATTATTATTATTATTATTATTATTATTATTAGCAGTAATATTTTTATTATTATTGTTATTGTTATTATTATTATTATTATTATTATTATTATTATTACTATTAGTGCTAGTGTTGTTATTATTGATTATATTATTATTATTATTGAGAACTCCATATTCTATGGAGTTCTTATTGATACTGTAGATATTATTTCTTGTTCTCTGGGGGGGGGGTTAAAAGAAGGCTGGCATTGCAACATCGTTCAAGATAGAGACTTGATATATTCAGCGGTGATGTATCTTGCTTGCATACTTCTTTTGGTACATTTTCCTCCCTAGCACTAACGCCCTATGTGTTATATATTTCTTTTTTCCATTTTTGCCCTCCTGTACAGCCAAACTGCTGAATTGCTTGCTTTGCAAACTTTGCAATATGTACACTGGATCACAAAAGTATGGGTGCACAGGGGGTGCCATGCCTACGGAAAAGGTTGGAACAACTGCTGACATTACCAACGTGTCATTGTGTATCATCAGTGTCTGTCTATACACACATTACATTTGCTATATGTCTGCAAGAAGCTATTGCTAGTTGGCGATATACAACACCTGCCGACATCAGGGCCACCAACGTGTGGTGTGTGGTGGGTCGGATACCAGTATTTCAGTGACCTTCGTTCTGTGGTGCCAAATGTTTCACGCATGTTGTACACCGATACTTTTATGCCCCAGTGTACACGTCGGCATAGGCTATACCAGTGCACCTGGGTATACTAGTGCACCTGGGTATACTAGTGCACCTGGGTATACTGGTGCACCTGGGTATACTAGTGCACCTGGGTATACTAGTGCACCTGGGTATACCAGTGCACCTGGGTATACTGGTGCACCTGGGTATACTAGTGCACCTGGGTATACTGGTGCACCTGGGTATACTAGTGCACCTGGGTATACTAGTGCACCTGGGTATACTGGTCCACCTGGGTATACTGGTGCACCTGGGTATACTAGTGCACCTGGGTATACTGGTGCACCTGGGTATACTAGTGCACCTGGGTATACTAGTGCACCTGGGTATACTGGTGCACCTGGGTATACTAGTGCACCTGGGTATACTAGTGCACCTGGGTATACTAGTACACCTGGGTATACTGATGCACCTGGGTATACTGGTGCACCTGGGTATACTGGTGCACCTGGGTATACTGATGCACCTGGGTATACTGGTGCACCTGGGTATACTGGTGCACCTGGGTATACTAGTGCACCTGGGTATACTGGTGCACCTGGGTATACTAGTGCACCTGGGTATACTGGTGCACCTGGGTATACTGGTGCACCTGGGTATACTGGTGCACCTGGGTATACTGGTGCACCTGGGTATACTAGTGCACCTGGGTATACTAGTGCACCTGGGTATACTAGTCCACCTGGGTATACTGGTGCACCTGGGTATACTGGTGCACCTGGGTATACTGGTGCACCTGGGTATACTGGTGCACCTGGGTATACTGGTGCACCTGGGTATACTGGTCCACCTGGGTATACTAGTGTACCTGGGTATACTGGTGCACCTGGGTATACTGGTGCACCTGGGTATACTGGTGCACCTGGGTATACTAGTCCACCTGGGTATACTGGTGCACCTGGGTATACTGGTGCACCTGGGTATACTGGTGCACCTGGGTATACTGGTGCACCTGGGTATACTAGTGCACCTGGGTATACTAGTCCACCTGGGTATACTGGTGCACCTGGGTATACTGGTGCACCTGGGTATACTAGTGTACCTGGGTATACTGGTGCACCTGGGTATACTGGTGCACCTGGGTATACTAGTCCACCTGGGTATACTAGTCCACCTGGGTATACTGGTGCACCTGGGTATACTGGTGCACCTGGGTACAGATACTGAGATCCAACCAATACTTGTTGACATATTGAGGACAATCAAAATGGCCGCCTCATGCCTGAAAGTGTTTAATCGGAAAGTATGTGGCTGATTTTGACCAAACTCGTTGAACAGGTAGTGGGTCAGGAGTGAACATGATTTGTATAGTATGAATGACCTTGACCTTGATCTCAAGGTCACAGGTCAAAATCCGTAAAAAAATTTTGAGTCATACTAAAAGTGCCTTAATATTAGGTGTACAGTGATAAAAGTATTTTCATCTGGAATGTGTTGTGTGAATATTGCAGCAACAGTTTCAGAATTCTAGTTATTATTTTTTTATCCTGATGTTTGGTTAATGGCGAGGCAGAGTTGTTTAATAAATGACCCAGCCCAAAAATGCATTTATAAACACACAAATAAATAAATACATAAATCCACAAATCAATTAGTATATAAATCCACAAATCAATTAATATATAAATCCACAATTCACTTAATATATAAATCCACAAATAAATAAGTATAAAGAGCCACAAATAAGTATAAAGAGCCACCTATAAGCATTGGTTTGCAATAATTATGGCAGCATGTTAGGTACTGAAGGAATACCCCCATAACACAGCCAATAAGTGTATCATACAGAAATAACACAAGATAAATCTGTCCTGAATTGATTGCAATAGTCTGGTTTTTAGCTTGGACCCAAATCTACACTATTGAACCTGTACAACTGGTGAGGCTAACTAATACAGGGACAAAAGACCCCTGTTATTCTGGCTGGGCTGTACATTGCCACACCAAGGACCAACAGTTGGCAAATACTGCATCATATAGCGGATTGCCAGCGCTGTATGCTATTGCCTGTATTGCTGTATTCTCTGCATTGCTGTATTTTTTGTACTTCCGTATTTCTGCATTTCTGTATTTCTATATCTTTGTATTTTCTGTTTTTCTGTATTTTCTGTATTTCAATATTTCAGTGTTCCAGTATTTTCTGTATTGTCTGTATTTCTGCATTTCTGTAATTCTGTATTTTTTTTTTATTTTCTATTTCTGTATTTTGTTTTCTGTATTTTGTATTTTCTAAATTTTTGTATTTTCCTTATTCCTCTCTTGACTGTATTTCTCTACTTTTTTGTATTCTGTATTTTCTGCATTTCTGTGTTTTCTGTATTACTGTATTCCTGTATTTTCCGTATTTCTGTGTTTTCAGTACTACTGTATTCCTATATGTATGTATTTTCTGCATTTCCGTATTCCTGTATTTTCTGTATTTCCTGTAATTTCTGTATTCCCGTATTTTCTGTATTACTGTATATATTTTCTATATTACTGTATTAATGTATATATTTTCTGTATTACTGTATTCCTGTATATATTTTCTGTATTTCTGTATTTTGTGTATTGTATGTCATGTAGTTTTTCCTTCCTACTTTCCTCATTTTCTTCACCTTTGGTCTTTTGCTCTTTGTCTTAATTCTCTCATCTTTCTCCCTCAGCATTTGTTTACTGCCATTCCCTTTCCTCTCCTTCCCTAGGCTCATCTTTCTCCCTCAGCATTTGTTTACTGCCATTCCCTTTCCTCTCCTTCCCTAGGCTCATCTTTCTCCCTCAGCATTTGTTTACTGCCATTCCCTTTCCTCTCCTTCCCTAGGCTCATCTTTCTCCCTCAGCATTTGTTTACTGCCATTCCCTTTCCTCTCCTTCCCTAGGCTCATCTTTCTCCCTCAGCATTTGTTTACTGCCATTCCCTTTCCTCTCCTTCCCTAGGCTCATCTTTCTCCCTCAGCATTTGTTTACTGCCATTCCCTTTCCTCTCCTTCCCTAGGCTCATCTTTCTCCCTCAGCATTTGTTTACTGCCATTCCCTTTCCTCTCCTTCCCTAGGCTCATCTTTCTCCCTCAGCATTTGTTTACTGCCATTCCCTTTCCACTCCTTCCCTAGGCTCAGTTTACTCTCTTTCTCATTCCTCTCCTTCTCTCTCATTCCTCTCCTTCCCTCTTTCTCATTCCTCTCTTTCTCTCTTTCTCATTCCTCTCCTTCCCTCTTTCTCATTCCTCTCTTTCTCTCTTTCTCATTCCTCTCCTTCTCTCTTTCTCATTCCTCTCCTTCCCTCTTTCTCATTCCTCTCTTTCTCATTCCTCTCCTCTCTTTCTCATTCCTCTCTTTCTCTTTCCTCTCTTTCTCTCTTTCACTTTCTTTCTCTCTTTCTCATTCCTCTCCTTCCCTCTTTCTCATTCCTCTCTTTCTCTCTTTCTCCTTCTCTCTTTCTCATTCCTCTTCTTCTCTCTGTCTCATTCCTCTCTCTCTCTGTCTCATTCCTCTCCTCTTTCTCATTCCTCTCCTTCTCTCTTTCTCATTCCTCTCCTCTCTTTCTCATTCCTCTCCTTCTTTCTTTCTCATTCCTCTCCTTCTCTTTCTCATTCCTCTCCTTCTTTCTTTCTCATTCCTCTCCTTCTTTCTTTCTCATTTCTCTCCTCTCTTTCTCATTCCTCTCCTTCTCTTTCTCATTCCTCTCCTTCTCTCTTTCTCATTCCTCTCTTTCTCATTCCTCTCCTTCTCTCTTTCTCATTCCTCTCCTTCTCTCTTTCTCATTCCTCTCCTCCTCTCTTTCTCATTCCTCTCCTCTTTCTCATTCCTTCTCTTTCTCATTCCTCTCCTTCTCTCTTTCTCATTCCTCTCTTTCTCATTCCTCTCCTCTCTCTCTTTCCTCTCTTTCTCTCTTATTCATTCCTCTCCTTCTCTCTTTCTCATCTCTTTCTCTTTCATTCCTCTTTCTCTCTTGATTCCTCTCTTTTTCATTCCTCTCTTTCTTTCTCATTTCTCTCTTTCTTTCTCATTCCTCTCTTTCTCTCTTTCTCATTCCCCTCCTTCTCTCTTTCTCATTCCTCTCCTTCTCTCTTTCTCATTCCTCTCTTTCTCTCTTTCTCATTCCTCTCTTTCTCTCTTTCTCATTCCCCTCCTTCTCTCTTTCTCATTCCTCTCCTTCTCTCTTTCTCATTCCTCTCTTTCTCTCTTTCTCATTCCTCTCTTTCTCTGTGTTCATCTTCCTTTCGTTTTCTCTTCTTTTCTTTCCTATTTATTTTTTATACTGCCTTAGTCGATAACTATTATTTTTTCACCTCCATTCCCTCTCCTCTCTCTCTCTCTCTCTCTCTCTCTTTCATTTCCCATTTTCTTTATCTGTTTATATTAACGTACTTGGTAACTGCATCTTATTTTCTGAATTTCGATGCTGCATTATTTATTTATTTATTTACATATATATTTTATTAATGGATGTCACCCCCAGTTAACTCTACACTGAGTGACAAGCCAAATGGTTTCTTGTACCCCATGATACCATTTACTACGCTGGGTGGTAACTGTATAACAAACAATATGATGCCTGGTTTTCTAAGGGAGGAGGAGGAGGAGGAGGAGGAGGAGGAGGAAATGGAGAGGAGAGAAATAAGAGAAGAGGATGAGTGAAAGAGGAGAGGAGAAGAGAAGAGAAGGAAAAAGGGTGAGGAGGAAGGAGTGAAGGAAGGAGGAACAGGAGGAGGAGGTGGAGGAGTAAAATATAAGAAAAAGGAAGGGAAAGCAATGGAGGGAGAAGACAGAAGGAAGAGAAGAAGGAAGAGGAAAAAGAATTAGAGACGAGGGATGAGGAGAGGAGGAGTAAGAGAGGGGCAGGAAAAAGAGGAGGAAGATGGTAAAGAGGGAGAGAAATAACTTGGAAAGAAAGAAGAGTAAAAGATGACGATGAGGAAGAGTCGAGAAGTAAAACAGGAGGAGGAGGAAGAAGAGAAGAGGAGGTAGAAGACAGAAGGAAAGGGAAAAGAAGAGAAGAGAAGGCAATAAAAGAGGAAGAGGAGGCAGAGTACAGGAGAGAATTAAGAGAAGACAAGGAAGAGGAGTGTAAAAGAATAGGTGAAGGAAGAGGAGGAGGAGAGAAAGTAGGGAGGAGGGAGAGGAGGAGGAGGAGGAGAAGGGAGAACAGAGGGGAGGGAGAGGAGGAGAAGAAAGGAGAGTAGAGAGAAGGAGAAAGATTAAAAAGAAAAGTAGGAGGAGGAAGAGGAGGAGAAGGCAGAAAAGGAGGGCAGGATAAAATGGCTGGCTCTCTCACCCCCTTTGTTATGTTTATTTGATGGAGTACATATGTCCTCCTTGTTGCCCTCTTCTTGCTCTTTTCCTTCCTTCCTTCCTCCAGTTTTTCCCTCCTTCCTTCATTTTCTTTCCTTTCTTCCTTCATTTTCTTTCCCTCCTTCCTTCATTTTTCCTTTCCATCCTTCCTTCGTTTTTTCTTTCCTGCCTCCCTTCATTCATTCCCTTTTTTCTTCCTTCC
>NC_137026.1:212418-254690 GCF_032717465.1 Coenobita brevimanus | reverse complement strand
CATGCTTCAGCATTTCACCACACACTCCATCAATTCCTGCGGCTTTCCCTGATTTAACTTTCTTCATTGCTTCCACAACTTCTATCCTACTAATTTCTTCCTGTCTTCTCACCCCCCTCCTTCTCCCAGCCATTCCCCAGCCACTTATACTCGCATTACTTCCATCCTCTACGTTCAACAATTCCTTAAAGTGTTCTCTCCATCTGCTCACTTTTTCTCCCTTGTCCACTAGTAATCTACCATTTTTATCTTTCACTCCCCTGCTAACTTCACTTCCACCCTGTCTTACTCTTTTCACCTCTCTCCAGAACATTTTCTTACATTCCCTTCACTATACACTCAAATTTCTTCCAAATTCCTCATCCACTCTCTTCTTACTTTCTCTTACTCTTTTCACCTCTCTTCCTCTCAATATATAACTCTGTCTTCCGTCTCTCAACTTCTTCCACGCCCCTATTTCTCTTCCATTCATTGTATGCTTTTTTCTTTTGTGCCACAGCCTGTTTCACCTCTTCAGTCCACCACGCTGTTCCTTGCACCCCCCTCCGTCTTCTCTTCCTTCCACACACCACATCACATGCTGCACATATTTCTTCTGTAAATATCTTACACACACCTTCCACGTCTCCCATCTGCTCCAATTCATATTTGCCCAGTCGTTCCTCCACTTCTCTCTTATACTCTGCCTTTTTCTCATCCTCTTGTAACCTTTCCACTCTCCTTGCAACTACTCCTTCCTCTCGTCTTTCCCTTCTTCTATTCCTCCAGCTTACTTGAACTTTAATTCTGGCCATCACCAAGTAGTGGTCAGAAAGTCCACTCCCCCAACCTCTATACACTCTTGCATCCATTAAACATCTTCGCATCCTTTCATCCACACACACATAATCAATCATTGCCTTCCTTTCATTCAGTTCACCACCCACCCTTCTCATCACTCGCCATGTATACCTGTGGATCATTTTATGCCTGAAGAGGGTATTGGGTATCACCAACCCCCTCCCAGCACAAATGTCCACTAACGCACTCCCATTCTCATCTATCTCAGCAGGCACACCCCACTCATCAACTATTCCATCCACCTTCACATTCCCAACTTTACCATTCATATCATTAATTCTCATGGCACTTCATACGAAATTATATCAATGTGTGGAGACGTCCTTACATTCCTTTAGGAATACTGAGGCTTAATCTTGCCTTGAAAACCATCGTTACTCAGCTTTCGACGATAAACCTCCCTCAGGGCTCTGCCCTATCACCAACTCTCCTTGCTTTTATTCATCAGTGACCTTTAAGCTCGTACATCTAACCCTATCCACTCGTACCGCTGATGATTCCACCATTCACCAATCCATTCCCGGTTCCACGCAACGTCCTCAGCAGTTACTTTAGCAAACAAGGGATGAGGCTGCTTGGCACCTAATGTCTGACTTGAGCTTGTATCTCTGACTGGGGTAAAAATAATCTTGTTTTTAGTGCATCATAGACTCAGTTTTTACACCTATCAACCCGTCAAAATCTTCCACAGGAGTACCCACTAATGATTAATATTATCCAGCTCAATCCTGCATCATCCTTGAACATGCTTAAGGGGTTTCATTCACTCGGGACTTATCTTGGAAAGATCATATTCTGCATCTCTTGTAAAATCTAGCTTCCAAGAGATTAGGTGTGCTAAGCCGACTCCGTGCCTTCTCTTCTTCTGCACCAGTTGTTGTTGACTTTATACACGGGTTTTATTCGCCCCTGTTTAGAGGTACAACTCTCATAGTGTCGAGGAGGCTCCCCACACACAGCTCTTCTCAATAGGAAGTGGAGTCAAAAGGCAATTCGTCCTCATCAACTCTCCTCCTCTTACTGGCTCCCTTCAATCTCTGTCCTCTTCTTCGCCGCACTGTTCTTCCTCTTTATCTCTTTTCTATTCCTACTTCAATGAACACTGCTCCTCTGAACTGTCTGCTTGCATCCCTCCACCTCTACGACGGGCTGCATAACACTTGCCGTCTGGCAACTATGTACACTCTCATCCCTTTTGCTGTCCAACACTCTAATGCAAGAGTTAAACCGTTACTCCCAGTCACTTCATTTATGCAACTTACGTCAACTTTGGAACTGCCTCCCACTCTGTCTTATTATTTCCTACTTCCTATGAACTCCAAGTCTTTCAAACACAGTGTGTCCAGTCATATTGGAATGAACTGATCTCTAATTTGGCTCTCCTTTGTGTTTTTGTTTTTTATTGGATGGTACGTTCATGCGGGCTCCAAGCCTTTGGTTCCCTTCTTCCTCTTGCCATAATAAACAACAACTGTACGTTCTTTGAAGTTGTGTGTGTGAGTATACAAGGGTTAGGTGGGGCCTGGGTGAGAGTATACAAGGGTTAGGTGGGGCCTGGGTGAGAGTATACAAGGGTTAGGCGGGGCCTGGATGAATACAGAGGGCTTTGTCAAGAGCAAGTTAATAAGCGTTTGAATCCTGTTGGTTATGCTGGTGGGATGGTGTTTGTACTGCGACCCGTGAGCCAGACAGGGTCCATCTTTATAAACAGTGACGGAGCTGAGTCCAAATGTCAGCGAAAGTGGTGGAGTACCCGGTAGTCCAGTCCAAGGTATAAACTCTATATACCCTTACACCTTTATACCCTGCTCTAGTCATCCCACCACCTCGCACCTCAATGTTTGCCTCATCTCTCTACAAGGCAAGGAAACAAAATCCTGGGGAGGCTATATGGTAACTCATCACTGATTTTTGAGCATGTCAAAAGCATATATTTCTTTACGCAAAAATATGTTAAATATGCACTTATTTGGGGAAAATACACATCGCTATATATTAGTCACACACACACACACACACACACACACACACACACACTCCTTTATAGGAAAAGAAAAACTGTCAGCTGGCCCCGAACCAGATCAAACAACGATAGACACATCAAACAGAGAGCGACCTGCCTCCTTTTCCACATTCAACCGCGACAAAAAAATTCACCCCCTCCCAGCCCACAAATCTTTGTCTGTCTGTCTCTCTCAAATCCATGGAAGGGCAGAGTCACCAGCAAGGTTGACTGAGAGATGTCACAGCGCCCCAAGGTCATAGTGTCGACAAAACGGTCACCCTGGGTCGCAGACGCCTTGAGTTACTCCACTTTTTTTTTTTTTTTTTTCGATTTATTGAAGGTGCGTGAATGAGAGTTTGGCCGACTCATTTGGACAGATTTTGTGTTAGCTTATATTCTTCTTTTTTTTTTCTTTTCTGAACCCTACTTCTCCCCATCTATACGAGAGAAAAGAGGTCTAGATGATGATGAGGAGGATAAGAATGAGGAGGTGGAGGAGGAGGATAAGAATGAGGAGGTGGAGGAGGAGGAGGATGTTTAAGATCACCTACTTGTGTGTCGAGGGTGGGACGGTGGAGGTTAGGAAACGGAGAGTTTGTGAAGATGTAGGCACAAGAAAATGTAGCAAACAATCTCGAAAGAACCATTAGATATGTCAGTAATTGCTGTCCTTTGTAATACGAGTTCAGACACAAGAGCGTGAGTGAGGTAAGAAATGAGCAAGTGTGGGAAACTACGCGAAGTACAAGTTTTTGAGACGAAAGAATGAGTGTTTGTGTGTAAGCTGAACTGTGGTGGCGATAGGAAAGTGTTAAGTGCTTAACCGTAGTAGTGGATGTTTGTAAAAAGGGTGCGGTGGTGGGAAGAATGAAAGTGTGTAAGAGAATGGTGGTGACAGTGGGCATGCAGGGAGAGTGTATTGGTGGGGATTAGGTTGTGTGAATGTGAGATGTACGAGTGTGACGGTGACTTAGATAACAGGATAAATCAACCTCCCCCGCACCCCCCCCCCCACATGTAGCCTAATATCCCGATTACATAACTAGCCTCAGTATTTTGACTACGTCGCAAAAGAAGAGCACGGCAAACTTACGCAAGAGCGGTGGGGTACTCCTTAGTAAAGCAGCGATGCCTTCAGTGTACCAGCCGCCTGACGTTGCAGAAAGGTACATTGATTAACAGACCTAACTTGTCGAACTGCATTTGATAACAGGCGTTTAACAGCACTCTTGGCAGTCGATTAGCCTTCCTGAACCACCGGAAATGTAGACTGCACGAGGGTGAAACGGTGAATGGATAAGCAGAAAGAATTAAGAAAAAATAGAAGCTGAGTGAATGTAGGTAGTTTTTAATAGTACAGCAGATTATTGTAGCATCTCTCTCTCTCTCTGTTATTATATCATGACAATCTATTCCCGGTATATGCGCACACTTGAAATGTAAATATGCAGCTACATAAGAGATATTACTTTGGAAATTAACACTGGAAAAATTATAATAGACTGTTTTGGAATGCTCCAACGTATCCCTTTAACGTGTTGGATCAGTTCTTCCAGTTTTAGAAGACTGGCCACGGTAGCAGGTGAATAGCGGATGTTGCCTTCACTCATTCTTACGAATATTATTCCTAACAAATTTATTCGGCCTTAAAGAACATCTCTTCCGATAATTTCCATGATCAAATAGCACTGAAGTGTACCAATAATGATCACTGAATATCATACTGATCGCCAAGCAATACAGGAGTTTAGGAAAATAAAGCAGCATCTCACTTTCGGCACCTAGCGTCGGGGCTGCAGATCAAGGCTGCCATTCGTTCCAAAAATGACACATTGCTATATTTGTTATATATTCAATTTTTACTGTACGTATTTTCGATTGAGTATAAAATGGTAGGGTATTTTTTTTTTTTTTTTAACAATCATTGGTGTATCAGCAGGTGGTGTTTCCCGCACATTTATATTATTAGTAAATATGGGCGATTGTGTATCCAACGCAACGCAACAAGACAACCTCAGTGTGTGTTTATACTGGGTTGGGTGGGGAGTGCTATACACTCTGCCACAATTACCACATTTTGGGGAGTTGAAGTGCTTGTGTGGTGACTCGGTGTTCGCTACAGTTTAAACACAAACCCACAGTGAAACTCTAGACATAGAAATCAAAGTAATACAGTGAAATGGCATAGAAAAACACTTGATTTAGTGGACAATGAAATGATCAGTTCTCGGACTCGCCTAGATGTTTTGGCGCATCAAGACTACACCGTACTGTGGCGATAATGCACGTGTGACGAAAACTGGTGGACTTGGCAGGCTGGAGATTGTGCAGGTGAGTGTGATTTTAATGGTTGGGATTAGGGAGGAAAGGAAAATTGGAAAGATGATAAAGAATAGCCAATGTTTTTGTAAATATTAATATTTGTTTGCGGGTAGGGTCTGTTTATAGGCTGCATGATTAAACTTTACTATTATTTTTATTTTATTATTATTATTATTTTACACCCGTCCTCGTGAAGCAAAACTGGTGTTATAATCGCCGTATATATATATATATATATATATATATATATATATATATATATATATATATATTGTGTGTGTGTGTGGGTGGGTGACAGCATCGTCGTTTTTTGTTTTCCTGAACCATCTGAACATTTTCCTCCAGACACTGTGCTGTTTAAAGATAGGTGCGCCATTATTTGTTCAGTTTTATATTTATTTTTCCTTAATCCTGCTGTGCAAAATAAGCTGGTGAACCTTTCGGATCCACAAGGCTAGTTCTCCCACGCCGACAGATGCCACCAAACACCCGTATTTCACCGATTGTGTGAATACCGACCTGCTTATGCTGAATACAATAGGAGTGGTGTGTGTGTGTGTGTGTGTGTGTGTGTGTGTGTTTTAGATGATAAGTGAAGATTGTATTGGTTAAGGTCTAGGAGTGCTCCCCAAAACAAATATTGATAATTTTATGACATGGATTAAGTTTCATAATTGTGTACCTCATTTTTTGACACCGAGATTCTGCAGAAATAGTTGATTTGATACTCGTATAAATAAGGTTAAATTTTTGTACACTAGAAATCAAAAGCTACAACCAGAGGTGGATTAGAAAGGAAAACTAAATTACCGGTACCTGTATTGTGGTCATCGCAATAACAAACTCCATACACGTCCACGCCCCAGCACAAAACTAATCACGTCCACGCCCCAGGACAAAACTAATCACGTCCACGCCCCAGGACAAAACTAGTCAAACTCCACCACGCCCACACCCTTACACTCAAAACTAATCAAATGAAAGAAAACCATTAGGGAGCCGGATGCTAATCGCCCGCCGGAATATGCTGCCGGCCAAGTCCTTAGATCATATCATGATACCCTGGAGGTTTCATGCTGATTGTTCAAGCCGTTCATGAGATATAATGGTGCTAAAAGCAGACGATAAACACTAGTTGACCTTTGGCGGCTATTTTGGTGACCTTGACCTTGATCTCGAGTGCTCATTTTTGAACTCGTCGAAGATTTTGGCCATTTCTTAGTACCCTGAAGTTTTCATATCGATAGCTCAACCCATTCGTGAGATATAATAGTGCTAAAAGCGGGCGATAAACACTAGTTGACCTTTTGCAGCCATTTTGGTGACGTTGACCTTGATCTCGAGTGCCCATTTTCGAACTCGGACAAGATTTTGGCCATATGTTGATACCCTGACGGTTTCATGTTGATAGCTAAAGCCGTTGATGAGATATAATTGGAACACACACACACACACACACAGAGGCAGGCAAAAGCATAACTATAGTAGGACTCGCGTAAATTTGCGCCTGTGGTGTGGCCCGCACCTGTGTACAGTGTGCCACGTTTTCTATACCATTATCTCTCTCTCTCTCTCTCTCTCTCTCTCTCTCTCTCTCTCCTGGCGGGAGATGTGAGCCACCCTGAGTACTTTTGATTCTTTTATAAGTTGTTTATAATTTTGCTTTCATTTGTTAATTTGGTTTTGTTATATTTAGTGATATTTATCATTTTTTGTATATGGCGACAGATGACCCGTTATTGCTGTACTATGATTTTCATTCATTCATTCTCTTTCCCCTTCCTCCATCTCTCTCTCAGCCTGACAATGCCTCCACCACCACCACCCCCCGTCATGCCGACAATGCATTCAACCTTGCCCCTCTCCTGCCTGCCTCTCTCTCTCTCTTTCTTTTATTGCAAGAGACATTTTGGGTATTTTCTTTTACATAATATTGTATATATTGTAAATTTGACATCATTTCCACACCACCCCTGAGATCAAGGCCACCTACTGGGTGTGCAAGTGTTGCCGCTCGCGAGTGAATAATGTTTTTTTTTTTTTACTTCAGTATTGGCATATGCCTACTATTTTGTCCTACATATTAGCTTATGATTATAAATGTGATTATTCCTCGCCCATAAAATTACGGTAAAAGCCAGTAAATGTAAGCATTTTTCCCTAGCAACACCTGTACAAGCTATGCTTGGGTCTACGGAGGGGTACATACTTTACCTTAGGCCAGACTGGGTGTGTCAGTGTTGCCACTCACAAGAATTATATGAATTATTTCTTTTACTTTGGATATTGGCATATTTCTTCTTTTTTGAGGCTCATTCTCTTATATAACCCATAACTGTAATATTATTACCCACCCTAAAACTACGCTAAAAAACATTAGAAGTGACTACAATTTTTTTTAGCAACACTACAATATGTATGCCATGTTTCTGTGTTACTGTATAAATTTTTTATGCATAATAAGATTACTGTTGATTCATCCATCAAAATACACAAGTGTAAGTTTTATTCATCTGAATTTATCGTATTTGTGTTGCCTTGTACATAAATAGCTTCCGTTTCACATCGCAAGTTGGGGAAACGTGGCACCATTGTACACAGGTGCGGGCCACACCAAAGCCGCAAATTTACGCGAGTCCTACTATAGCACGCCCACGCAGGCAAAAATATAACTATCATGCCCACGCTCACGTCCACGCACCAGTACATAACAGTAATCAAATACCAGGTACAGACACTGGGTGCATATCGGTACCGGTTTGCGATTTTTATCTTACTGGTGATAAAGTTAGGAATTAGATGGCTACAAGAGTGGCTGAAGAGATGGTGGTGTAATGAGAGCTCGGATAACCTATGATGACGTGGTTTGTGTTCGTGACGTACTTCCATGTTACTAGATGCCTGGGGAATGGTAGAGTGCGTTTTGGTGTGTTATAGAGTGTGTAGGAAGTTGAGTGAGTTATTGATATTGTAAGCGGTTGTGTTTTGAGTGCTTTTGGGTAGTGATTAAGCTGGTGTATTCTGGTGTGCTTTGAAATGTGTGGAAGTTGGTTGAGTTCTTCGAGATTCTGAGAGATTGTGTTTCTGAGTGCTTGTGCTGTGTCTATGGTGGAACTCTGTGTGTGTGTGTGTGTGTGTGTGTGTGTGTGTATGTGTGTGTGTGTGTGTGTGTGTGTGTGTGTGTGTAGCTGGGCGTTTCCTGGAGTTTCAGCTAGCTGTTGAATGTGTGTGTGGTTGTCGGTGTCGGTGTGTGGGTATGGCGACAGAGAGAGAGAGAGAGAGAGAGAGAGAGAGATTTTGAGAAAAGCAGAAAACGACCTAGTAACATAATAAGACACAGGAACTTGAAAGACCAGAAAGACCAAATAAGGCACAGGCAGGACGAGACTGAGAGACATATACATAGATTAAGACTGCATTACCCAGCCAGAGGACAGATAGACAAAATGGGACAGGACAAGATAAACTCGGTACTGATAAGGAGATAAAGAGTGACAGGGGTACAGATTAAGACACGAATATCCAGATAGGGGAAGGACAGGGTTACTCTGGCAGAGTAAGGAACAGAGGAGGAGAAGGAGGAGAGTAGAGAGGTAGGAAAGAAAGGAAGCAGGGGGGAAGAGGTAAGGAGAGAGGAGAAGAACTAAGGAGGGAGAGGAAAGAGGGGAGGAGAGGTGGGGGAGAAGTAAGGAGAAAGGAAAATGAGGGTGAGGTAACGAGAAAGGGGAACAGGAAGGATAGGCAAAGGAGGATGAAGCAGGAGGGAAGAGGAGAGATATAGACAGAGTAAGGGTAAATACAGGTGGTGGGGGGGAACTAGGGAGGAGAGGTAAGGGGAGAGGAGGAAGAGAAGGGGGAGGATAGACGTACGGAGAGAGGAGATGTGTGAAACGAGGAGAGGTAAGGGGAGAGGAGGAAGAGAAGGGGGAGGATAGACGTACGGAGAGAGATGTGTGAAACGAGTAGAGGTAAGGAGGAAGAGGAATAGGGGGATGGTAGTAAGAGTGGAGTGCAGCATCTAGTGACAGCAGAGTTTAGTGCCCCGTTGAGATGTTTATCCAGACCCATGACCCCCCCCCAAAAAAAAAAAAAAAAAAAAAAAGTGCAGAGGAGAGGGGCGGTCATAGATGAGGAAAATGAATCGGAATATTAATGACGACGTAAAGATTCTGAGCGACTGGAAATGCACCAGGACAGAGAATGATGGAACCTAGTTTTGAGTGTGAGAAGTGGCCACGGTAAGTCAAGCACATACTCTCCTAATTTCCATGCAGCTTTCCAAGTTTTTATGCGTTACCGGTACCGAACGTTTCGTGTATGTCTTCATCAAATTTTTTTTTTTTTTTTTTTTTTTTTTTAAGCCAAATGCTGTAACAGTAGACTACCACTGTTATCAAACATAATTATTCATGATTGGTATCCTCAGGATTCAGTTTTTTCTTTATTACTTCCGCCAAGGAGGTTATGTTTTCACCCCTGTTCGTTTGTTTGTTGGTTTGTGACCAAGATTACACAAAAACTACTGGACAGATTTCCACGAAGCTTGGTAGAAGAATGGGCCTTGGCCCAGAATAGACTCCATTAAATTTTGGTGCGGCTCCGTATAAAGGTGCGGATCCAGGAATTTGTTTTTCACTTTCTTTAACATTGCGAAATAGGGCATTTTTCGACATTTTCGTAATTTTTTCAGTGAATGTTGCATGGATCTTGATGAAAAAAAATCAGGCATATGTAGGATGTTGGTATCTACGAATGTGTACAGTTTGGAGCGGATCCATATAAAATTCCGGATCTTGCGGATTTAAATATAGTTTTATAGGGGGGTTGTTGGGCCTTGGCGGAGCTATGCGCTCGACTGAGTGCCATTCTAGTTTTTCATGTTATATTCCTGACTAATGTTTCGAGCTGTGCTGTACATGTAGCCCATCCACTCATGCTGATGATTCCATCCTTCATGTTTACATCCACCATCTCTGATCGGGATTCACTGATTATTAGTTCAGTGCTGTTGTGGAGTGGGAGGAGTGTGATAGTGTGACATTCCTTGTGTCCTAACCGCTTCCTTTATTGTTTTCCATTCCCCTTTTACACACACACACACACACACACACACACACACACACACACAGCCTATATAGATAGATAGATAGATATGGAGATAGGTAAATAGATATAGATAGATAAATAGCTAGATAAATTGATAGATTGATAGATATACAGATATTTCGTCTTTACTTTCCTTGTACTTCCCTCCATCATTTTTACAAAATTCTTTGCAGCTCCCACTTCTCATGAGTTAATTCTTATTTCCTTCTCCACCCTACACTCACTCTCTCTCTCTCTCTCTCTCTCTCTCTCTCTCTCTCTCTCTCTCTCTCTGCACCACGGTACGATTTCACTCCATTATCACCGATCTGTAGATATATCCTGCCCAGAATATTTTCCTCTATGTCCACACGATCAGTATCAGTCAAATTTAAGTTCCCTATTGAACAAACTTTAACCTTTTCCGTCCAGTGTTGTGTTTTTAGTTACTTTCACTACCACTAGTGTTATATTGACCTCGGGAAAGCTCACTTTTGCTGAACGGGTTAACAAAAGCTTTATCTAATCCATCTACGTGTAAGTCTGATGAAGTCGTCTGCAGATAACAACTGTATATAGAACATCAATGAACTGAAGGGTTAAAGGAGGTAAAATAAGGACCCAGTGTAGGTTTTCTGTCCAAGTCTCTAATGCAAGAGTTAACCGATACTCCCAGTCCTTTATCGTATATGCAACAGGTCAGCTTTGAAACTCTTCCTTTGTCTGTATTTCTCTCTGCCTGTGACCTCCAGTTTTCCAAACTTCATATATTCAGGCTTCTCGAAATGAAAAGATCTTGAATTTGGCTATTTTATTTTCAGGAAACATTCTTGTTCCCATTTAGTCCTTGGTTTCTTCTTCCTTGCATAAGAAAACTAAAGAGCTGAAGGGATTTGTTTGTAGTTTAATGACTGTAGCAGTGTATAACTAATATCAACATGACTTTAAAAGCTTTAACATTTTGATCTAGATTACTTTGTTTAACTCTTGGTATATCCAAAAGATCTTTAATTGGCACGGGGTACACCTTTCTGTTGCTGTTGTTTTCGCTGTTGATGGTGCTGTGTGTGTGTGTGTGTGTGTGTGTGTGTGTGTGTGTGTGTGTGTTTAGCACAGGCATTATGGTTATGAGTGAGTGGAAGCATGTGGATAAGTGTTGATGTAATATATAAAGTTTTACAAAATTACTAAACTAAGATTAATAAAGTAACTTTTTAAATTGACAATGATTATTTATTAGAACGTTTCTTACTTACTTTTGTCGTCTTTCTCATGCGAAAGTATCAGTACTTCTTGTCAAATTGAGAAAACGACCAGAACCAGATATTTAAAAATAAGTAATAAATAGTTTAGGCAGTTTTTAAAATGGTAGAGGGACGTCGGATAATAATACATTAAAAGTACACACACACACACACACACACACACACACACACACACACACATATATATATATATATATATATATATATATATATATATATATATATATATATATATATATTTGGAGTCTGTGGTACAGTGGTAAACTGTGCATTTTCGTACACTGAAGAACGAGGGTTCGCGCCCCGCCAGGGTAATAAACTTTGGAAGCGTTCTTCTGGCCACGTACTGCATTGGCGGACACAAGGGGTGCTGTGGCTGAACCAGTGTCGCTTACTATAAAGTATACTTGCACCCAGTCGTCTTGCGTGGGCCGATTGCACTTGGTTCACAGACTACACACACATATCCAAAAGCCACTCCAACACTACAATTACACTTACAAGCACTTCCCACCCTACATACAATCTCTGCTAGACAGCCTAAGCCACTTGGTAGAGATACATTGGCTGTACTGTCCCCACTTCGGTAGGGATAGGCCGGTCCTGCAGTGGACACTCAAACGGCTGATATATATATATATATATATATATATATATATATATATATATAGTTTCCAAATATTGTATTTATTGGTTTAAGGCAAGCTATAAAGAGAATGGAAAACACAAGGTGTTAAGCAAAGTGGTAAATGTATACAAATTAAAAAGGAAAATGAATATACTGACATCGTATCCATCTCACCAGTCGCCTTATACGACTGATAATTGACAGGTAACATATCCCTCTAACTCTCCCGCTGTGCATGACCTCCTCACCTCTAACCATACCCCTGCCCTGACCCCGCCCACTGCCTTCGCCTCTTATCACTACCCTGTCCTCTTTCCCCATGCCGCTCCTTCCCACCTATGCATGCCCACCCATACCCACACCATGCCTTGCCCCTTCCTGCATCTTTTAACATATTGCCCTACCCTGCCTTCCTTTCCCTCACCAGTCCATCTAACGACGCACTTTTACCTCCCAGCCCATAACCATCACCTGCCCTGCCCCTCCCTGATTATTATTTGTCATGGTCCTACTCTGTCATTCTCTCTCTCACATCCCCAGTTCTGTTTCCCAACCCTTACTCATACCTTGCCTTACCCCCACCCTTTATCTTTTAGCTCATCCCCTTATTCAGCCTTCCTTTCCTTAGTCTCTCCTAAAGGCTTAAATGCCCCACATGTTATCCCATCAGTACCCATACCATAGCCTGCCTCTCCCTGCTTCTTTTTATTCATACTTCAACTCTTGCCTGCCCCACCTTCCTTTATTTCATATCTCCTCTTAACCCTGGATAGGCATAATTTTTTTTAGTAACATCACAGGCATACCTGGGTATTATTTTCCCAGCCGTGGAAGAAAAAAAAAAGTTCTAATCAATATTTATTCATGAAACTTGGTGTGAGTGTGGAAATAACCTCTTGTTCACACTGATATAAGTATTAAAGATTTTTTAATGAGAGGTAGAAATGTAAAAAAATAATCCTAAGATCAATTAAAAAAAAAAGTTCGAGAGATGACAGAAAAATATATAGGCCTACAAGAGTAAAAACATTTTTTTGTTCTTACTCCTTGCCTGCATCCTCAAAACCTCCCAAACACAGGCTGCTAGCTTCTCTTTTATCAGAAAACCATAAGTGAAAAATGCTACTCACACAATAGGCATAGCCAGATGATAATCACCCGACCACTGTAAACAATCAATGAAGACCGATGTGTAGCGCGTTACCCACCCACTTAACACCAAGTCTCAATGCACAATGCAGCTACTAAGAGAGAGAATGTTCTTGAAATGAAGGAACCATGTGTTTAATACAGTGTTGCAATATCACCGGGTGACTTTCACCCAGGTATGCCTGTCAGGAATAATGTCCAGTCTTCCTTACCCCACTCTTAAACACTGTCCCTTCCCTGGTTTGACTTGTCCACTGCTGCCCAACTCACCACCTCTCCCTTTCTGCCATGCCTCTGCTGCCTTCACATATTAAATCGTTACCGTGCCTTACTCTACCTTTCCCTGCCATCTACCGCCCCACCTCTACTAACCTTCACTTGCCTAATCCTGTCCCTTCTCTGCTCTGTTCTGCCATATTCTTCCGTACTCTTCCCACTATTTTCTATCCTGCTTCCCTCCAAGTCTTATCCTCGCCCTGCCTTCAGCCTTCTTCCCTTCATGCTCTTCTTTTGCTTCCCAGCCACCAAACACGTACATCATTATCAGTTTTATTTCTCATTTCTCACACGCCCTCAGTGCTTTATTATTCTTAAAGTTTTCTTTCCATTCCTTCCATCCCTTATTTCACCCATTCTGTATAGCCTTTTCCTCCCTTTCTCCATCTCTTCCCCGTATGCCTTCCCCTTATTGTTGAATTCCACTCCTTTTATATTTTGTTCTTATCACTGTTTCACACCTTTCTGTACATTGTTTTTGTCTCTTTTATTACTGTCATTTATATCCTCCCTCATCCTGCCAACACTTTATCCCCCTGCCTACCTCCCCTTCTGCCTCCTTGTCTCCTCGTGTTACTCCGCCAGTGCCTGCCTGTCTCTTTGCCTGCTAAATTGTCTGTCCACTTATCTAATAGTAGTTGTTCCTACCTGATTACTGTCTCTTTACTTCCGTTTCTATCCTCGTACACATAGACACACACAAAAACAAACATGAGCACAAGAAAAAACACAAATACGGCGACATACAAACAGAATATTACACATTGTTAAATATATTGTAAACATTCAGACGCTCTTTGGGAATGCTAGCTGTTGTTTAAATGTTTTTGTAGGTCTTCAGTATTAATAATCTTTGTCTTCCCTTAAGTATCACTCTGCACCCACCCTGTACCGTAACTAAAAAATATTTCCTTTTGTTTTTCGTCATCACTTGAGTGTGTAAAGTGCATGTGTTGGTGGGAAATGATGGGAAGATAGTGGGGGTTTATAAAGGCAGGATGGGGGGAGTTGGGGTGGCAGGGGAAGGAAGGTGGAGGTGGTGGTGGTGCGAGATGGGGAGATACTGTGGTATTGATGGCAGGATGGGTGGTGGTAGTGGTAGTGGGGAGATAGTGGGGGTGTTCATGGAAGGACTGGGGGTGTAAGGGTGGCAGGGGAAGGGTGATGATGGTGGTAGTGGTGGTGGTGGGAGATGGGGAGGTAATGGGAGTGTTAATGGTAGGGTGGGTGGCAAGGGAAGGTGGTGGTGCTTTTAATGGGAAATGGGGAGATAGTGGAGATGTTACTGGCAGGATTGCGGGAGTAAGGGTAGTGCGGGGGAAGGATGGTGATGGTGGGGGATGAGGAGATAATGTGTTATGGCAGGAAGGGGGGAGGGAGGTCAGGATGTTAGAGGAAGGGTGGTGGTGTTAATGATGGTGGTGGTGGGAGATGGGGAGATAGGGGGTGATAATGGTAGGATGGGGGAGTGGATGGTGGCAGGAGAAGGGTAATGGTAGGAGGATAGTATGGATGAACAGGCTTAATGATAACTATAGAGGCAGTGGTGATGAAAATGGAAGGAAGGAAGGGATTGTGGTGATGACTGTTGTAGTGGTGAGAATGCTGGTAGATGGAATTATGTATACTGAATTATAAAGTATTCCTGAAAAATGACAAAGTGGCGGTAAGAGAGACAATGTGTGACAATATCCTTATAAGTGTGTACTATATGCTCTAAAGCACAGCTATCACCGCCACCATCAGCGATTTCTCGATGTGAGTCACTCCCTTAATCTGAACAATCTGTGCACTCACTCATTGACTCAGAACGATAATGAGACGAATAACTATTTGCAGTTGGGATAATAAACATACAAAGCTGAGTTTAGTCTCCGTTTGGTATTATATAAAATAAAACGATAGGTTGTGACTTTAAAAACTATATTGTCTGCTACAAGATGACAAAAAACAGTAAAGCTGAGTCAAAAAGTATCATTGATATTTTAACCCACATAAAAGCAGAGGAATTTTGAGTGACTTAAGAAATTATTATTATTTTTTTTTCTGAAAGGTATATTATTACCAGAAGCAAGAAATCAGTATGAAAGCAGCAATAAATGGGGAGGCGTTCAGTAAGTATTAATAAGACAAGAAGAAAACTCGCGAACAGTACAAGACGAAAAAGAAAAGGGATTAGAAGGAGGAGGACGTGGGAGTTTAGGACAAGGAGAAAACAGAATGAAATAGTAATGTCTTTACTTTAGGACAAGGAGAAAACAGAATGAAATAGTAATGTCTTTACTGTAGGACAAGGAGAAAACAGAATGAAATAGTAATGTCTTTACTTTAGGACAAGGAGAAAACAGAATGAAATAGTAATGTCTTTACTGTAGGGCAGTAGTGTCGGACAGAAGAGCACACGCTTTGATTTCTTATAATACTCCTTGCCGCTATCTCCATCCCCCCCTGTATCTCTTAATTTATACCTCCATTCTCTCACCCCACCAGCTCTCGCTTTCCATCTCCGTCTCCTTTCCAGATCTTTCTCTCCATCCCCCTCACCCCTCCTTGTCTTCCACGACCAATACCCCTGCACCCTTCATCCAGCCGTCCTTCTAGCTGCCTCTGGCAGAAAAGACAGTGAAGCAAAGCCGATGTGCTGGTCAGAGTACAGCGGTTTGTGTGTGTGTGTGTGTGTGTGTGTGTGTGTGTGTGTGTGTGTGTGTGAGAGAGAGAGAGAGAGAGAGAGAGAGAGAGAGAGAGAGAGAGAGAGAGAGAGACCTAATATACGACAGTGGATACAGTGTGATAAGCACCACGATCATATACTGAGGTACCGGTAAGCTACCGTACCCATCAGTTATTGTCACACATTGTTCTCTACCCTCACATTTAATCCCTAGACAAATAGACGCCACTCCTGAGATGCACAAAATCACCTTGCAGTAGGAAAAAATATAAAAAAGCAGATATAACCACCACAACCGCCATTTATTGTCTTCCATTATTCTTTATTGTCATGTTTGGTAAATCTCAGACAGGCTCTAGAGTACCTTTCAAAAGTCCTTGTGCAGAAGACGACGGAACGAGTAGTTTGTATAAGATATCAGGTGGCAGTGTAATAATTTTGTGTAGGTGTAGCAGTGTACAGTTCGTTAGTATGAGGTGTGGGAGTTTGTAAATTTGCAGTATTAAGAGTTGGCAGTTTAAAGTCTAGCAGCAGGGCTATGAAGTATCTGTATAGCCTGTATGCTATGCTGTACATCACTTTTCAAACATCATGCTTGATGGTATGATAGATAAACTGTTCTCTTATTTTGCACTGAACAATGGTCAAGTATGGCAAACAATAACCTACTTTGGTGATACTCCTGTAACCCACGTGTGTGTGTGTGTGTGTGTGTGTGTGTGTGTGTGTGTGTGTGTGTGTGTGTGCACGCATTGGTTCTTGATTATTTTTCAGCTTATGTACATCAAGGTAAATTTGTTGTGGTCCTCTTGACTAGAATGCTAAGCTGAGTTTGGTTAGTTACCGTAATAATTTTGCTGTTATTAGACAAAGTTAGTTTAGGTGTTGTTACGAAACAGAGAAAGATAATGTACACTTTAAGTGAGAATACTAAAAATCACTACTGTCCCGTAAAGTTCCAGGTTCAAAACAAAAGAGTTAGGTAAAATTACAAGTTAAAGTTTAATGCTCAAACTAACAACAAAACATTCAGGACTCATAAGGATAATGTAATGGCAAAAAACAGGTTAAATATATGGTTAACTGCAATAGCCTCTATTAACACGAAATTAGCAAGAGTAAATTTATCTAAGTCAGCCCTGATAAAATGAAAATACACCGGGTAATGCTCAGTTAATGCAAGATAAATTATTACAGATACAAAATAATATTAAAACTGATGGACATAAAGATCCCTACATGAATTACAAAAACTTCACTAGGCCTACAAATTAAACTTATGCTACACAGTACAAGAAAAAATGCAACAACAGTTATACTCAAATTACACAGCTGCTAGATGGTTGGAGACTTCCGGAGCACTCGCAACAATAACTGTACAGGGGAGGACAGAGATGTGAACAAAATGAGGAGTAGATCTAAGTGGCAATGATGCAGAGACTGAGCTCATTATATAGGGGCCAGCAGAGCTTGATACAACTTGTAAGAAGGACGCGCAAATGAAGCCATGGGGACAAAGAGCTGATAATCCCGCACTGAATAACAGAAAGGACGACTTACTCTACTATAACGGTAGAAGGGGGGGACTGAGGCAGAACACGCTCGTGATCAAACATGCAGCATACTGTGCGTTAAAATTACACAAAGGATGATGAAATCATAGGCTATGTAACAGTGTATATAATTGATACTAGTCTATTTTAGATTAAATTAGGCTTAGTCAAGACCAAGTTACGAGTAGACGGACCTAGGTTAGCGTGGGTAATTTAAGTTTTATTTGGTACTACTAGAGAGTAGAGGTGGAAGAGAAGTGGGGGAAGTTGGTGGTGGGGGAGGAAGGGGGGGGGCAGGTATTGGAGAACTGGAGAGCCGGCGGTGGGAGAGAGGAACGGGAGAGGAAGAGGGTGGGAAAAGGAGAGGAAAAGGAGGAGGAGGAGGCAGGGTAAGATAGGGAGAGAGGGAGGAAGGGGTAGGTTTAGGGTTGTTGGAGTGAAGAGTAGAGGGAGCGAAGGGGATTACGGAATGTGTGTGTGTGTGTGTGTGTGTGTGTGTGTGTGTTGTAAAATTGTCGTGCCTAGTGAGGTGTTCAGTCTGTGTGAGTCTTTCCACACCTGTGCGTTTTCGTACACTGGAGAACGAGGGTTCTCGCCCTGCCAGGGCGTTCTTCCACTCACGTACTGCTTTGGCGGACATAAGGGGCGCTGTGATTGAACCATATTATAAAGTATGCTTGTACCCAGTCGGTTTGCACTGGCCGATTACACTTGGTTCACAGACTACACATACATCCAAAGCCACTCCAACACTATAATTACACTTACAAGCCCCGAGTCCGAATTCTCCCCAGTTTACGGTAATTCGGAGAGAGTTTAAGTAATCCTTCTACCAGCGAGAGAGAGAGAGAAAGAGAGAGAGAGAGAGAGCCGCAGCAGCAGCGAAAAAAAAAAAAAAAAAAGCATAAATACGCCGCGGTTGTGAGTATCGGTTATGTCTGAGTCGGTTACGTTAGATTCGGTTCTGACAGAGTCTGATACGTCGGGTCAGTTTTTTCTGAGTCGGTTATGTCATTCAGGTCATCGTGGTGTCCAAGGCACAGTCCATATCACAGTCCAAGTTCATAGCCAGGGTCGTCATCCAGGGTCGTCATCGTGGTGTCCAAGGCACAGTCCATATCACAGTCCAAGGTCATAGCCAGGGTCGTCATCCAGGGTCGTCATCGTGGTGTCCAAGGCACAGTCCATATCACAGTCCAAGTTCATAGCCAGGGTCGTCATCCAGGGTCGTCATCGTGGTGTCCAAGGCACAGTCCATATCACAGTCCAAGTTCATAGCCAGGGTCGTCATCCAGGGTCGTCATCGTGGTGTCCAAGGCACAGTCCATATCACAGTCCAAGTTCATAGCCAGGGTCGTCATCGTGGTGTCCAAGGCACAGTCCATATCACAGTCCAAGTTCATAGCCAGGGTCGTCATCGTGGTGTCCAAGGCACAGTCCATATCACAGTCCAAGTTCATAGCCAGGGTCGTCATCCAGGGTCGTCATCATGGTGTCCAAGGCACAGTCCATATCACAGTCCAAGTTCATAGCCAGGGTCGTCATCCAGGGTCGTCATCGTGGTGTCCAAGGCACAGTCCATATCACAGTCCAAGTTCATAGCCAGGGTCGTCATCCAGGGTCGTCATCGTGATGTCCAAGGCACAGTCCATATCACAGTCCAAGTTCATAGCCAGGGTCGTCATCGTGGTGTCCAAGGCACAGTCCATATCACAGTCCAAGTTCATAGCCAGGGTCGTCATCGTGGTGTCCAAGGCACAGTCCATATCACAGTCCAAGTTCATAGCCAGGGTCGTCATCGTGGTGTCCAAGGCACAGTCCATATCACAGTCCAAGTTCATAGCCAGGGTCGTCATCCAGGGTCGTCATCGTGGTGTCCAAGGCACAGTCCATATCACAGTCCAAGTTCATAGCCAGGGTCGTCATCCAGGGTCGTCATCGTGATGTCCAAGGCACAGTCCATATCACAGTCCAAGTTCATAGCCAGGGTCGTCATCGTGGTGTCCAAGGCACAGTCCATATCACAGTCCAAGTTCATAGCCAGGGTCGTCATCGTGATGTCCAAGGCACAGTCCATATCACAGTCCAAGTTCATAGCCAGGGTCGTCATCGTGGTGTCCAAGGCACAGTCCATATCACAGTCCAAGTTCATAGCCAGGGTCGTCATCCAGGGTCGTCATCGTGGTGTCCAAGGCACAGTCCATATCACAGTCCAAGTTCATAGCCAGGGTCGTCATCGTGGTGTCCAAGGCACAGTCCATATCACAGTCCAAGTTCATAGCCAGGGTCGTCATCGTGGTGTCCAAGGCACAGTCCATATCACAGTCCAAGTTCATAGCCAGGGTCGTCATCGTGGTGTCCAAGGCACAGTCCATATCACCAGGGTTGGGGTCAATTAATTTTTATCAATTCAATTAAATTCCAATTCAACGTAAAATGTGAATTATTCAATTCAGTTCAATTCCAATTCATTTAGAAAAATAAATGTTCAATTCCAATTCAATTCAATTCATAAGCTTGTCAATTCAATTCAATTCCAATTAATTTAATAATACTTTTTCAATTCCAGTTCAATTCAATAATACGTTTTCAATTCCAGTTCAATTCAATTTATAAGCCTGTCAATTCCAATTGAAGGTACTTATTTAAATCTTATGCCACCCAGGTACTCCCAGTAATATCAAGAGGAAAAATAAAACTGTTTATTCATTCACATATCTATTTTCCAAAAATTTGTCACCAACTTCAAGGTTACATACTGTATATTGTTAATATTAGATCTCAGTTTTCATGTTTAACAAAGAACTTCCTTTAAATCAACAACACTGTTGCAAGTCGCAATACTATCCAATATCCTTAACATAAAACTTACTTCTTTTTTTGAAACAAAAATTAGAATTTCAAAATTGGCCCTGGAAAAATGTTACTCAGAATTACATCTGATCATCATCAATTCTTCAAATTTTTTGTCACCTAAATTGCACCTTTCAGGCCTGAAAAGCTTGCCAGCAACAGAAAACAGTCTTTCAACAGGAGCCGATGTAGCAGGAATGGCTAGGTACTTTGTTGCAAGTATAGTGAGGATGGGAAGCTCACTTTGTTTGGCCTTCCAGTAGCCAAGGGGATCACTGTCTTCTTGTATACATGGTTGGCTGAGGTAGAGTGAAACCTCGGTTTCTGATGGTCTTGCTGTTGGTGCAGAGGACCGGTTCACCAAAGCAAAGAATTTGTTCCTTTTCATCGGTGGTGGTTCTTCAGGGGCAGTAGATGAAGAAGCCCCACACCCACTGCATGCTGCATTCAGTGCATTGTATTTCCTAGTCAGAAGGTCACGAATGTCTTCGACTTCATTGTCATGGCACCAATCCAGCTTGTAACGTGGGTCTAAGGTGGCAGCTAGCTGGAAATCCTCCATAGACTCAAACTTACTCAGGCGAGTTTCTGTAGAGGCCTGCAGTGTAGAAACAAGTTTGCACTTATGCACTTCATGAAGATTAGCTAAAGCAGCCCGAAGGCCACGGACACTGTTAATTACCAAACTACATGTCACCATGTTTTGTCCCTGAATCTGATCTGTTACGTACTCAAATGGCTCAAGTATATCACAAAGCTCTTTTATGGTGTTCAGCTCATACTGTTTCAACTTGTAAGGAGTGTCAAGTTTGTCCCACACATCAGATGAAACACGTAGCACTGACCTTATCATCATCAGCTGGCTATTCCAGCGTGTACATGTTGCCATCTGGAGCTTTAATTCATTTGATAGAACTTCTGTAGCAGTTGTTGATTTCCTACAAAAACTAACTAGCTTTGCTACTTTTGTCAGAAATTGCTTGATCTGACTATCGTTCTCCAAGCCATCTTTTACCACAAGCTGCAAAGTATGAGCAAAGCATGGACTGCGATTTGGGGGTAGATATTCATACACTGTAGACTTCGTAGGTGCTGTATCATCAGATGGAAGGGTATCACAGACATTGACACCAAAATCATCACCATCGTCATCATCTTTAAGTTGCTCCATTGGGAAAAGAGTAAATGCCTTCACCATATTTGCTGCGTTATCTGTAACAATGGTAGTTACCTTACTCCCAACATTATAGAGGGCCATTGTTTCTTGATAAAGCTATAGATATTTTCTGAAGTATGGGCGCCTTTAAAGCGACGGCATGCCAGCATAACACTATTCATGTTGTAGTCAAGTATGAAATGACCAGTTACACCTATAAAGGACCTCATATCCCTACTGGACCACAAATCAACTGTCACACATAAACTCTGGGCTTTCTGTAACTTGGTCTTCAACCGGGACTGAACACTGTTTGACTTTTGTAGTAGAAGTACACTACTCAGATGCTTACGACTAGGCATTGAAAACTTTGGCTCTGCAGTCACCATGAGCATGCGGAATCGCTCACTATCAACCAGGGATAGAGGAAGGAAATCATGTGCAATAAAGTTCACAATACAGTTAGTAAGTTCAATCTGCCGTGAGTTGGTGGATGTCCACTTGCTTCCTTTGGTACTGCCTTTCATGAAGTTAACCATTGAGGGCTGTTGTGGATCTGCTGGTGGAATATCGAGCTTTTCATAGATTTCTGAGTGGTTCTTCTGAAAAGAAAAACAAGGGAAAATAAATTATTTAGTTTTACAAGGCTCTGAACAAAACTTCCCACCCATGTACAGAGTTTACATATAAGACTGTTAGGGGATCCAGGTGGCTTGACTGATATAAAAATGGAAATTAATCCATAGAGCTAAGCCATATTACTATATAACCTCGCTAGAATTACAGGAGACTGCTACACTACTTCCCTCCAAAGGTGGCCATTGGCCAGCGATGGATTCGAACTACCGACCATCAGATCAGTAGCCAAGCGCTCCACCAGCCGAGCTACCCAGAGCCCCAGCTCGGTTGGTAGAGCGTTTGGTGACTGACCTGATGGTAATAGTTCAAAATCTGCTCGGTTGGTTGAGCACTCAGCAACTGATCTGATGGTCGGCAGTCCGAATCCACTACTGGCCACAGTATATTTTATAAAAAAAAACTGTTTTTCCTTTTTCTTTTTTTTATACAACTAATACATATCTTACAACAAATAACTCTGTCTCAATCTGTTTTGGTTCAGCTTTTAAAGAGTTAGGCTAGGTTAGATAGGTACAGTACCAAAACCAAAAGCACACAAAAGAGGCTACATTACAGCATATTTTATTGAAAACCAGTTTTTCCTGTTTTCTTTTTTATACAGCTAATACATGCCTTACAACTAATAACCCTATCTCAACCTGTTTTGGTTCAGCTTCTAAGAGGTTAAGTTAGGCTAATTAGGTACCAGTACATTACCAAACCCAAAGGCACAAAAAGACAATATTACAGTATATTTTAACAAACACCTGTCTTTCCTTTTCTTTTTCATACAGCTAATACATACCTTACAACTAATAACCCTATTTCAGCCTGTTTTTGTTCAGCTTTCAAGAGGTTAGGCTAGGTTCTAGTTAGGTACAATACCAAACCCAAAAGCACAAAAAGATATTACAGTACAGTATAGTTTATGAATGACTGCAACTGCACTAATAACTATAAATATCAAATGTGTTGACTTAAACCAAATAAACAAATACTGTAAGTACTAAGTACACTGAAAAAGTGTAAAGAAAGAGGGTAATAAAATTCTCTCTCTCTCTCTCTCTCTCTCTCTCTCTCTCATACAGTAGTAGCCATAGTGTACTGAATATATAAAGAAATTCTTAATTTCTTCTGTCTAAAATACTAATCAGGTACTACTAAAGTAACCAAATGCTCACCTCTAAATGCCTCCTGAAGTTTGATGTTGCTTTGGTAGATCCACCAACAGGCTGGTTACAGTGACGGCAAACAGCTTTAAGGTTTCCTGGTTTGCATTCACTAGAACTAGAAGGCATGTTGAAATGGCTATGTACATTTGATTTTAGTGGCATTTTTGTCACAGGATTTGTTTTTTAAAGCAGAGTAAGCCACTTATCATAGACCAGCTGCCAGTGGTTTCCACCACACTACTGAACTTTGCACGCTGGCCAACAGGGTATGGCAGGTTAGGCAGGACATGTACTGGACATGTACACACCAGCTCATCCAGGCAAACTGACAGGATTCAAACCTGCCATTCTTGAACATGACATCATACAATTTTTTTTTAAATAATTGTAGAGACAATTATAAGGAAAAGAACACATTCTTAAATAGCCTATATTATTAAAACATAGGCTATATGTAAAGAACATAGTTTAAGTTTACCAGGCCTACTGTGATATGATTACATGAATAATGTTGCCAAACATCACAATATAATTGAAATAAAGCTATGTTATGCATACATTGTTGGCACTTGCCAAGTTGCCAGTAAACTATACAGTATTTTATAATGTATGATCACAATATTTATTTTTAGTAACATCAATCAATTCATATCAATTCATTGCTATTAATTGGTATCAATTCATATCAATTCATGCTATTAATTGGTATCAATTCCAATTCAATTCTGTTTATTTCGATATCAATTCCAAATCAATTCAATTATTTTGAAAATATTTTTTTTCAATTCAGTTCAATTCCAATTCATGCATTTTTCGCATCAATTCCAATTCATGCATTTTTCGCATCAATTCCAATTCAATTCCAATTCATTTCATAATTGACCCCATCCCTGCATATCACAGTCCAAGTTCATAGCCAGGGTCGTCATCGTGGTGTCCAAGGCACAGTCCATATCACAGTCCAAGTTCATAGCCAGGGTCGTCATCCAGGGTCGTCATCGTGGTGTCCAAGGCACAGTCCATATCACAGTCCAAGTTCATAGCCAGGGTCGTCATCGTGGTGTCCAAGGCACAGTCCATATCACAGTCCAAGTTCATAGCCAGGGTCGTCATCCAGGGTCGTCATCGTGGTGTCCAAGGCACAGTCCATATCACAGTCCAAGTTCATAGCCAGGGTCGTCATCCAGGGTCGTCATCGTGGTGTCCAAGGCACAGTCCATATCACAGTCCAAGTTCATAGCCAGGGTCGTCATCGTGGTGTCCAAGGCACAGTCCATATCACAGTCCAAGTTCATAGCCAGGGTCGTCATCCAGGGTCGTCATCGTGGTGTCCAAGGCACAGTCCATAGCACAGTCCAAGTTCATAGCCAGGGTCGTCATCCAGGGTCGTCATCGTGGTGTCCAAGGCACAGTCCATATCACAGTCCAAGTTCATAGCCAGGGTCGTCATCCAGGGTCGTCATCGTGGTGTCCAAGGCACAGTCCATATCACAGTCCAAGTTCATAGCCAGGGTCGTCATCGTGGTGTCCAAGGCACAGTCCATATCACAGTCCAAGTTCATAGCCAGGGTCGTCATCAGGGCACCTCAGCTGTCACCTGGTTAAGGGCAGCAACTGGGAGGGGAGGGAAGGGGGAGGGGAGGGCAGATCCATGATTCATGACGCACCCAGGTCCCGGATCCTGGTGTGATGTCACTCCTCATTTCACTGGATTTACAGCAAGGGGAAGGGAGGGAAGGGGAGGGGTGGGTAGGGGAGGGGAGGGGAGGGCAGATCCATGATTCATGACCCACCCAGGTCCCGGATCCTGGTGTGATGTCACTCCTCATTTCACTGCAGGGGGAAGGGAGGGGAGGAGAGGGGGAGGAAGAAGGTAAGGAAGGGAACATGATCACTCACACACACGTCACATCCCGGATCACGGCCTGTCTCCCGTTCCGTGATTCGTGGCACACCGAGGTTCCGGGCCCCAGATGACACCACTCCTCACTTCCCGGAAAGGTCAAGCTTTCCCCGTTCCGCGACCACACACACGTACAAATATACATTTACAAATATACATACACACACACACACACACATACAAATATACTTTTACAAATATACATACACACACACACACACACATAGTACACACACACACACACATATATACATACACACACACACCGCCCAGCCGCTCTTGCCTTGTGCGGATACAAGCAGCTTCACCTGTGCGTCGGAGAGTCGATCTCGCCCGCCACGGTTGGATCAGCAAACCCTTACCGACTCGGCTGTCGCAACTGGACAAAGAAAAGATTTTTGGAACTTCTACTTTACAATCCGAACAGCATTTTCCGGTCATACCTTCCTGTTCAACATCAGTGTACACTGAAATTACGCTTATTGTTGTTGCTGAAGAATATAAACGATTAATATGCGTGTTGTAGTAAAAAAAAATTAAAAGGTCTGGTTAACATACATTGCACTAATCACTTCTGGTTAAGCTCTTGGGTTCAGCAAGCCTTTGTACACATCATCAAGGGAAATACGTTGTTAAAAATCACTCGTATTAGAGACAAATCCTTGGTAAAATACGGGGCATAAACATTTTCTCGTATATATTCAATTGTACTCGTGCTTACTCGTCCAAATTTTATGGTGCCGGCTTTCTCACAGCACTGTTTTCTTTTTCAAATGTTTCTTCGTTGAATGATATATATAATGATGAACATTAAAGTTATAATGTTCAGATTTTCTAAGGGAGGTATAAAGAGAAGAATAAGTTCATACTGGAGGGGAGGCAAAATGACGGCAATGTATGAACATGAGAAAAGTATTATATTATTCAATGAAGAAACATCTGTATACTAAATTTATTCTGTTATAAATGCAATATTATCGTAAATGAACTAATTACCAGGAGTAAATATTTATGCGTTATTAATATCCTTGGCTGGTTTCCTGGATATTTATGATATATAAACATCCTTTCAATTGATTCTGTGTAGCGAGTCTTGCTAAACTCGATGGCATCAGCTAATATTAAATGCTCTACGTAACACCCGAGTTGATGACTACGTAGTCCCTTCCACAGCTTGTAAATAAAGTGACTCAGGAGTCAGGATCATTAACTCGAAAACTCTGGAGTCTCCCTAACATCTCTACATTAGCGAATTATATGGTTTTCTGCACCTTACTATATTTAGGTATGTTGTTTGTATATTTCCCATATCAAAAGGTTTTACTTGAATGTAGTAGAAGATTCTTGTTGGCACAGAAGCATATCTTCCCCAGCAATTTGCTCTTCATGTCGCTCCGTATTATTTCGTATGGTAGACAGCGCGTCTTTGAACTCTACCGGCAATCTTTGAGGACCATTTGTATGGTGAAAAATAAACATGTATACGTATTATTCTATGAAGTTTTGCCTAGAAAGTTTTTTTTTTTTTTTAATGATTAGAAAGAAATCTACCGTAGTGCACCAGAGTTGCAAAGCCAATGTTAAACACTGAACGCAATAACATTATCGTTCGTGCATATCATACTAGTGTTACCTTGACATCCAACACAGCAGTAGTATCAGCATTACTTATTTACATGTTCTGTATTTCGTGAGCCATGGACGTAAAGCTATGGTGCTAATATTATGTGGCTAACAAGAAAGTATCAAATCCCTGAACGACCACTGATAGAGACATGATTGAGTCTTTGCAACCCTGTTCACAAGGCGTAATGTAGATGCCTAAGTCTGGGCCAGGAGTACGAACACTGCAGGCTGCAAGTAGATTGGTTGTTGGTTTTTGAGCATGACCTCACTGATAGTTGTCGTTCAAGTGTTGATCGTTCAGTTACAATGTTCTACACAAATAATCATACACTTGATACATACATGCAGTACTACCAGCCAAAAACAACCGGTTAGTCAGACATTCGAGAGGAGTCGACTATACAGAGTTTGTGTTGGTCCAGGCTAGGACACAGCTCACTGTATTAAGTTCAGGGCCTGTATCTCAGCAGTCTTACACTTTTTTTTGTTCTTATTTCCATATAGAATACAATGGGTCCATTGTTTTATGGGGAATAACTCCTAAAGGTCTGTCGGCAGAGTTCAAAATCACTCTGTATCGTATTTGACTAGTGACGATATGTTACTTGAGATGGACGCCTTCACGCGGTGGCACCAATATAACTGTCTGATGTCCTGCTTTACAAATATCCCTCAGTTTCCTCCCTATCCCCGAAAGGAGGAGGATGAACTGCTCGAGGAAACTGCAACTTCAACATTATCTGGCCAGATAAGGCTGCGGCCTCTACAGCAGCAGCAAAAACCACCACCACCACTACAGCCAGTGTTATCGATATAACATATGTAAACAGATGGATACGTAGATGAAGGTATAACAGAAGATTCAATCGCTGAAGAATAAGTGTTACCAGGTATCCATTGCTAACGTCACTACGTCTCCAAGACGCCATGGCCGGGCTGGTGCTGTCTGTGTGGTGGTGGCGAGGGCCGGCGGTCGACACAGTGCGGCAACGTAAGTTTTTATTTTGTTCTAACTATGCCCTGGCGATTTGTTCAGCTTAGGGAAACCATTTACAATTGGAGTGTTTAAATATAGCCTTTATCATCCCCATAACATTACACTTTTTATCAAGTTTAATGAATTGTCGGGAGAGAGCAGGAATAAACTAAAGTATACGAGAATATTAGGAAACTTTGCATAATATATTACATTCGAAAAAAATATGACGAAATCTTACATCTACTTCAGCGACAACCCTTGATACACACTATGGTCTTTCTTATTCTATTCTTATTAATACACGTAACTCCCCACATAGAATTTAAAAACAAATATAACTTAAAAACTTAACATTGTCAATAATGTATTTCATAATTATGATCTAACAGAAGTTCAAAACTGTGGCCTGTATTATATTTGGACTAGCGACGCCTTCACGTAGTGGCACCGACATGACCGGATGGATTCAGTGTTTGGCCAGACAATCGTCCCTCAGTTCCCTCCGTCACCGCCTGCAGTAAACTGGGTTTATATTTGGATAAGCCTGTGGTTGCAACTACTACTAACGACAGACGATATTACCATGTTGAAGAGGTACCGAAGGCACCAAAAGTGTTAACTTACTACGGTTTACGTTCTGGCCAGTATTACAAACCCAGTCTTATATTTCAACTTAGGACGGACGACTGTAGGTAAATCACAGGAACTCACCGCGACCAAATGATTAACTTTTGAAGCTACGGCAGCCAGAGACGCCATGGCAAGGTGCCTGGTTACTCTCTCGTGGTGGCGGCGCCCTGCCATCACACACCCACCCAGTCTCCCAGGCACTTTTTTTTTTTAGACACTTTTTTCTTGGCGAGTTTATCCTTAAATTTTAAACCCTTTTTATCCACGGAGGCTTACTGATATTTCCTTCCTTGCCACCACTGTGGTAGTTCCTTCAGTGGTGGTGGTGGTGGTTTTTTATAGTAGCAGTAGTAGTATTAGTAGTAGTAATTTTTGTTTTTCTGATTATTACTAATTATTATTATTATTACTTATCACATTATTATTATTATTATTATTATTATTATTGTTGTTGTTGTTGTTACTGCCATCACCGTCATTATTAGCGCTATCTTCATCAATACCGCCATCTTTACCATTATTATCTGAATCGTTATTATATCATCATCATCATAATTATTATTATTATCAAATTATTATTATAAAAATATATAATAAAATAATTTGGTTTTACGCCAGGTATCCACGAAGGGCTAAGGCGTTGCCTCTGGGTAGAGGACTTTTGGACTGGAGCGTGTAGCATATTATGACCGGATGCCCTTCCTGATGTCTACCAATGACCCTTGGGTGGATTCGATCCTCCGACCCTTCGGTCATAATGGAGCGCTCTAACCCATAATAATAATAATAATGATAATAATAATAATAATAATTTTATTATTATTATTATTATTATTACTGCTTCTACAGCTACTACCACTACTCCTCATTATCATTATCATTTTTGTTGCGGCTCTTGCCCGAGGGAGTCGGGGTCACGGTTCTATACCACGATGTGGCTGTATTTCTTTTTCTTTCTTTCTTTCTCTCTCTCTCTTTTTTTTTTCCCCTACGTCAAACACTGGCAGGACGTAGGGTTGTCCCTCATGACTTAATTTATCTTCACTACGGTACCACAGCCTCGCCCCCCACCCTCGTGGTCCATTTGTTATCGTTATTATTATTACTATGGTTATGTTAAACATTTCTTTACTTCTGATATATTCTTATGTTTTCTGTGCTAAGCCAACATTGCGACATAGCATTAAAAGATCCTCTGTGGCCTTCATTATGTCCTTCCCCACACCACATATTGCATGCCAGCCTTACCGTGGGATGAGGCTTGGCTTGATGATGATCTTGATGATGACGATTATAACTGCTGTTGTATTTACTACTACTACTACTCGAAATCCTTCTTGATACAGGAACACACCGCGACCAAATGATTAACTTTTGAAGCTACGGCAGCCAGAGACGCCATGGCAAGGTGACTGGTTACTCTCTTGCGTTGACGGCGCCCTGCCATCACACACCCACAACTTTTTATTTTTTTTCAGTACCTCCCCCTCCCTTATCTTTTTCCTTGACACCAGCGGACGTTTTTTTATTCACTTCACAACAGCTGTCGTAGGCAGAACAAATGCGTTTGAAAAAAGTCAAAATAATTTAGGAAAGAGGTCCTGACATTGAAGTGCATAGCTCCTTGGCTGGTGTCACGCTGTAAGTCCAGGGTGATGTGTAATAGCGCTTCACTACAAACTCACCTTGGGGTATCCTGTGTGTTGAACGGACGGCTCAGTCGGCGGGCAATGGCTCGGTCTGGCTGAGATGGTAGGACGTGACAGACTGATGCAGGATGGCCACTGCTACGCTGCCCGAGCCGTGGCCGCCACACAGGACCTGGCCTGGCGGGGTGGCAGAGCAGCGCTATATATGCACTGCCCTGTATAGTCTTTGTCTTACCACCACACCATTAGCTGTGGCTCACAGAGGCGACACAACTTTTGGTGAAGACTGTGTTGGGAACTTATTTTTACCCCTTCTGTTGCAGAGGTCAGGCTAGAGTTGACTTAACCCTTTGAAGCCGATGACGTGTTTTTAGCTTACCCTTGCAAGCAACCTACCAACAGACGATTTGTACTCAGGAAGGATTTCGAGTAGTAGTAGTAGTAGTAGTAGTAGTAAATACAACAGCAGTTATAATCGTCATCATCAAGATCATCATCAAGCCAAGCCTCATCCCACGGTAAGGCTGGCATGCAATATGTGGTGTGGGGAAGGACATAATGAAGGCCACAGAGGATCTTTTAATGCTATGTCGCAATGTTGGCTTAGCACAGAAAACATAAGAATATATCAGAAGTAAAGAAATGTTTAACATAACCATAGTAATAATAATAACGATAACAAATGGACCACGAGGGTGGGGGGCGAGGCTGTGGTACCGCAGTGAAGATAAATTAAGTCATGAGGGACAACCCTACGTCCTGCCAGTGTTTGACGTAGGGGAAAAAAAAAAGAGAGAGAGAGAAAGAAAGAAAGAAAAAGAAATACAGCCACATCGTGGTATAGAACCGTGACCCCGACTCCCTCGGGCAAGAGCTGCAACAAAAATGATAATGATAATGAGGAGTAGTGGTAGTAGCTGTAGAAGCAGTAATAATAATAATAATAATAAAATTATTATTATTATTATTATTATCATTATTATTATTATTATGGGTTAGAGCGCTCCATTATGACCGAAGGGTCGGAGGATCGAATCCACCCAAGGGTCATTGGTAGACATCAGGAAGGGCATCCGGTCATAATATGCTACACGCTCCAGTCCAAAAGTCCTCTACCCAGAGGCAACGCCTTAGCCCTTCGTGGATACCTGGCGTAAAACCAAATTATTTTATTATATATTTTATAATAATAATTTGATAATAATAATAATTATGATGATGATGATATAATAACGATTCAGATAATAATGGTAAAGATGGCGGTATTGATGAAGATAGCGCTAATAATGACGGTGATGGCAGTAACAACAACAACAACAATAATAATAATAATAATAATAATAATAATGTGATAAGTAATAATAATAATAATTAGTAATAATCAGAAAAACAAAAATTACTACTACTAATACTACTACTGCTACTATAAAAAACCACCACCACCACCACTGAAGGAACTACCACAGTGGTGGCAAGGAAGGAAATATCAGTAAGCCTCCGCGGATAAAAAGGGTTTAAAATTTAAGGATAAAGTCGCCAAGAAAAAAGTGTCTAAAAAAAACAAGTGTCTGGGAGACTGGGTGGGTGTGTGATGGCAGGGCGCCGCCACCACGAGAGAGTAACCAGGCACCTTGCCATGGCGTCTCTGGCTGCCGTAGCTTCAAAAGTTAATCATTTGGTCGCGGTGAGTTCCTGTGATTTACCTACAGTCGTCCGTCCTAAGTTGAAATATAAGACTGGGTTTGTAATACTGGCCAGAACGTAAACCGTAGTAAGTTAACACTTTTGGTGCCTTCGGTACCTCTTCAACATGGTAATATCGTCTGTCGTTAGTAGTAGTTGCAACCACAGGCTTATCCAAATATAAACCCAGTTTACTGCAGGCGGTGACGGAGGGAACTGAGGGACGATTGTCTGGCCAAACACTGAATCCATCCGGTCATGTCGGTGCCACTACGTGAAGGCGTCGCTAGTCCAAATATAATACAGGCCACAGTTTTGAACTTCTGTTAGATCATAATTATGAAATACATTATTGACAATGTTAAGTTTTTAAGTTATATTGGTTTTAAAATTCTATGTGGGGAGTTACATGTATTAATAAGAATAGAATAAGAAAGACCATAGTGTGTATCAAGGGTTGTCGCTGAAGTAGATGTAAGATTTCGTCATATTTTTTTCGAATGTAATATATTATGCAGAGTTTCCTAATATTCTCGTATACTTTAGTTTATTCCTGCTCTCTCCCGACAATTCATTAAATTTGATAAAAAGTGTAATGTTATGGGGATGATAAAGGCTATATTCAAACACTGCAATTGTAAATGGTTTCCCTAAGCTGAACAACTCGCCCGGGCATAGTTAGAACAAAATAAAAACTTACGTTGCCGCACTGTGTCGACCGCCGGCCCTCGCCACCACCACACAGACAGCACCAGCCCGGCCATGGCGTCTTGGAGACGTAGTGACGTTAGCAATGGATACCTGGTAACACTTATTCTGCAGCGATTGCTTCTTCTGTTATACCTTCATCTACGTATCCATCTGTTTACATATGTTATATCGATAACACTGGCTGTAGTGGTGGTGGTGGTTTTTGCTGCTGCTGTAGAGGCCGCAGCCTTATCTGGCCAGATAATGTTGAAGTTGCGGTTTCCTTGCAGTTCATCCTCCTCCTTTCGGGGATAGGGAGGAAACTGAGGGATATTTGTAAAGCAGGACACCAGACAGTTATATTGGTGCCACCGCGTGAAGGCGTCCATCTCAAGTAACATATCGTCACTAGTCAAATACGATACAGAGTGATTTTGAACTCTGCCGACAGACCTTTAGGAGTTATTCCCCATAAAACAATGGACCCATTGTATTCTATATGGAAATAAGAACAAAAAAAAGTGTAAGACTGCTGAGATACAGGCCCTGAACTTAATACAGTGAGCTGTGTCCTAGCCTGGACCAACACAAACTCTGTATAGTCGACTCCTCTCGAATGTCTGACTAACCGGTTGTTTTTCGCTGGTAGTACTGCATGTATGTATCAAGTGTATGATTATTTGTGTAGAACATTGTAACTGAACGATCAACACTTGAACGACAACTATCAGTGAGGTCATGCTAAAAAACCAACATCCAATCTACTTGCAGCCTGCAGTGTTCGTACTCCTGGCCCAGACTTAGGCATCTACATTACGCCTTGTGAACAGGGTTGCAAAGACTCAATCATGTCTCTATCAGTGGTCGTTCAGGGATTTGATACTTTCTTGTTAGCCACATAATATTAGCACCATAGCTTTACGTCCATGGCTCACGAAATACAGAACATGTAAATAAGTAATGCTGATACTACTGCTGTGTTGGATGTCAAGGTAACACTAGTATGATATGCACGAACGATAATGTTATTGCGTTCAGTGTTTAACATTGGCTTTGCAACTCTGGTGCACTACGGTAGATTTCTATCATTAAAAAAAAAAAACTTTCTAGGCAAAACTTCATAGAATAATACGTATACATGTTTATTTTTCACCATACAAATGGTCCTCAAAGATTGCCGGTAGAGTTCAAAGACGCGCTGTCTACCATACGAAATAATACGGAGCGACATGAAGAGCAAATTGCTGGGGAAGATATGCTTCTGTGCCAACAAGAATCTTCTACTACATTCAAGTAAAACCTTTTGATATGGGAAATATACAAACAACATACCTAAATATAGTAAGGTGCAGAAAACCATATAATTCGCTAATGTAGAGATGTTAGGGAGACTCCAGAGTTTTCGAGTTAATGATCCTGACTCCTGAGTCACTTTATTTACAAGCTGTGGAAGGGACTACGTAGTCATCAACTCGGGTGTTACGTAGAGCATTTAATATTAGCTGATGCCATCGAGTTTAGCAAGACTCGCTACACAGAATCAATTGACAGGATGTTTATATATCATAAATATCCTGGAAACCAGCCAAGGATATTAATAACGCATAAATATTTACTCCTGGTAATTAGTTCATTTACGATAATATTGCATTTATGACAGAATAAATGTAGTATACAGATGTTTCTTCGTTGAATAATATAATACTTTTCTCATGTTCATACATTGCCGTAATTTTGCCTCCCCTCCAGTATGAACTTATTCTTCTCTTTATACCTCCCTTAGAAAATCTGAACATTATAGCTTTAATGTTCATCATTATATATATCATTCAACGAAGAAACATTTGAAAAAGAAAACAGTGCTGTGAGAAAGCCGGCACCATAAAATTTGGACGAGTAAGCACGAGTACAATTGAATATATACGAGAAAATGTTTATGCCCCGTATTTTACCAAGGATTTGTCTCTAATACCAGTGATTTTTAACAACGTATTTCCCTTGATGATGTGTACAAAGGCTTCCTGAACCCAAGAGCTTAACCAGAAGTGATTAGTGCAATGTATGCTACCCAAACCTTTTACATTTTCTTTTTACTACAACACGCATATTAATCGTTTATATTCTTCAGCAACAACAATAAGCGTAATTTCAGTGTACACTGATGTTGAACAGGAAGGTATGACCGGAAAATGCTGTTCGGATTGTACAGTAGAAGTTCCAAAAATCTTTTCTTTGTCCAGTTGCGACAGCCGAGTCGGTAAGGGTTTGCTGATCCAACCGTGGCGGGCGAGATCGAGTCTCCGCCGCACAGGTGAAGCTGCTTGTATCCGCACAAGGCAAGAGCGGCTGGGCGGTGTGTGTGTGTATGTATATATGTGTGTGTGTACTATGTGTGTGTGTGTGTGTGTATGTATATTTGTAAAAGTATATTTGTATGTGTGTGTGTGTGTGTGTGTGTGTGTATGTATATTTGTAAATGTATATTTGTACGTGTGTGTGGTCGCGGAACGGGGAAAGCTTGACCTTTCCGGGAAGTGAGGAGTGGTGTCATCTGGGGCCCGGAACCTCGGTGTGCCACGAATCACGGAACGGGAGACAGGCCGTGATCCGGGATGTGACGTGTGTGTGTGTGATCATGTCCTTCCCTTCCTTCCTCACCTGCTTCCTCCCCCTCTCCTCCCCTCCCTTCCCCTTGCTGTAAATCCAGTGAAATGAGGAGTGACATCTTTCCAGGGTCCGGGACCTGAGTGGGTCATGAATCATGGATCTGCCCTCCCCTCTCCTCCCCTACCCACCCCTCTCCTCCCCTCCCCTACCCACCCCTCTCCTCCCCTACCCACCCCTCTCCTCCCCTCCCCTACCCACCCCTCTCCTCCCCTCCCCTCCCCTACCCACCCCTCTCCTCCCCTCCCTTCCCCTTGCTGTAAATCCAGTGAAATGAGGAGTGACATCACACCAGGATCCGGGACCTGAGTGGGTCATGAATCATGGATCTGCCCTCCCCTCCCCTCCCCCTTCCCTCCCCTCCCCCTTCCCTCCCCTCCCCTACACCCCCCCCTTCCCCCCCTTCCCTTGTTGTGAAATGAGGAGTGACATCATCCCAGGGCCCGGGACGTCATGAATCATGAATCTGCCCTCCCACTCCCCTCCCTCCCCTCCCCTCCCCCTCCCCCCTCCCTCCCTTCCCATCCCCTTGCTGTAAATCCAGAGAAATGAGGAGTGACATCATTCCAGGGTCCGGGACCTGGGTGCGTCATGAATCATGGATCTGCCCTCCCCTCCCCTACCCACCCCTCCCTTCCCTTGCTGTGAAATGAGGAGTGACATCATCCCAGGGCCCGGGACGTCATGAATCATGAATCTGCCTTCCCCTCCCTTTCCTTCCCTTCCCTCCCCCCTCCCTCCCTTCCCATCCCCTTGCTGTAAATCCAGAGAAATGAGGAGTGACATCATTCCAGGGTCCGGGACCTGGGTGGGTCATGAATCATGGATCTGCCCTCCCCTCCCCCTTCCCTCTCCTGCCCTACCCACCCCTCCCCTTCCCTCCCTTCCCTTGTTGTGAAATGAGGAGTGACATCATTCCAGGGTCCGGGACCTGGGTGCGTCATGAATCATGGATCTGCCCTCCCCTCCCCCTTCCCTCCCCTCCCAGTTGCTGCCCTTAACCAGGTGACAGCTGAGGTGCCCTGATTATGACTGTGCCTTGGATACCACGGTGACGACCCTGGATGACGACCCTGGCTATGAACTTGGACTGTGATATGGACTGTGCCTTGGATACCACGATGACGACCCTGAATGACGACCCTGGTTATGAACTTGGACTGTGTCTTGGACACCACGATGACGACCCTGGATGACGACCCTTGGACTGTGATATGGACTGTGTCTTGGACACCACGATGACGACCCTGGATGACGACCCTGGCTATGAACTTGGACTGTGATATGGACTGTGCCTTGGACACCACGATGACGACCCTGGCTATGACCTTGGACTGTGATATGGACTGTGCCTTGGACACCACGATGACGACCCTGGCTATGACCTTGGACTGTGATATGGACTGTGCCTTGGACACCACGATGACGACCCTGGCTATGAACTTGGACTGTGATATGGACTGTGCCTTGGACACCACGATGACGACCCTGGATGACGACCCTGGCTATGAACTTGGACTGTGATATGGACTGTGCCTTGGACACCACGATGACGACCCTGGATGACGACCCTGGCTATGAACTTGGACTGTGATATGGACTGTGCCTTGGACACCACGATGACGACCCTGGATGACGACCCTGGCAATGAACTTGGACTGTGATATGGACTGTGGATGACGACCCTGGATGACGACCCTGGCTATGAACTTGGACTGTGATATGGACACCATGATGAATCTCGTTCCTTAACCGGGTGACAGCTGGCGTGAACCCGACTGTGAATTCCAACGACTCAGACATAACCGACTCGACGTATGCGACTCTGTCATAACCGAATCTGACATAACCGACTAAGAGATGTCGGCGCATGTTAAAATTTTTTATACAATTTGCCTGTTTTCAGTGGGATGTATGATGAGGGCACAAATTGGTACATTCTTAGCACCCTTTCCAGTTATATTGATAGTATGTCTGTCAACCACTAAGATGTGGCCACACCACCAGCAGGAGAGGATTCAGTTTAAATGTAAAGTGTCAGAATCGATCCATAATTGCATCTTGGTGAGCACGATCGGACAATGGGCTCAGTCCCTTACCACGCTCGAATTCGTCTTCGGGAATACTGTGCCGACCCACAAATATAAGCGAAGAACATTCATAAGAACAACCGTGGAAAGCATCACGAACACATACACGCACGAACTCACAAACGTGCATGCTGGCACAAGCACATGCGTGCACAAACACACGCACTCACATGCTTGTACACACACACACACACACACACACACACACACACACAGTTGACTCTCCACCCCCCCCCCCTCCATTTCCTGACTGTCAGTTCGTGTTGATACTTTCTAACACCTACCACGGTGTTAGTCCGTGTTCTGTAATATCAGCAGAGTCATTAACCACTAAAACAGTGACGACCCCACGCGTATCCACCTGCCAAATTTGTCAGGCCATGTTGATACAGTGACATGGATTGGACCTGTTGTGTTAATCTACTTCCCCTGCTGTGTTAGTCGGCGTTAATGTGCGTTAACATGTATTGACCAGGTTAAGTTTCCAATAAACCACGACTAAGGTCAGTGGGAGGCAGACAAGAAGGTGTGGCCTAAATGTTGGTCACCCTTACGGTCCTTCTGCATAATCGATTGACGGTGAAACAGTTACATGTTGAAATGTGAGAGGTATATTGATAAAGGCAAGATGAAGTGCCAGGAGACAGTAGTATGAAATAAGATAAAAGGGAGAGTTCAACAAAGTTCCTCCTCCCAAAGATAGAGACAAAAACAAGAAACAACAAAGATGAGCTGGAAATGCTGTTGTTTGACTTGAGGATGAGGCCCACAAGCTGTTACAGGTCGGATATGGTACGCTCGTTTAAGTCCAGCCTGGATTATATTTTTTATTGCCTGTCACTAGGTATTGTGTACTGAATGAAATAGTAGGGGAAGGGGAAAGGGATATGGGGAAGACCTTGTGAAAATACTGAGTGGAAACTGTGGGGAGAGCGTGGGGTCAGAGCGGGGCAAGCTTATGAAAATGGTGGGTGGAGAGTAATGATAATGGCAGTTTTATGAGACCAGAGTTTTATGGTAATGGTGAGACTCGGGCGACGTTTTAGCAGTATTCATGCAGGCACTATTATTCACTTGCCTTGTGTACTGGAGGTTTGTGAGCTGGAGGTAGTGGCTGGTTGCAACGGTCCCTGTCTTTAGCTCACTTAGGTAAACCCAGGCGTTAAAATCCAGTTCTTGCCACAATGTACATCCCATTCGCACCATATGTAGACCAGAGTAAACTGTAAATATTTGCAGGTGGTACGTTTTAGGGGCCAAGGTTGGGGAGAGGGACATACAAGGCTGTGGGACCTTCATCGTGTGGAGTAACTCACCTTTTTTACCCTGAACTCTTTGCTTATGTTGACCGTATTAAGAAGGCATAGGGCGGGGGATACACTCCATCCATATACACATGCTAATATTTACTGTAAACAAATATGGCACTGCCTTTGTAGTTTAGCTTCATGAGAACAATTTATTTATATCTTTATAAGTTTATGCAGCATTGTAGTCAGTGCAGGAAACTCACTTAATAAACAAACTCAAGATGAACACCGCATCTGAGCCCTGCCATGTGAGTGTTAAGGGACAAGAAAAGATATATTTTTCATTCATTCATTGCCAGACGCCATGTATCCCAGACGGGGTGGCCAAGGGCTTAGAGTTAATTGTTTTACAGGGAGGGGCACTAATCCTCCACCAACCTCACTTGACACGTAGGGATGCCAACAGCATCTGGTGTTCCCAGGCAGTCACCCATCCAAGTACTAACCAGACCCAACTTTGTTGACTGGCCATTTGCTGCTTTTGCTCTAATTTGGCCTAAAATTTCCATCTCTCCACCTTGAATGTCAAACTGTAACAATAGACTGACACTTGAATTTGGTTCTAGTCACGAAAAAGTGCTATGGAAAGGATGTAGGGCCGTAGCATCATCTTTTTTCGCCACCGAGCTACGGGAAATCAGCTGCAAAAGGACGAAAATATGGGCAAATTTAGAGTTATCATTTTCATGGTGTAATATCTGTTGTGTGTCTATTGTTGCAAACTATTATCACACACAAAGCACTAAAATAATTGAACTAAATGATAGCAGGATTGACTGTTCCACCAAGAGGTCCTGCAAACACGTCATAAAAATGGAATACCCGCTTTAATACCATCTTACCAACTTCTGAACGTCTTATTCCCGGATGCCGTTGAGGCGAATGTGGGTATTAGTGCCCAAGTGGTGGCATGTGAGATATAGCACACTCTTGGCTTGCGGAAGGTGGATTACTGAGCCTCAGGAATGGGCATCTTAGTCTAAATCCAGAATTAAAGGAGAGAGGGTAGGTATTAGTGCCCAAGTGTTTTATGTGTGAAGGTTGTTGTGGAGCCCTATTTCGGTGTGTGGCTGATATACTGGACGTTGTGGAAGGCTTCCTCACCTGCAGCCAGAACTGTAGTCAAAGGGAGTTACACTGCTTAACTACATGAAATGTGCTTTCCCCATTTAATGTTCCTTTTATCCTGTTTAACTGCAGACCTTGGTGCCATTGTAATCTGCCTCCCAACATGTACTCTTAACACTATATCCTGACTCATCTTCATACTTCTATTTAATCTTTCCAGTATTTACACTCCACCTTACCTGCGTCAGCCTCACACAGTCACACATTTCCGCTCCTCTCCCTATTACATTCATTTCCATCGTAGAGTTCAACCTTGCAGAATCACACAGTTCTGCTCCACTCATTATATTTATTTCTGTCTTACAGCTCAACCCCACACAAATAAGGCCCGATTCACAAGACCCGTTTTGGTTCCGACAGGCAGTCCGCCGGCTTGACACCGTCAGAATGTTGTATATTCACATGACTCATTCCCGGTCCGTCCAGCATCGTGTGTGTGCTCATTGTTGCGTGAGGATCATGCGGCAATTGCTCTACTATTAGAAGAAGAGGAGGAAGAAAAAGTTCGTGGAAAGTGGAAAAGGTTATGGGTACACCAGTCACGGAAAATGAGAAAGTTCGAGGGAGAATTCTGGGCCCCGTATAAAGAACTGGCAGATGATGAGGTAAAATTTTCAGTAGTCCTGCTGGAGCACTACACTGGGAGTGATATAGCGTATCCTGTATTAAGGCTAGAAGAAACAGTGAATTTTACCTGCAGAGATTGAGTTATAATTTTTGTATAATAAACTAATGACACTCTCACCTGGTTTGTTTACTTCCTCGCCAGTCGCTTTCAATATCTTATCTTTATGCAGATTATCACTGTACTTCTTATAAGTCATATCAAAAAATTCTTCATAAGAACGCACAAGTTCGATCAGCCTTTCGTCCATGATGCCAAACAATGAACTGTACGTATTGTCTACATGGACAAGGCGGTAACAGCGAGTCGTGGAATGGACAGGTATGCTACGTATCCTCGTTCACATGAGCCATCACCAACCCGTTAGGCCGGCGTCAGGTCGCCAGCTAGCCGGCCAGGATTTCTCGATAAGATATCCGTGACGTGTCGGTCGGCTAATTGAAGGCTGCCGCCGTCAGCTTAACGGGTCATGTGAACAGTTACATTAGAATGCATGTGAGAAATCTCGACAGCGTCTAGCCGCTGGTTTCCTGTCGGAACCAAAACGGGTCGTGTGAATCGGCCTGAATCGGACCTTATAGCCCAGCCTCATACAATCACGCATCTATCACTCTCTCACTACAGTATTACATTCATTTCCATCTTACAGCTCAGCGTGGTCCTTCATGACTTAGTATATTCATCAGCATTTACTATTTCCAAAGCAAACTACGCCATAATTTCCTGGATATTTTAATGGTTTAGTATGCATAGGGTTTCTTCAAATTCGTATTCCATTTTGTAGGCTTTTGTGTGTGTGTGTGTGTGTGTGTGTGTGTGTGTGTAAAGAGGGCCAATACAGCACTAAATTGAACTGGGATATTGAATAACAGACAAGGATGAAACAATATCCAGAAGAGTCAAGAGCGAGTACTCTAAAAAAGGATGAACTAGTTTCCCTTATGAATAATCGTTACATCTTTTGAAATGATCCTAAGAAAAGCTATAGAGAAAAGTCTGCTAATTATGCCATGCAGAGAAACTTAACAAACTGTAGTTCAGGGAATAATCTCAAAAAGTATAACTATGTCAGTGTAGAGACGTGATATATAGTTGCTGAAATTACCAAGACGCAGGAGTAAGTGCTACATATACCCACTTTGTAATACCACGTGCTTCTGGTCCAGTGTCCATGTTTATTTATGTAGCGCATGACGTTGTACCGGCTTTTGTTCAGAAAATGTAAAGCTGTTTTTGTTTGCCTGTTGTTGGGATAGTTTGATGATAATACACAGCATCTTGGGTAATACTGCACACATAACAAGCACTGCAGAATTTTATATCCAGCACTGCAACTTTTGGTCCCGGACCTAAGACAGAAAGATGGGAATCGTTATGCTGAAGACTGGGTATTTTTTCAGATCGATATTTCAAGTCGATATTACACGGATTTCATATTCTTACACAGGACGATACTGCTAAAGCCAGGAGTAGGTATTGCTGTCTTTAAACACCTATACATATTCTTACAGGTGACAGTATTGACATAATTTCTGTGTTCACCTGCCTTATAGAATATGCTAATGATCCTCACATGTGTATAATCTAACACTCCGCACTTAATGACCAGATGCCGGGGATAAACTAGTGTTGTGTACCCTCAACGACTACTTGACTACGGCAACCACAGACCAACGAGTATACAAATTTGATGTTTTCCCCT
>NC_137026.1:134918-207418 GCF_032717465.1 Coenobita brevimanus | reverse complement strand
TCGTCTTGTTCACATTTTTCCTTTGTTCTTCTCTCATCCATTCTTTTGTGTTCCTGTTCTTGTTCTTCCTTATATCATATATTTTTACTCCCCCTGAAGGGCTTTTTTACTGATATATATTTCCCATAGACGAATACAATCAATATTCTTAAATCTTTGGCCGCAATTTACCTGCTTAACATTTTATTTCGGCAAACGTTAGGCGACTTTACTCTGCTGTTGAGAAACCTGTGGCCTTAAAATTGCTAAAAACATTATGGTTAAAGTTTTAGACAAGGCTGAGGAGTTCCATATTTTAGTCCAATTTATGACGGATGATTTTGTTCAACTCACAGAAACTCGACGCGTTTAAAGAATTAAGTCGGAGGGAAATAGCTGGGTGGATTCATATCAGTCAAATTTAAAACTTATTCACTGGAAGCGTGGCCCGTCCTTCACAAGATAGAGGGTGGTGGTGGTGGCATCTTGGTGTGTTTGTATGGGCGTGTTTGCATGGAGGCTTGTGCTGTTTTTTCTCTCTTTTCGCAATCTTTTCAGCTTTCTTGTCTCTCCTCATCTTATTTATGGTGTTTAATTAGGCCTGTGTCCGACCATCCCTGAGTGTCATGGTATAATTGTGGTGATGGTGTGGAGTACCTGAGCGACAATCAGTCCTGTGTGAGAGGTTTATTGATTGTCTCATTGGCAGAGGGTGCTGGGGGCTGAGGGGTAGGGGACAGTGAAAGGAGAGTCGCTAGAGAAGGAAAGAGAGCGAACGTAAGAGGGGGGGGGTGCTGTGGTGTGTGAGGGGGGATAAGATAATGGAAGGGGAGAGACTAGGAGGGACGAGGGAGATGGGGAGAGGAATATATTGAGATGTGTGAGGGGGGAATGGGATAGTGGAGGGGGGAGGGCTAGAGGAGGGACAAGGAAGAGGGGAGGTGAGGAGAGAGTTGTAGTGTGTGTGGGGGGGGTGGAGAGGATGCAGGGGATTTAGGAAGGAGAGGGGTTAGTGGAGAGACGAGGGAGGGGGAGGGAGGGAGGAGGGGGTTGTGGTATGTGTAGGGAGGAAAGAGGATACAGTGAAAGGGAGGGGCTAGGGAAGGGATGAGAGAAAGAGGGGGACGTGAGAGTGTTGTAGAGCGGTGGGGTCAGAGGTTAGCGGATAGTGAAGGAGGAGGGGAGAGAGGAGGGATGAAGGAGAAGGTGAGAGGAGGAATGTGATGTCCTCCTGTTTCCGCCTCGACCACAATGGGAACACTAACGACGAGAACATATCAAGCATCGTAGTCCACCAGCACACACACACACACACACACACACACACACACACACACACACACACACACACACACACACACACACACACACACACACTCTCTCTCTCATTAATATCACATAATGTAATATATATAGTTTTGGCTGTTAACAAAAGGTATGGCTTTTTACTGAAATCCATAACCTGTAAATGATTAATATTATATTCTTTTTCTTTCGTTGTACCTTCTCTAGCCTTTCCTTTCTTCATCTCCATTCATTCTTTTTCTTTCATTAGGCAGGAACTTTGACCCATTACTTAGTCTCCTTCTCCTCCCTCTTTTTATCACAATTTCTTTCTTTTTCCATCAATCTTCTTCCTCCCTCATTGTCACTCATCTTTTCCAATATTTGCGTTATTATGAACCTGCCCTGATCCTCCCCATATCTCTTATTGCCTTCATCCTCTCACCTTTACCCCCATTTCACCACCCTGTGCTTTTTCTTCTTGCTTTCCTATCCTTCTCTTTGGTTCACTTAATAATTACGTTAGTCTTCACCAGCCCTACAGTACACAGGCTCGAAAGGATCATTGGGTATGTTGCTGTATTTCTTCCTTTATGCTCCTTTGTACCCTTTCTCCCCACACCACTCTATCCCCTCACTTGACACTCCTACACCCTCACACCTCCAGTCCTTTATACTTCTTTGTACCCTTCCTCCACACACCAGCCTGCCCCCACACTCGACGCACCTACATACCCTTACACCTCCAGAATACTTAAGTTTTGTTCTGCCTCTGCCGGTCTGCACGGATACATTAAATTAGTGTTCCTCAACATTTAGTACATCGCTCGGTTTCTTTTATCCTTCTCTTTCCTTCCTCCATTCATTTCTTTTATCCCCCTTCTTTACCTATCTATCCTGCTGCCTTCCTTCCATACCTGTCTTTTTTGCTGCCTTTCTTCCATCTATCCTTCCTTCCTTCCTTCCTTCCTTCCTTCCCTTTATCTCCTTTCTTCCTTACCCATCATTCCTGCTGCCTACCGTCCTTCCTTAATGCCTTCCTTTAGTCTTTACTCCAGTTTTCTTCCCCCCCCCCATCACTCAGTCTCACAGGAGAAAGTATAATATTATTGAAACATAAATCATATTTACGTATAGAAGAATAATTTTGCAGGACTGTAACATACCGAAGGTTTTATTAATATCAGAAACAGCGCTTCCCTTAAATGAATACGTAAACAGAACAAAATTAGACACCATGTATATCACCTGTCACACTTGTCGTGGACGTGAAATGTTCCCTTATTTCGTCCTCCTACCAGACTCCGGTAGATTAGTAGGCAGGGAGTTAGTTATACAGCTTTTTAATTTTGCCATTCGTATCAACACACTTCCATAGAGTTTTTCCCTCCTGTTTACGGAAGAAAAGATACATTGAGTGATGAGTGTGTGAACCGTCTTTGCTATCCTGTCATACTCATCGTACCCTCACACAGGAGCTTTATTGCGTGAGACACGCGGCACACAGCAGTTATCTTTTTTTTTTTTTTTTTTTTAATCCAGTTAGAGAAACTTAAAAATACATTTTATAATGCTGATACTCTTGTAATACACACAGCAATATGAAGAGAGAAGACTGTACTTTACACAGGAAAAATCCTCCAATAATTACCATTATGCCGGGAATCGAACAGTGTTAGATAACTTTTACCTGGTCGTGGCGTAGTGGATTGCTGCCTGGCTCTCACCTGAGAGTCCCGGGTTCGATTCCCGGCATAATGGCAATTACTGAATGGTAATTATTGGAAGAACACAGTAATATAATAACTTTACTTTTATTATTTACACATTCGTTTTGGTTTTTGTTAGATCCTTTGGGCCAATAAAAACACCGGATGGGGGAGGTGATAATGGGGATATGATGGAGGAGGGAAAGATGAGAGGAAGATGACGGCATGACGTGAGGTGGGGAATGGAGGGACAGGGTCGGGGCCGTTCGGCTCTCCCCTCCTAAACCTACACCTTATATGGCGGTGGTTTGTGAAGAATTTGTCAAAGGGGCTGTCTCAAGTAATGTGGACAGATCTTTTCTCTCTCTCTCTCTCTCTCTCACACACACACACACACACACACACACACACACACACACACACACACACACACACACACACACACACACACACACACACACACACACACACACACACACACACACACACACACACACACACACACACACACACACACACACAGGGTTCATGGTGTTTCTGAAACTTGTCTGTCACTCTCCCAAAACCTTCTCAGTTACACTTCCATTATCTCCTACTCCGTCCACACACTTTCTCCTCCACATCCCTGCTGACACATCTCTGCCTTTTTTTTCTTGCATACATATATTGTTTTGTACACTAATGACTAAATATTGCTACCTTCGTTAATCAAACCTACTCTGCAGCCTTCCTTATGCACTCTAGTTCATATCTAACAAGTATGTATTTTATGTTTCTGTTATAAAGTCAAATGCCACAAGTCACCCTTTTCACGATTCTTTGATTTTATATTTTAACATAAACATTCTTGTCATGAGTCAGAGACCGTTATCAATATCTGTTTACCTCGTAATCCTGTGAATACCTTTATATCATACCTTCCATCCTTACATAATTCTTTTCTTTTTGCTCGGCTTTGACTTAAGCACATCCTTCCCTCTACACCACTTGTTGCTGTGTGATTGAACCCTCCTCTTATGACCACTGATATTGACACATCCCACTCACTACTCTGCCCATACTGTACATCCTTAATTATATCAGTGCTCTTTCCCTTCTATTTAAGCATCCCAACGCACACTACACATGCACATGTCATCTATGTAGACATTTCAGTACGTGGCTACACATCCCACCTTCACATTTCTCCCCACATCTTCCCGCTCATGCATCCATCCTCACTCATCCCTTCCCTCCCACACAACCCAGCCCATACAGCCCACTTCACTTATTCCTCGTTACATATTCAGACCCACACAGAACCCACCCTACACATCCCCAACCCTCACATCCATCTTGCCTATACCCCTCTCTCTGTCCATCACCATCCCACCACCAGAGGGCCGACCTTCCTTGCCTCATGCATGGCCACAGATCTCACCCGCGGTACATCACCAACTTCGGGTCATTAATGACGCAGATGACGCAGAGGAACGACTCATAGTGGAGGGGCTCGTGAGGAAGAGCAGCTTGGGAGAGGAGAGGCTGTGGAAATTATTTGTGTATAGGCTGGTAGGTGTTTTTGTCGTGGCCAACCTGTTTGAACTCTGGGATAGGTTGTTTGCTAATAGATTCAGTATACTCATTTATTTGCCCTCGTTTGCTAATCTGAGGCATCAGAGTCACGAGTCTCAGTGTCTAGAATTTGACATCTCTCTAAATGAGTGCGAAGGAAGTGGTACACATTATATAATATTCGTATATTTTCCTGACAGGTCGAGAATCCAAGCTAATATTAATACTAGATCGCTGTGCTCCACTCGTCACAGTCTTCTGCGCAGCTCCACCAACAAGACGCGGCTCAGTCCTCCTATTTGTTTTCGGCGCCTTTTGTCCCCGGATTTTCTCAGAAAGATCACGTTACCTTTCTTCCTAAACCCGCTCCTATTTGGTTCAGTATGTTAAGCTGACTTAAGAGTACCCCTCTCACAGCCACAGATCATGTGACGGTAACTTGTTAACTCTTGTGTGAAGTACAGTTCTGTTTTGTTGTGGTGAGAAGGGAAGGAACTCTGAACAATCAGAGAGGTTTCTTTTCATGAACTCTCTCCCTCTCATCCAGGAAGGGAGTGTACAAAGTTGCGAGGAAGATGCTTGGGGACGCTATTGTTGGGTCCATTCTGGATGAGTTCTGGAATCAGGCGTTTGGCAGTAACAAGCCACATAGGAAGCATGGCAGGTGCACACATGATTAGACCATGTAATGGATGGGAGGAGTAATGTTCCACCCTTCCTTCTGTTCGATCCATCCTCCCTCATTATCCCAATGTGGAGAAATTATAACAAAAAGTGTTCGGTGGTGGCCCAGCTTTTAACCCATTAATATCCAAGGTTCTTGTGTGTGGAATTTTGCTGGAGGGATACGGTACCTAGTGTATCATCTTCTGCCTATGGGCTCATAGTCGCGAAGCTCATAGGTGTGTGTGTCTCCTGGTTCTCTCTTTTATTAATCTTTGAAGAATGCCTGATTCCGCTCTTTTTAAAGGAAAATAGCCACCAAAATGCAGCCTCTTCTTCCCTGGTGGCAGACACCAAAAGCCACCCTGGGGTACCAGGTCAAGAGTAGTCATATCATAGGCGTCCAAACCTGCCATTATAGATGTTTATTTGTCAGTCCGTTGTTGATTACCGCATTTATACGCTCCTGGTCTAACGCCCTCTGTCTCACCTTTCTTGATGTCACAGCAACTAATTGGCAGACTTCCTGCCGGTAAGATTACTTTCACCGCTAGTTAATGCTTGGAGGTCTTACAGGAAATAAGTTTATCATTGTGATGAGGTGTTACTGCCACGGTAACTGATTGGCCAGCCTCCCACCTCTGAGATTATAATTATTCACCGCAGATTCACACCTGGGGGTCTTAAGCGAAATATGGCTATCCTGGTGATGAGTATTGGCGTGGATTTATTCTGACTACTGGGAGGGAGGACTTCTGAGAGTAAAGGGTATTTTGATGGAGAGAGAAGGAAGGGCCACTGCCGGGGATGTGAGGTGATACAGCTGCGTCTGTATAAATTTTTCGAAGTAAGCAAAAGGCGTGCGTGCGTGCATACGAGAAAGGTAGACAGCAAGTGGATGCGCTTCGGTAAGAGTGACCAGGTCTCATCTTATCCTGATGCAATGGTTTGGCCACATTTATACACAAGACCGGTGAGTTTGCATATATATTGCATAAACAGTTATAATCACACACACCTTCGCAAGTTTGGCTCCATCCCATTAACTAAGTCATCCACACGTGGCCTCCTCTTGCCACCTTTGTGAAACCAATGAGGGAGAGCCATTGTTAACAATATCTCTTTTACTTGGCCTGAAATTGCCATCCTTTCATCTTCAGTGCTGAGTTGTAACAAGAGATTAATGCCAGAATATGATGCAAGTCACGATGAAGTGCGGTGAAAGGGATGTAGAGCCACGGTGTTAATCTGCCACTGAGCTATGTGAAATAAGGTGCAAAAAGGGGGGAAAAAGTCTGAGCTAAGTTAAGGTGAAATTACTATAGTACCAGCTGATGACACTTGTAATTGTTTTTCCAGCCTGTATATCTGGGGCAGTAAAAGTCCTAGTCCCATAGCACCTTTTCTTAAAAATAAAGTTATGTTACTGATTACGCTCTGGGGTTGCACTCTGCTTGCACCAGTCATTTTCTTCAGCAACCCCGCAGCACGTCGCACATAAATAATTCCTCTCTACACCGATTATTTTACCCTCAGCAACTATACCCGTGTTACTCAAAGTTGGCCCATGGATGCCATCTCTCTATCTTGAATGCAAGGCTGTAACAATACATAAACAGTGGAACATGATGCCAGTTACGAAATGCTGTGGAAAGGTTGTAGAGTCATAGCATTGTCTTTTTCTGCTATTGCAATATATGAAATAGGCTGCAAAAAGGCAAAAATCTGAGCCAAGTTAAAGTGAAAGAACTACAGTATAGAGATAACCCATACCCTGACCAGGCCCCCAACACTTGTCTAAAAACACCTCCAACCTGCACCAGTAATATTGCTAACCCGACCCCCAGGACGTCGTATACAAACACCTCTTCCCTGTCCAGCCTCCAGCACCAAGTATAGAAACACAGCCCTCCCTGGAAGCTTGTACCCCAGCTAATGACTGGGTGGAGTCCAGATAGAGAGAGTAACATTCTGTTGACATAATTATTACATGGGCGTTGAGGTGATACGGTACAGGCTGGAGAGATGAAAGAGTAATACTGCACTGACATGATTATTACACGAGTGGTGAAGCGATAAGATCCAGCATATACACAATGGTGGGTAAGACTGATATGAGAGGAATATTCAAATGACATGATTATTATTTGTGTGATTTGGTGATGCGATGGTGGCCAGACATAACTATAGGAGGGTATTATTCCACCGACAGAATTATTAAACGGGGCGGCAAGGTGATACTGTGCAAGAGAGAGCGAGACCAGATAAAATTATTTCCTTGGGTTCATTCGCATGGTTGTTATTGGGAAAAATTATCGGAAAGCTTTTCACATTTCTCAGTCCAATCACGTTGAGTAAGATTATATTCTTGCTGTCTCCAGTCGATATTATAATGCTTAGTTTAAACCTCTAGCAGTGAAGGGTTAGAATCAGTCTCCATTCACCCTTTCACTTCACTTACTGTTTCTAAAATCTTGCTACCACTGTACACTTTTATTCAGCATAGCAGTGACCTCTGTAAGTGAATCGAGTTATATTATTTAACTTAACACCGGTGCAGGATACTAGTGGCAAGATATCGGCAAGCATTTTAAGTGTCTGTGGTGGATACTAAATTATTTTCTCCGAGCCGACACAAATTATACGGTTGTTTTGACTGGCCAGGCCTCTCCCAGCCGCCATTATTATTAGTTTTGTCCTGGTAATACAATTTAACTGCGTCTCTGGTGGATAGCAAATTATTTTCTTCACTGCGACGCCGATGATATTGTAGTTATGACTGATCAAGCCTCTTCCTCCCGTCAATAATATTTGCTTTGCATTGGTATTCATGGCCTAGCAGTGGACTCGAAGGGTAAATTCATTGCCAGTATCAAACAACGACACATGTATACTGCATTTATCCTGACTGAGTCCCAGCTGTTCTGAATGACCATATGAACTGTGAACTGTAAGCCTGAACCCATTGCCATTATCAAACAACGAGACATTTATACCGCTTCTATCCTGACTGAGTCCCCACTTTTTTTAATCATCATATAAACTGTGGATTATAAGGCGGAACTCTGCCATTATCAAGCGAGATATACATACTGCCTCTATCCAGCCTGGGTCCCCGCTGTTTTGAATCATCATATAAACTCTTTCTTATCGCTCCCCCTGATGTTATTTACCATTATCCATGACAGTTGTGCTTGTGGCAACTGTAATAGCCATTGTCCAGTTTGTTGGAAGGTTTTTACTGAATGGGTATGATTGCTGATGTTGTGCGACCTTTCAAGTGTAGCGTAGGATAGTGTTCCTGATACTGTGTGATCCATATAGGGGAATATTGGCCCTTAATAAGCTGGCAGCTGACTTGAGGGACATATGAATAGTGAGGGAGTAGTGGAAAACACGACATAACAAAAGCGAACACTGTTAAACTTCTCATGCTTATACAGTAGTTTACTTTGAGAAATTTAATAATGGAAGGATACATTTATTTATTTCTGTGAGAAAGTCAGTAATGAAGACGAACGCCTGTTAAAAATCGTGAGAAATTCAATCATGAAAAGGGATGATTATTAAATACGGTGAGAAAATAAAGACATGGGTATCCGTGCGCAAGATAATAATGGATTGAGCCGGTCATTAGATACCATGAGAAAATTGTTGGTCGATTCTTTAGTACAGATAGCAAGACACAGAAATGGATAAGCTAATGGAACGAGAAAAGGGGAACAGATACAGGAGAGAGAAACAGAAGCACCTACAAACGGACTAAAGACATCTTGCCTTCTGTCCTTGACCTCTGACTGATTGTTGTCAAAATCGAATTACTTCATTCTAGCTTGACCCTTAACTCTTCCACCAAGTTTGGCCCAAACCAGGTGAAAACTTTTGTAGTTGGCATGCTTTGTGTACTTGGCCTTTAACTTATTGTGGTCAAAACTGAATCACTTTATCCTGGGCTAACTATTAAGCTTAGCCTATTTGATTTAGATTGAATCAAAACTCCTTGAGTAATAGGGCAACCATTTCACCTTGAACTGTGACCTTGACCTTCGACCAGTTTTTCAAAATCAAATCACTAATCCCACGACTGATCGTCAGTTCTTCTACGGTTTTACCAAATCTGAAAGCAAATTAAAACTGTTTGAGGTATATTTTCACACACACACACACACACACACACACACACACACACACACACACACACACACACAGTGCAAGCACCCCAAACACACATTCACTCGCCGTGTGCGTGTGTGTGTGTTACGTCAGCAAACAGTGGTGAGGGAGAGGGTATTGTTTCACACGGTCAGGCCAACACCACTGCCATCCAGGTTAACAGAGGATCTTCCAACAGAGGAAGGGGGGCAGGTTGCGTTTGTCACCGGAGAGTTTTGTATTTTTAAGATTAAGTGGTGTGTGTGTGTGTGTGTGTGTTCCCATTATCTCATGAACGGCTTGAGCTTTTAACATGAATCAGGGCATCAAGATATGGCCAAAATCTTGGAGGAGTTCGAAAATGGGCAATCGGGGTCAAGGTCAAGGTCACGAACTTGACGGTCAAAGGTCAATTAGTTTTTATCGCCCGCCTTTAACTCCAGTACTCGTATATCTCATGAACGGCTTGTGCCATCAACATGAAGCCTTCAGGGTAGGCTATCAAGATATGGCCAAACTCTTCCGACCTCCCCGAGGAAGCCGCAGCCCCGCGGCCCCCCAGCCTTCCCGGGGGGGCTCTGCCTTCGGCCTCCTCCCCGTAGGAGCGCCGCCCCCTGGAAGGTTAAGGGGTGGCCCCACCACCCCCCTTGGTTAATCATGTGATGTGGCTGTATAACACACCAGGGGAACATACTTGAGAGTCGATTAAGTTCAGTAAAGGCAGAAACAGAAGCACGAGTAATTTGGTGATGGTGCTTTCCGAGTATAATCCGCCTCCCTTATACTTGCCGCCTCTCAAATTAGACCTCCCAGGCTGATACAAGGTCAGATTTGGTCGCAGCCTCTATCAGCATCCATTACATGTCATAATATACTACAGGATTATTGCATCGAACTCTTATCGTACAGTGAGGCAATAACATTTGATGTCATTTCAGCCCTGGTCATAAACATAAGAAACGTAAGCTTGAAAATAATCAGCCAGTTTGATCAGCAAAGCTTAATTGGATCGGAAATTTTGAATGGCCTAATATTTCTCAGCTTCAATTACCGTGGTGAATGTGGTGAGGATGTTAACGAGGCAATGTGAGATAATTATGCAGTCCTGTACTAGGAGGAACCGATAATGTACCAGCAGAAAGCAGTAATATTTGATGAGAGAGAGGACAGTGAGGAGCTTAGTGTGAGAGGAAAGGGGCATTAAGAGAGAAGAGATAATGGCAGATGATGTGGCAGTGGGACAGAAAGAGTTATTGTTAGAGAGAGAGAGAGAGAGAGATTCTTAATTTATTACTTCCATTCAACTCCAAGGTGTCTTTGTAGGGGAAAACTGCGCACTGATGTGTTGCCTGATATGCTTGTTGAACATTGTGATGATGGTCAGTTTAAAACAAATGGGGTTACAGAGAACGAGGTGGAAAGTAAGGTGGAGGAGGATGTGAGGGCGGATGCGGGAGAGCAAGACCTAGTATGAGGGGAATGAGTAAAGCGTTGGAACTTAGAAGAGAAGATGGTGGGATGGAGGGGTGGTGAATTAGATCAGAGACTGAGGGAGATACAGTTCCTGGGTGTGGGCGTGTAGCAGTTCCTCCACCAAACATTTTACACAGCCAAAAAAGCCAGAGTGTTTCCCTGGCAGTGGTAGGTCATAAAACAGGCTTAACAACACCAACACTGATATCTCACCGACTCGTTATAAAGCTCAGTGGAATTAGCGGGTGAAGAAGCGTTGCCTGGGTACATGTTTGGGCATAATTAACAACTATCACCACACTCTCACCACCAGTATCACCACACTATCACCACCAGTATCACCACTCTATCACCACCAGTATCACCACGCTATCACCTTCAGTATCATGGCAGTCTTCCCTCACTGATGACATACTGAGAGTGGGAGAAAGTAGGCTGATAAAATTAACTTGAAGAATAATAGGTGGAAGTGAGTGAACGGAGAGAAGTGAAAGAGAAAATACGTGAAACTATTTGGGAAGAGAATGGACACTCAGACTGATTATAAAAGATGGAAGGAAAATAGGAAGAGAATGTGTTAAATGCTAGAGAGAGAGAGAGAGAGAGAGAGAGAGAGAGAGGAGAGCTGGAGAGGTTAATTAATCTGGAAGAGGCCAGGCAAGGGTATATAGATATCTTAGCATCTGTGGCTAACCCTCAGAGATAAGCGCTTTATCTTTTGCCTTTTAGGGGCCATGATAGGGAGAGAGAGAGAGAGAGAGAGAGAGAGAGAGAGAGAGAGAGAGAGAGAGGAAGTGGTATTTATGTGTGTGTGTGTGTGTGTGTGTGTGTGTGTGTGTGTGTCATTTTGTTTGTCCCATAAAGGCTCCGCCACGAACCAGACACATATTAACACCCACACTTCCTTATCTCTTCCACTCTTCCCTCCCTTCCCTTCCCCATCTTGCCCTTCGTTTCCTCGCTGTTTTCAGTCGTCTCCCTTTTTCTTTCCCTCTTTGCCATTTCCGTGTGCTATTTCGTTTCCTCTCCTCCTTTCTTTTCTCTTTTCCTCACCCTCTCTTCAACTTCCCATATTCTTTCCATCTTCCATTTTCCCTCACTTCTTTTTCTTTTTCGTTCCCACTCTTCCCTTCTTTTCCCTTTTTGCTAATTCTTCTTCCCCTCTGCTTTCATTTTTCTATTCCTCTAGCATCTTCCTTTCCGCTTTCCCCTTTTCTTTTTCTCCTTCTCCTTTTCTGTCAGCCTCCCTTTTCACCCTTCTGCTTTATTCTCTCTCTCTCTCTCTCTCTCTCTCTCTCTTTTCGGCTACGTTTCATGTAAGCCCTTTCAATTTTTTCGTAATTCATTTTCCTCACTTACCTTCCTTGTTTGCCAGTTTCACTCCCACTTTTTTTCTTTCTTTCTTTTTAAGGGGCGATAGTGTCCTCTCTTTTTTATCCACTGAATGCTGTACATCCTCAGCCCTTAATATTTAACACTTCTTCATTACATATTACATTTTCCTAAACATTCTCCAAACCTTTTCCTCTGTGTCTGTCCTCTAATCCTCTTCTGAATTTTCCATTTTCTAGTCTCCTCTCTTTCCTTCTCTCACCTCCCGTTTCTCTTTTTTCTCTTCCACTCCTCCCTCCCTTTCCTTGTGTTCTCTTTCTCTCCCACTCCTCCATCCCTCTCTTTTTGCTCTCTTTCTCTCCTTTAACTATCTCTCCTCTACTCTCCTTGAAACTGACCTATCTTATCTACCTGGCAATTATTCTCAACACCTCTTGAAATTAGTGGCGTCCCTCGCTGTCACACACACACACACACACACACACACACACACACACACACACACACACACACACACCATCCATCATCCTATCACCTGACCATTGCCACTGTACAAATTGGTCTCTGTGGGGAACCAGTTAAACAAAACAACAAAGCCATATAAAGAGCTAAGAGGAGGTCACCAGGTTAGAGTCAAGGGTAAGGCAGATGATAATAAGTAACTGAGTAATGGTTCACTAGGATGATGCCTCTCACCCCTCACAGTGGCGGGGTTAATGTGGGTGCAGAGAGAGAGAGAGAGAGAGAGTCATGATACCTCCTGCGGTCCTTCCCTGTACTTTTTTTTCTCTCCATATCCTGATACAAGTGGCCTCCTTTTTCCTTCACTGCATATGTACTGGAATTAATCATAAGGCCTCCTGGTGTCTCTTTCATAAGGAGGTGGAAAGGAAGAATAAAAGCCAGCAATTCCTGAAGTGAGAGAGATGTTAGCATGGGGACTGCACTTCTCTCTTTGCAGATCGCACCTCTCGCTTTGGTTCAAGTTCAAGTACCTGGATATTCTGCCTTAGTCTGGCCCAGCGATTGTTCTTGTGCGAGTCTTGTGTTTGTTGTGTGGTGTTGTGATCCTCCTTATCTTTTTTAGCTTTCATGGCGCCATTTGAATTTGTAGCAGGTCTTATTCAAATTTCCTTCTAGTAGCTCTAGTACATTGTCTGCCAGTGCGTCTCTCTTCTTCTTTTTTCCTCCTCCTCCTCCTCCTGTATTCCCAGTGTTCACTCACGGCAGTGTGTATATCTTCGCATACTGGACATTTCCTCTTTGATGCTCTGCAGTTCCAGTAAGAATGTCCTTATTTCGGCACAGCTGGAGCACACCCTTCTTTCCAGTGTATTTGTGAATCTGGCATAGTTATATACTTGTGACCTTTATTTAAACTGTGCTGTTACTGAAGAAGATATAGGGCAAGGTCCATGCAAGGCAAAATGGATTAGGAACGAGGTGCTATAGTTCATTTGTTTTAACTTGGCCCGTATTTTCGTCCTTTCGCACCTTATTTCACGTAGCTCGGTGAAAGAGAGAGTTACTACGACCGTACATCCTTTCAACAGCCCCTCTTCATGACTGGCACCATATTCTAGTAATAGTATATTGTGACAACTCAGCCTTCTGAGTGGAGAGATGGTAATTTAAGGCCAGGTTAAAGTGAACAGGGTGTAGTGGACCTTATATGCCTACAAAATACGGCCCTGAGAGAAATCCCTTGAGATGATCCTGCTGTATGGAGAGTAACAGATTAATTACGAGGGTTTGTGAAACTTAATTTTATATATACCTAGATCTGGTATACATTAGACAGTCCAGTTCCTGAAGGCCAACAGTCGTACGTGTTACCTTCACATGTCACCACTTGGGCACTAATACCCTCCGTCCATACTGATTACATACTTGGGCTGTCTCATTCGGAACTGGTGTGAGGAATTAGCAGGGATTTTTATGTTATGTTGGTGGGTCTTGTGATTTATCGAGGAGTACATTCACAAACCTCAAATCCATAAGCTGTTCCCCGCCCTGGCCTGGGCTTGATTGGTAGAAGGAGGAGACAGATCTAGGCAGAGGCAATAGTGGGAATATATGAAAGCTGATGGTGTGTGCTGGAAGGAAGTACTGGGCATAGTAGTAGTTGTAGTGGTAGTAGTGGTATTAGTAGTGGTAGTATTAGTAGCAGTAGTAATAGTAGTAGTAGTAGTAGTTAAACCAGGCTCATCTGAACTTGAACCCGCAGAACTGCAGGCTGAAACTGCCTCTCTCCAGCAGTCCACCATCTTCCCTTCATGAGACAGGGAAGTAACTGAGGGATTTTTGTAATACCAGGCATTAGACCCTCCTGCCTGTACCGGTGTCACCACAAGAAGGCATCCCTCTCCAGCACCTAAGACCATAGAAAAATATAGGTAAACCTGTCACATCTGTGTGGGACTGACAGATTTGGTCATCACGCACGTATCAGAGATTGTGTTAAATTATTGGACACGGCCCTTCATCAACCACTAAGTGACAACAAGTCATAATTCAGCTTCAGCTTTAAAAGGCACGATGTTTGTCCCGCACCAGACTTCAACTGGTAAATTTTAGATGCCAAGTGACAATTACTTCTTACATGGCCACTAACACTCTGACGAGTCCATTTTTATTCGCGTCAAGGCAAGAGTCCATGGGTAGTGAACATTTTCGTGGTTATTCCCTTCTTTGTCCCACCATTGTTCCCAGCACCGGCTATAATATGTCTAGAGTAGTATTTCTTCTTGACAGACAATACCCCATTCACATAAAACCATGAATGGACAAGTAGCATAGGTGGATGGGTTGTTGTGGCCGTGTTGGTGTGAAGCGGTGACCAGATTGTAAACATGACAATGGCCAGTTGCGGGGATGTTTACAGAATGGGTGTAAGAGACAGTGTTGTCTTGTGTTGTGCTCTGCTGTGCTCTGCTGTGCTGTTTTGTGAGGTAGGGACGCTGTAACTGTTGTATTTACTGCTTCCTGATATACCCTGCTGCTCACCTCACTGGCTTATATGATGTCTGGGTTTCTGCTCATTCTCTTCACCTGGCTACCTGCTAATCTATCTCATTGTGTCTGAGGAAGAAAAGGGTTGATGAAAAATGGTTGATAATGTGACATACAGAAAGGAAAGAGAGAGAATGGATAAGCAGTATTAGGGAGACGCCGTGGCTCAACTCTATACCAGTGTAGTGTAAAATATAACACTCCCTCCCCTCGGCTGTACCACATCCCCGGAGGAAAATAAAGTGTGTAAATGAATGACATGTACGAGTCGGTCTGCACACGCCTGACACATGTGAACTGCTTTATACTGTGCATGTTCAGGCCGTGTTTTATGGGAGTGTGTGTGCACGTGTAACAGTACTATGGCTGCATGATAATACATTGTTACTATGACCATCCCCATCACATTCTGTTAACCTACTCCCTCCTGGCCTGTCCATTTCGGTCTCTTTTTTTCAGTCTCTCTCACCTCTTCATGTTTCTTTCCGCTTCTTTATGCTCTCTCTCTCTCTCTCTCACACACACACACACACACACACACACACACACACACACATAGTGAATTTTTTTTTCTGGTCACGAACGAAGTATGAAAGGAAAAGTGTGAGGTGTGACAGTGCTCTACCCTGGCCTCGTGCGTGTCAAGTGCAACACACCCCCAATTAGCCTCCAACACCTACCCTCCATCACCCGTAACGTGTGTGTGTAATTCACCGGGTCGGTGAGGATCACTTGATGGTCGTGATGGTCAGCTTTTACCCTCCCGGAAGGGAGCTGAGAGCTGATATAGTCCCCTTGCTCAAGGGGGACAGTAACCACCCACTTCGTCAGTGAAACTTTTCGCAACCTGAGCGAGGCGCGAACTCCCGTCCACCAGTTGGCAAGCGGGAGCGTTACCACTGCACCAGCGAGCGGTGTACAATAACTGTTAATAAATCCTGGTCTCCCAGAATCAGAGTTTAAGAGCCAGTGTGTGTGTGTGTGTGTGTGTGTGTGGAGTAGAGGTGGGAGACAAAAAAGTGTTGGGATGGTTGGGCCAGAGTCACGCTAGGGATTATGGAAAGGGTAGGGGTGGGAGAGGGGGAGGGATGTTGGTGGGAAAGATAGAGGAGGTGGATGGGAAGTGAGGATAAGCTATTATCATTACGATTATTCTATACTGCTCAGCAATTCTCATTCTTGATGGCTTCACCTGGAGAGATTGGCCAGTGAGACACCTTTTGCATAATGTCCGATCCTGAAACTAACAGAGTGGATGGTGTGTTTCATCCTACCCTGTAATGAGCAGCTTGGAAGAACTAAAAACCATCTTGGTGTTTGCCTTAATTTGTAATAATTTTTTCTCTATCATTTTCTCCTCCTTCATTCCTTTCCTGTTACTATTTCTTTCCCTCAATGATGCGATATAATTCAACGGTTTTGCCGTATTATCTGTATATCATTTGAGTTAACACCCAGTTCTTCTCTTGTTCTTTTTGTCTTTTTTCAGATTTTGTGTAAAATATCTTTTGTTTTTGCTGTTTCATTTTCCTCCGGCCTTGGTGTGTTGCAGTTTTTAAAGTGTGTTTTATTAGCAAATTAGTTTGTTAATGTCATCCTGATTTTTAGGGTGGAGTGGCAAAAAAAAAAAAAATGTATTCTGTTTCGGCTCCATTTGATTGAATTCTGTTTTTTCTTTATAATTCTGTTTTGTATATTAATGGCAGGATTTTTGCTTTACATTTTTGGGATATATGAAACTTGTGTGTTTTCATACTTACTAGCCATTTCAGTCCCATTACATGCTTTCTATTTTATATGTCTTTATCAAAACGATTTCATTCGGCAGAGGTGAGTCTTTTCGATCTGCAGCTGTGGCCATCATTAACTGCTTCACTACACCAGATCTACCCTGAGATGAATAAAATCGGCAAGAGGTAACAAAAAAAAAAAAAAAAAAAAAAAAAAATGCGTCAATATAGTGAAATGGTTATGCTCTCTGGCAGATTGAAAATTTTTATTGTCACTCACTGTCCTTCCGCTATCACGAGGCAGAGTCTGCTTAACTTACCTGTGGCTAACACGGGTCCTGGAGCCATATAAGGAAAAGAGAAAAGGGAAGATATGGATGACATACAGGAACACTGTTTCGCCGTCGCCGTATTTGTTCCAAACACGAATACTCTCAAAGGCAATACTGAGCCGAGATAACCGCTGCGCCGATCACGTTGGTAAACAAAGATCTGAGATACTGGAGGGGCAGACTGCAATCCGGGAAGCTGATAACACCGTAGTGGCCTGGAACACGAGAGCTGGAAGACAGGGACTGGAACACGAGAGCTGGAAGACGGGGCTTGGAAGAGGGACCATGGAAACAAAAGGAGGCGTGTGGGAGGAGCAGGCTAGTGTGAAGGAAAAAGTGGCATAAAAGAGCACTAGACAAAACAAGCAATAGCTCCTGGAGGACACAAGGAGAGATTAATGACATACACTCCTTACTTAGTACAGTATCTCTATTGTTTATGAGTTCTTGATAAGCGTGGCAGCGACGTAATTTGTTAAGTATGAAACACGACGACCGCATACCCCGAGACGTACCAGTGTGTGTGTGTGTGTGTGTGTGTGTGTGTGTGTGTGTGTGTGTGTGTGAAATAGTCCAGGAACAGAGAGAGAGATCGTGAACCTGCATAGGTGATGGCTACCTGTCACCTCGCAAGCAGACTCGGTAATCCCTTCCTCACGCTAGCTGGCTGGTGTAGTGTCAGTACCCCCTCGTGCCTTGCCCTAAAAAATTTGTCCCCTCCTGTGGCAATATTTATTCACGTGGCCTGCGCGGGTGAGGTGGGTCAAGAGGGCACGAGCCACCGGAAGACTGTATGTATATTTGTGAAGATGCAGATAAGTTTTAAAAATGCAGTTGCAAATAAAGAATGAACTGCCGGATCTTCATAACAACAAACTTTCCGTGAAGTTTTTGGTACTGGAGGCTTGATTTCCTATTTGTAACTAGTATCAGCAGTATTCTTAATCCAGTGACGATTTTTAATGCCTTCATTCATAAAGACTACAAAAATTTTCTGTATTCCCACAAATTTACTGTCTTAGCCGATAAATAATGAAGGGACTCCTCTATGAAATTATTTTGTGGAGGGTATTCTCAACGAAATACCTTTATGCAGGGTATTCTATGAAATTCTTCCATGGAGGGTATTCTCTACGAAATTCCTTTATGGAGGGTATTCTCTACGAAATTCCTTTATAGAAGGTATTCTCTGTGAAATTCCTTTATGGAGGGTATTCTCTACGAAATTCCTTTATGGAGGGTATTCTCTACGAGAATCTTTAAATCCTGTCTTTCTCTGCATTTTTATGTTCTTCCATTTGTTTATTTCTTCATTAATTTTTTACATGAGCCGACCTTTTAGGCTACTGAGTCCGGCCTGTCCAACCCAGTACATCCAACAGTACCTTTATAAATACAGTAGACAAAACAGTAACTTTTTCCTCTCTCAGCTAAAATATTATAGTAAAAATAATATCAACTTAAGCTTATATTATGTATTTTGTGATGTTGTGTTCAGAGTAATCAGTGATATAATTTATGGACACCTTAAGCATGACCCTGCAGCCCAAACCTTCCTAGCTCAGTTGATGATGTGTTTGGTAGTTATTGATTGCTGCTGTGCTAGTTGCAGGGCTTAAGGGAGTGAGTGTGTGTGTGTGTGTGTGTGTGTGTGTGTGTGTGTTACTTCAACATTAACAGAACATTGACAGATATTCTTTTTGATCCAGGGTAAGTTATTGTTATTATTATTATTATTATTATTATTATTATTATTATTATCATCATCATCATTATTATTATTGGCAGAATGTTTCCAGATGAACACCTTTCCCTTCTGTCTTTTACTTCTGACTCTACCATCTCTTCTTACTTCACGAAGATTCATTTCCTACAATTTCATTTCGATTTGACTCCAACCCTTTAATCGTTCTTTTGTTGTTCTTTGGGCCATATCATGTGTTGTCCATTACCTTCATATATATTTTCCCTATTCTTTTCCTTTACGCCATCTCGGTCAATTCTAATTTCTCCCAGTGTAGACTGCGGTTATCTAATTTCTCCCAGTGTAGACTGCGGTTATCTAATTCCTCCCAGTGTAGACTGCGGTTATCTAATTTCTCCCAGTGTAGACTGCGGTTATCTAATTCCTCCCAGTGTAGACTGCGGTTATCTAATTTCTCCCAGTGTAGACTGCGGTAATCTAATTTCTCCCAGTGTAGACTGCGGTTATCTAATTTCTCCCAGTGTAGACTGCGGTTATCTAATTTCTCCCAGTGTAGACTGCGGTTATCTAATTTCTCCCAGTGTAGACTGCGGTTATCTAATTCCTCCCAGTGTAGACTGCGGTTATCTAATTTCTCCCAATGTAGATTGCGGTTATCTAATTCCTCCCAGTGTAGACTGCGGTTATCTAATTTCTCCCAGTGTAGACTGCGGTTATCTAATTCCTCCCAGTGAAGACTGCGGTTATCTAATTCCTCCCAGTGTAGACTGCGGTTATCTAATTTCTCCCAGTGTAGACTGCGGTTATCTAATTTCTCCCAGTGTAGACTGCGGTTATCTAATTTCTCCCAGTGTAGACTGCGGTTATCTAATTCCTCCCAGTGAAGACTGCGGTTATCTAATTTCTCCCAGTGTAGACTGCGGTTATCTAATTCCTCCCAGTGTAGACTCCAGTTATCTAATTCCTCCCAGTGTAGACTGCGGTTAACTCTAACTTCTCCCTAACTTGATAGAGTTTTCAGTGTCATTTAACTAAGCCTTTTCTCCTCATCAGCTCTTCAATGAGATGATGAGAAATAATATAAGTAAAACGAGGTAATGTGAGTGATAATTTAGAATAGGTTACCATTACTTTATTATTATTATTATTAGTATTATTATTATTATCATTATCATCATCATCATCATCATCATCATTAACACGGTATTACTCTTATTACTGTTATGAAATATATCAAGTCTTAATATTCAGGCCACGGGAATGGACTACTGAGCACCGTCCTAACCACAATCAGCGTAAGATCTCCTGCCTTCAGTTTATCAGTAGTCTTATCTCCCGCTGCCCCTTCCCGCTCTCCCTCCTCCAGCCTGTGGTGACTAAGGTATGCGTAGATGCCGTGATAGTGTTTAATGCCGTATAATCAATTAGGCAACACTTACGCCACATTAGTAATGGTAGTTAGACGGGGACGTGTGGCTGAGCCTGAGAGATGGACGTTAATTTGGCTCACTCAGTTTTTATTCACATCATTCTTTTTCTCTCCTTTCTTGTTTCTTTTACCTTCTTCCTCTTCTCCTCTGCTCTAATGTTTATCTTATCCTTCCTTCGTTCTGCCTGTCAATCGCTTTATTTTCTTTGCCGTAACGCCTTCCTTCTTTAATCTGCCACAGACTCTACTCTCTTTATTCCTTCTATTCTTCCTTTTACTCGTATATGGTGTGGCCGCAACAAGACATCCATGTAACCCCATCCTGGCTCAGCTTACAATACCGGTACTTCCATTGCAAACCACTTTCCCACATACCGATATACACTACTCCTGTCAGTCAAATTCTTCCGTGGTCTGCTTCTGTAACTGCAGTTCTTCATTCCATCTACACCCATATATACGGTGCTTTTCAGCCCAGACACTTTATCTCACCTGTGCTTAGCGAGGAACATATTATACACAGATGGTGACAGGAGACAGTGGCTGTAAGCTTAAACCAGATTTTGAGAAGCAAGAGTTTTACGTCCCCCCCTATTAAAAAAAAAAAAAAAAATCAAAACCTCGTACGCCTAATTGGACCACACTATTCATGGGTTGAGTGGTGGCTATGGACTGCAGGATCGTGAGTTCAAATCCTGTGCCATTTCATTGAAGACCATGGGCATTTTGATTCACTGAATAACTTTCAGTACCTTTCATTAACAAATATACCGTCAGAAACACTCGCTAATACCATCACAGCAGGGTTCATGATGGTTCCCCTGATGTATTACTCTTATAATGGTGGATATTAGTACCCATGTCATGATATGTGAAGGGTTTGGTGTCCTCTGATAGGCTAGTGTCAAAAGGGCTACTGAATTTAAGTTCTGATTGCCTTATCTAGATGATGTGCAGACCCCTATGTATAGAAATAAAGTTACTGTACTCGTTTCATCTTAACTTGGCCCAGATATTCGTCCTTTGGCAGGTTATTTCACGTAGCTTAGGGGTAGAATAAGACAGTACTACGGCTCCACATCCTTTCCATAGCACTTATTCGTGACTAGCACCACATTCTAGTGTTAACCTGTTGTTATAGCTCAACATTCATGATGGAGGGATGGCAATTTTAGGCCAGGTTAAAGTAAAATGAGTATAACTAAGGACGGATCCACGAGAGAACAAAATGATTATAGTCACCATCCCCGCCCCAACACCCACACTCACGTCCACGACCCATCACACAAAACTAATCAAATCTCAGCCTTAGACACTGAATCATATATATGTACTGGTTTTGTTTTACTGGTTATTAAGCTTGGATGGTCAGAGGAGTGCATCAGGAAGTGGTGTTGTAACCAGGACTTGGGTGGTATAAGATGGTGAGGTCCTGCTCTGTCTGATATGATGGTAATGTACTAGGTGGTCCATACATTGTGCATCCTAATTGCCGTGTTCTCCGAGGACGGCTCAGCTAACAATTCTCTAATCTGTCCTACATCGTGTTCTACTTCCCATAACCATTTTCATCTTATGTCTATATGATCTTCCCTCAGCACACCTAACATTACCACAGTCTCCCCCACTGCCTCTCACAATCTACCATTCAGGGAAGATCGACATGAGTGAGTAAAGGGGTGAATATAATGGGTTGGGAAGGACGCCGGGTATACAGGAGTTTATGTACAGTGGTTAGCATGACAGATCGTGGTGCTGCTCAGAACACCGCCACCTCACAGAATGACAGACAGGTTCACGGCTGAATAATGGTGTGTCAGAATTACGCCAAGCCATATAGAGACCCACAAAGGACCACTGGCTTGTCCATGTTGTCTCTGCCTGATATATTTCTTCTCTCTCTCTCTCTCTCTCTGATTTAGCTGAGATACACAAGTATTGGCATCAAACTTTGGCCCGTATTCTTGTCGGTTTAGGAGGCTTCCTAGCACCTCTTCCTTGGAGATTTATTTTTACATATGATTGGCTAATATCAGTATTCACGTTATGTATATAAAGTGAGTCGATATTAGAAGAATTTACATAAAACATAAGAGGACAGTAAGGTATAATCAGCAAAATAAATCGCTTAGGAAAAGGTATTAGGGAGCCTCCTTAACCCGACGAGATTACGGGTCTTGGTCACCAGTAGGGGTTTGGTGCACAGCTTCAAGCACACTTGCAATTTTTCACCAGGTCGCTGATGCAACATTAAAGAGGGCATCGCGTGCTTACCTGTTTCTGGTTCTTAGGCCCGTATTCTCGTCGGTTAAGGAAGCTCCCTATCACCTAATCTGTAGCGATTTATTTTTGGATATGGCTAGTTAATATCCTTTTGAACCTTATTTAAGCTGAGTAGGGCGATATTGGAAAAGTGTATATAACATAGAATAGAAGAGTAAGGTGTAATAAGCAAAATAAATCGCTCGGGAAAAGATGTTAGGGAGTTTCTTTAACCGACGAGAATACGGACCTTTGATGCTGTCACTCGTGCGAGTTCTTGTAGTTCAGTATGCCGTGATAATTTACAGCATTAATATTTTCAGGGACAGAGTGATGGATGAACAGACTGATTGCTAGGCTTGATGGATGGTAGGTTGGTGGATGAAAGGATAGCAGGTTAGATAAAAGATGAATAAAAGATGAATAAAAAAATGATGAATAAAAAACAGTGGGTTTGGATACTGGACTGATGAAAAATGAGATGAGTTGGCTTTTGACTGGATAACGCAAGGATGCATTGATGGATAGATTTGTAGACTGATGGAGAAATGGTTAGCCTAATTGAACTGGAGGATGAAAGTAAAGCTTGATAGATGATTGTTGCTATTGTGACTCCAGGCTTATCTAAACATGAACCCAGTAGACTACAGGCTGAAGTTGCCCTTAACCTGCAATGTACCCTCCTTCTTACAGAATTAGTGCTACGTGGACAGTGCTAAAGGGTCTGCTGGACAGTGACATCTGTTAGAACATGGGTGGGGAACCTGTCTCCTATTAAGGGCCATTGGGATATTTTTAACATCATTCGCGGGCCATACAAAATTATGTAATATATCGATGGGTATGATGTGCTTGCAAGGATGAAATTGGAGAGAGAGAGAGAGAGAGAGAGAGAGAGAGAGAGAGAGAGAGAGAGAGAGAGTGTTTAATACTAGGAAACAAGTGGTTAAATAGGGATGTATCAGGAAGAGCTACTACTACTACAACTCTCTCTCTCTCCTAAAAGGAAGCAGGTTTAAATTGATAAGTAGCTAAGAAAACGGATGTTACAGTGACATCATAGAGTTCAAGTGGGTGACTTAAGCGAATGTGAATGTGGTTATGGAAAGTTTTATAGTCGGTCTTTGCGTGTGCTCAGTATGTGTATATTAAAGAATAATAGCGGAAATACTGAATTATCGAGGTATTAAAGGTAAGTTTCTCTAGTACTAGTATCTTTCGCGCAATAATGCGTAGTAATAGTGAGAATGCTGGAATGTCGGCGTGAGATTAGTTTTTTTTTTTTTCCCAGGCACTACTTTCTTTGGCGGGCATAATTTTTTTCGGTATTTTGTATTTCTGTAAAAATTTTGCCTACATGGCTAACATCATTGAAACTCCATGCGCATGGGATAAAACTCTGCAAAGTGATACCAGAAATGTGCAGTGAAGGGGACAAAAATGGCCAAATGTAAGGAAATTTAATTCAGTGAGGGAGAAAGAAGGGCGTGATGCGTCTGGTATTCCTCCGCGTTAGTCGCCGTTAGAGTCTGCGGGCAATGTTTTGCGAGTGTAATGTGTGGCGATTTCTCCCGTTTTCTTGTGAATTTCTCCGCACATTTGCTGGGAATACGTGGATACTATGCATTTTCAACGCGGGTATGGTGTCGTGAAGGGAATTTAGAGCGTGGAGGCGTGAAAATACCAAGTGGAGGGATAAAAGGTAGAAGATAAGGTAAGATATTTTGACGTTGAGTTAAGTCTAATATCGTCGGCCAAGAAACCGCAGCACTTATTTACCGACTTATTTTTGTATATAGCCCTTTAATATTTTCCTCAGTGTTATCTATGTAGTCTAAGAAATTATAGAGTTCATAAAAGAGGACAGGTGTGATATTGATAATTAAGCTGACAAGAAAATACGGCTACAGAGTACAGAGCTTTAGAGTCGAGTTGTGATCAGCTGGTATTAGTGTATTGGAAAATAAGTGGAAGTACGGTAATATGGTATTTTTCCCAGACTTTTTTTTTGGATGTTGCATAGTATTTGTGAAAATACGGTATATCGGGGTGACGGGCATTTTTTTCGGGGGCTCTGCTTTCGTTCGCGGATGTTTTTTTTTCGGTGATTTTTTTTTTTTCCTGTACTAAACTAACATACGTGGCTTATTTACTTAAAACTCCATGCACTGGGGATATAGTATTGCATATTACTTCCCGGAATATTATACAAGGGATAAAAAAGTGGCCATATATATATATATATATATATATATATATATATATATATTCAGAAGTGAGGCGGCCGCAAGTAGGTGGTAGAGCGAGAGACTTATGTAAATGGTGAAGCCTGAGGGACATAGCTTCACCCTTCGATATGGGTGCACCAGGGTAGGGTGGTATTTTCGATTGGGGTACTACTTACAGCTTGTCTCATAGCTTGTATTATTTTTTTCGCCTAATTTGGTTCTGCCTGGCTGTCGAGAGGCTGGGTTGGTGGTTGTGGGAAGGAGTGTGGGCGTGGTACAGGAGGTGGGCCGGGGGAAACGAGTAACGGTTTGGTACTGGAGGATGGGTTTGAGATTCAGTGTGTGAAGAGGGAAAGTAGAGCATGAATGGGTCTGCGTGTGTGTGTGTGTGTGTGTGTGTGTGTGTGTGTGTGTGTGTGTGTGTGTGTGTGTGAATGGACTTGGTATGCTGGGGGATGTGTGGGTAAGTCATCCTGTAGGTAGGTGGTCTGAGGGAGATGAGTGCCGATGTAGATGAGTGTTAGCTGAAAATGACTGAGACACTGTTGGTATGTGATAATTTGGTATAATATAATCCATGTGGGTGTGCACGACATCACCCCTTCCTCTCTCTCCCTCACACACACACACACACACACACACACACACGTGCGAGCGCCCAGGTATGTTCATACCACCTCGATCCACGCCATTGCCGCTCGAAGCCGGTAAGATGTTATAAAAACGAATTAAGTTTAAGAAATTCGAGTTGGTACGGAATGCTTTTTTTCGTGTATTGACTTAGTGGTGGTAGTGTCGGCCTTCAGTTCCTCTTATGAAACCAGTGGACTTCAGTTATTCAGTCAGATGTTTCCACAGGTCTTTGATGGAGGCTGGGTTGAAGAACTGTTGTGTGTAATGCGGTCCATGTGGTGCGTTGTGTGAACTGCCTTGGTAATACTTAATATTTTTGACCCATGGAAGATCTGATTAATACTTGAGAGTGAGAAAATATATCCAGCTTACATTGTCGGAAAATTCGGAACCTTACATTAAGTGAAATGGTGTATGCTGTAGTGTCTCTAACGATTGTGTAGAACGCAGCCAACTGGGACTAAGTTTATCCCTTGCTGGTGGCTCATTTGTCATGAAGTGTGACGTGGTATAGTATAATACTGTGTGGTGTGATGTGCTGGGGTGTGGTATGGTATGATAAGGTTTTGTATTGTGTGGTGTGGTGTGATGTAAAGCAAGCAGGCAGATTGTGGTTCTTTGTGGGTACCGCTTAACACTAAACAAGCCACTGCAATTTAATGCCACAACTACATAGTTAAAACTGGCATCAGCGCTTTTTTGTTGAGTGCTCACAAGAGTTGCGAAGCTCTTGATCATTCTTCCACCACTCCCAAGCGGAAACAGCTCGTTATAAGCCCAGTGGGGTAGCTAGTGGCCAAGAAGAAAAATCACTGAGAATGGTAGAATAAGGAGCTCATCTCATTATTTAAAGAGACAAGCGCGAAGATTCTTATTAAGTTTTGACATCGGTTGCTGGTGGACTATAATATCCACCAACACATCATGTAGGCTAAACTCAGTTGTTAGTTCTGTCTTATCAGTCCTGAATGAGACACCCTCAGCCATATTACAACAGGAATGACGGGTGTTCCAGCCCAAGCGGTGAGATGTGAGGGCTGTTGTGGAGTCGTCTGACAGTATTTGAGTGAACTACCTCACCTGGAGAATGGGTGTTGTCATTCATTCTGAGTGGGGTACATCTATCTGTCTATCTATACACCTAGGCTGCTTCCCCCAAGGAAAGGGAGGTAGCCGAGACAGTACGACACACTCCCCATTTACTCATCCATTCAAACACATTCATTCGCATCTTAGCCCCAAAGGGGAGAACGGACAGATCCTCACCGCACCACACCGCACATGGGTCAACTGCGCAATGCAATCAGTGACATCCGCAGCAGGGCCCAACAGCAGAACTGGTTTACCCCTGCCACATCATAACAAACTCATCCCCTTACCCGCACCTGACCTGAAATAGCTGATCAGACCTAATGCGGGAGAATATCCCCTCAGGGCTGCGTCATCACTTATTCATAATGATCATAAAGACGAGCACTTTGTCACTCACACCCACCCACACACACATGGGGGATGCTGCCGCCCTCAGTGGAGGGGTAAACAGCCTGCCATTAACACTGACGAACGACTTACCATGTGTGAGGGAGTTGGGAGTGGAGGGAGGACTTACACAACAAGGAATTCTCTGGAAATCAGTAGCACGAATATGGCATGCCATACCCCCCAACTCCCCTATACAAACTCACCTCCTGCAACGTGTCCTGTCACTCTGGTTGTGAGATAGTACTACATGGGGCTTGGCAGGTGGTCAGAGTGTAGATAAAGAGCGATGTGGTAGAACGAAAGAACACACCTTTATAATTAGGCCAGGAAACAGAACAAGCACAGCAAAACTCTGCATTCTTACCCCACTGCAGATAACTCTAGAAACCCAGAGGCTCACAGCAAATGTATATAATACCACAGATAGTCCTAAAAAGATGTCTGTAACAATACTATTATTAACTCTAGAACCTGTGTTCTGTAACATTGCGCTCTCTGGTGCTAGGCAGCACTTTTTCTTAAAACCTTCTCTAGTCTCCTCCACCCTGGAGAAAGGGTACGCCTCGTTCCACTCATCATACACGCAGTGGAGTGGGAAAAAAGAAAACATAATGAAGAGAGAATGCTAATAATCCACACAAATGATTTAAAAAATCTCTTCCGTTGCTCCCTCTTTATTAGCGAGTTGTCATGTACGTACATAATTTATTCCCATATTACCCCCTGTGTGGTGTAGGATCCTGAGGTTAGGTTATCATAGTCCATCCATTTAAGGAGAAATGTCATCAACCCGCTTGGTCATAGTACATGATCGAGAAACTTTCATTTGGCTGCGACTGATTCGAACCTGCATTATACCGGTAGTACATGGCTGTCACCCTGAGAAGTGTCCTGAAACCATTAAACCACCGGACAGTGAAAGATGGCAAGTGAACAGGTCTGTGGCGTGTTCACTCGTCCTCATATTTTCCTTACTATATAATGGAGAGAGAGAGTGTTGATGTTGGTTGTGACCATGGTGTCTGATCAAGTTGAAAAAGGTATATGTGGGAGATTGGAAATGCCCTCTTACGTACACTGCAAGTTAGGTTAAGTAGTAGTAACCGCCATTGACTTGAATTATGGGAGCTGATAAGACAAGTTGAAGAGCTAGAGATCATTGTCCAAGGGAATAAATCATGTTTTCGTTCTTTACATCAGCATCATTTAGAGAGGGCGCTGAAGAGTCTGGACCACGTATCCAAAATTTAATCATTAGTTTGTATGAGGTCATAAAAGTTCTGGTAAAGATCACTCTGGCAGGTGATTACTAGTAAGGCTGTTATGTGGTTAATTAACTTTGTCCCAGACCTCCTTAACCCCTACACCGCGGGCATGTTTACCGATGTTTTGCGTGTGCCGCGGGGTTATTCGGGCTCCGACAGACTCTCAAAAAATATTTTGCCAAAAATCAGTTATTAGTCCTAGAATATTAAAATTATATATGCTTATGGCACATACCTTCAGCTTTCTCCTGGAATGTTTGTTGAGCCTTCGTCAGTTACCGTAGGACTTGTGGAGACCTCTGAAGTTGGGTAACGAAGTCTCCACTTTACACTTCCCGACAACCCGTAATATGATTACCACAGCCAGATATTAACACTGTAAACACTACTCTATGATTTTCAAGTAGTTTGGGATCCATACTCCAAAAAAACCCCCACTGTGAAAGCAATGAAAATTATGAGCGCGTCTGACCGCCACACTTGGGCTAGTTCGCTTTTGGTACTCTGTCATTTATTATTCATAAAACCCCTCACACTTTATATTTCTATTACTAGATAACACTTACATATATCTACAGTCTTTATCCATAAGTTTCCTTCAGTAGTATTAGTTTATTGTCACTGTAGGGATTCAATTTCTTTCAGTAAAATACGTAGCATTCACTTTCTCGTCCTGTATACTAGCATTGAGAGTGAATGTCACTTTCATCTTCACTCTCATAACTCATAGTATTCAGAATGCTAGAGTGAAACTTTCACTTTCATTACTCCTAGGGTATATACTCGTATTCTTATAATACTACTCATTTACATTTCTATTTACGTTCTCTATTTTAGTTACGTTATTTACATTTCTATTTTATTTACACTGTGTTATGCACTGTCACTTGAAGTAACTTATAAAACTATTTTCCATTGTTCACGTATATTTACATTCATTACTTTCACTTGCTGTTTACACATTATTTTGCACATTATTTACAATTCCACTTACACTGTTTTACTCAATAGAAAGATTGTAGTCACTCTTTTATCAATTGTCAGCCCTTTACCTCTTTCCATACGAGGTTTAGTAGGGGATAAAGGTCACAGGGCCCTTTGCATGGGGGTGAAAAAGGCCCTGAAGTCAGCAAGAGGAACAGCCGTACCTCCTCTTCGGAAGATGAGAGAGAACTGATAAGGGAGGGCCGGCCCGGGTAGAGGCCTACTTAGGGGATATTCAGTACTACCAACGTAGCTCTTGAAACAGCTATGTATTTCACTGAAATGATTGGCAGGAAATCTAGACAATACATTATAAATTAGGTAGTTCCAGGTGAATGTAAATATCACTTAGGCTTCTCCCATCCCTCCTTATATGTATATTTATTACGAAAATAGATTATATGGCATATTTCAAGGGGAAAAAAACAGCGAAAATTAGCGAACGAGTGCACGTGAGGTGTTGTCAGGTGATAATTAGCCAATTCCAGGTGTATGGCACTCTCACTTACCTTATTTCTTTCTTGTATATATTATTTGGTATAAGAATAGGGCATAGGGCTTATTTCAATAGATGAAATCAGTGAAAAATTCTAGGGAAGATTTACTTAGCGTAGCATGGCCGGGCAGGCGAGAGGATAGGGTAATGGAGGGGGGGTAGGGAGGGGAGTCAAGAACGGGGAGAAATGGCTAAATTGTCAACAATGGATGGGAGTACAGATGAGATTAGGAGTGCTGACTAGTGTTGGACATTGGCAGTACTGATAGATGATACAAGCCCCCACTTGGAAGCCCGGGTGAATTCAAAATAACACAGAATCACAAAAGCGACGCCCCGTGGTATGATCCCTTGCTCCCAAGCGTCACGAAAGTGACGCCCCGCGGTTAAGGGGTTAATGATGTTGCTGGGCCATTACCGACTCCACCTTAGGCGCCATATAAATACTGCTGCAAAAATCATGGTCGGTGCTTCGGATGATGTTTATGTACTGATCTTGTTTTGGTATCACAAATTGAAACCAGTTCGATGAGTGTGGGTATGTAAAGCCTGCCAGAGGTTCATACTTTTTGTTATCCCTACGCTCCACTTAAAGGCCTAACTCACTCAATGATATTTGTCGAAATTGACTGGATGATTTACGCGTGTGTGCTATATTTCGTCATGAGTATGCCTAAGGACAAAAAAATGAAGAATACTTGAGAAATAAGTAAATTAAGATTACTCATATAGGTCTACAAAAATTTAGTTAGCGTTGTACGTCATTTTCAAAGTACTTATAACAAAAATGCTGAATGTTGCTAACTTTGCAAACTTTTGGAAAGTGTTTAATCCGCCATATTCGCCAGCTATGTGCCTGTTAAATGTAAGTACTTGTTCGTTATGCCAGTGATGTGTACTACCATTTCAGAAGACTAAAGGTAGTTTTCAGTGGGGTTGAATCTACACTGATTCGTCCCCCATTGTTCAGCCACCGCAATAATAAGCCGTCTAGAAGTGGAGGGTTTAAAAAAAGAAAGATATTGGTAAGTTGAGTTTCTGCCCCACATCGCCACTTTTTTCCACCCCTTTAGCGAGTTATGCTTTGCCGTATGTGTATATTTTAGTGGTGACATTAGCAAAATCGTTACATAACCTGTGCTGAACAATATGGCCGTCTTGTGTGACTAGAAGCAGCAGAACGGAACTGCAACCGAACCTGTACTTCTTTTCTCCACCTCTTATTGATAATACCAAGTTATATGACCCTAAGTCAACATGATTAACCTTAAAAAAATGTGTTAAAAATTACCTAGTATCATTCTAATTAGGAATGAAAATGCACTCCACAAGGTATGCTTCAACCGTGCATCGTTGCTGTGGTGCAATACAGAGTATAGCTTAAGTCACCTCACCTCACCCACACCCACCCCATCCTGTGTTGACCTCGCTAGCTAGACGCCTACCGTATAGGAGAAGAAGATACTGATTTTGTGCTGCTGTGTGGTGTGTTTCGAACTTCATTTGTGAAGCCATGAACAACGAAGCTTGTGAAGGTTTGATGGACGTTTTTGGCTTGCTTAAATATAGTTGTCTGAGAAATAAAGGGATAATTCTGGTGTGATTCAGTAGAAGAGGGGTTAATGATTTTTTATTGCTGATCTGAGAAAATTTATGCTTTTAGGATGGTCTTCTTCTTCTCCTGTCGGCTCTCCCCTTAGGGGTCGCCACAGCGGATCACCTATCTCCATCTTACTCTGTCTTCTGCATCTTCGTCTCTTACACCTACCACCCGCATGTCCTCCTTCACTATATCCATAAACCTTCTCTTTGGCCTTCCTCTCTTTCTCCTGCCTGGTAACTCCATTTCCAGCATCCTCCTCCCGACACACTCCTCATCCCTTCTCCGCACATGTCCAAACCATCTAAGTCTCTCCTCTCTAGCTTTGTCCCCAAACGGCCTTACGTGTGCTGTCCCTCTAATATGTTCATTTCTAATTTTGTCCAACCTCGTCACTCCTAGTGAAAAACGCAACATCTTCAATTCTGTTACCTCCAACTGTGCATCCTGTCTTTTTGTCAGTGGTACTGTCTCCATTCCGTACAACATGGCTGGCCTTACGACAGTCTTATAAACTTTCCCTTTCATTTCTGCAGAGACCCTTCTGTCACAGATCACTCCTGTCACCTTTCTCCACCCACTCCATCCCACCTGCACTCTCTTTTTTACCTCTCTACCACACTCTCCGTTACTTTGTACAGTTGACCCCAAGTATTTGAATTCATCTACCTTTGCCACCTCTACACCTTGCAGCCTCACGGTTCCCCTGTCATCTCTCTCATTTACACACATGTACTCAGTCTTGCTTCTGCTTACTTTCATTCCCCTTCTCTCCAGTGCATATCTCCATCTCTCAAGCTCTGCCTCAGCTTCTTCCCGGCTCTCACTACATATCACAATGTCGTCCGCAAACATCATTGTCCACGGAGGCTCCTGTCTAATCTCATCTGTCAATCTGTCCATCACCATTGCAAACAAGAAGGGACTCAAAGTCGATCCTTGATGCAATCTCACCTCCATCTTGAAACCCTCAGTCATTCCTACTGCACATGTCACTGCTGTTACACTATCGTCGTACATGTCCTTCACCACCCTCACGTACTTCTCTGCCACTCCTGACTTTCTCATACAGTACCACAGTTCCTCTCTCGGTACCCTATCATAAGCCTTCTACAAGTCTATAAACACACAATGCAACTCCTTCTGGCCTTCTCTGTACTTCTCCATCACCATTCAGTTATTCAGAATTTTTTGGAGGCTTACATCTTAAGTGTGTTTATTTTAAGCTTTTTGTGAACTAAGTGATTTTTGTAATGCTGTAAGAGACCTCTTGCGGACTGCCTAATATTTATGTACTAAAAAAAGAAAAAGCTGAAAGGTGACTAGGCCACAGCATATGTTCGTGTGTAACTGTTTTGTGACATTACACAAATCATGACTAATGTATTGTTTCTTGAGAACCATTAAAATTTCGACCTTCCTATGCAGCATTTACTTATCTGGTGTTCTTCGCATTTGCAGGTAAGGCAGCGGTGTGGTGTGGCGTCTGGTGGTGTGGCTGGGTAAGTGTCTTAACGGATACCGAGCAGCGTCTTATGCATATGATCAAGCTTGGAGAGGAATGAGGGTGTTGCGTGGTGTGGTGTGGTGTGATATGTGGAGTGGTGTGATGTGGTGTGGTGTGGTGTGTGATGCAGTGCGGTGTGGTGTGGTGTTGTGGTCGGGTTAGTGGTACTGAGCCACGCCTGTCTGTTTATGGTCAAGCTGGGGCAGCAGAGAGGGACGGCACAGTGGCTCTTGCTTTAATCTTTCCCAGGCCAAAATACCCAGGCTGGCTCTGACCTGGCAGGAAATGTTATAACCCCTGCACTCTGTCAGGGATCGTCTGTTATCCTCAGTCACCGTGTATCAGTAAATACAATCATAGATTCAAGGCTAGTCTTCCCTTCTGCGTCACAACCCTGGTTTTTTGTGAGCGTCCGACAGTGACTCACTTTAAGGAGTGTAAAATGGGTAGGAATATTAAGTGCACGATTGGGAGTTGCTGTGGGAGTGACGGTGTTGAGCATTCAGGTGCACAGCTGCGGGAAGTGGGGCCCAGGGACGCAGCCAGGATTTTATAATATGGGAGGTTGGGGCTGAAATATGGAAGTTATTACTCTTGAGATACACCTGCTTGAAAGTATTATAACTGTATCTAGATTAATAAGAAATAAGTGTAGTGTTAAATATACATGAAGCAACCCAGGAAACAGTCATTAATACATGAATGATTAAATGAAAATATAAATAAATGAATGAATGACTACCTTCTTGTTCAGCTTTTTGTGTTGGGAAGGAGGTGGCTCAGGCCTCTCGAGCCTTCTTATTGGGTGCACCCATGTCGGGGCCATAATGTAATTATATATTTCTCCGTAACAGTTATGAAAGAGCTAAAGCAGAAAATGGCTTACTATACTCTTCTTATTTTTATCTTGGCCTAAAATTGCCATCTCTCGGCCATGAATGCTGAACTGTTACAGCAGATTGACACTGAAATATGAAGCTACTCACAAAGAAGTGCAATGGAGGGAATTCAGAGCCATAGCACTGTCTTTTTCTGTCACTCACATGCGTGAAATAATCTGCAAAAGAACGAAAATCTGGTTAAAGTTAAGGTCAAAAAGTATAGTAAAGAGAAATATTTTACTGAGATTCTTGAATAAGTACATAATTTTATTCAGATTCTTGATTAAGTACATAATTATAATTACATGGAAATTATCAAGCAGTGTCAGTGAAAAGGTCAAGAAGTCCTTGCAACACACCATTAAAAACTGGTGTGTGTGTGTGTGTGTGTGTGTGTGTGTGTGTGTGTGTGTGTGTGTGTGTGTGTGTGTGTGTGTGTGTGTGTGTGTTAGAGGACCTTTTTTCATGTTCTCAAGTCATCTAGTCCAACTCCTACTTCAAATCATTAAGGGGTCCCCAGGCAGGGCAGCTTATTCGAGCTTCATCATTCATAGTTTTAAAAAATAATGCATAAGTGTGATAAATACTGTAGTTATACAAGTGATACCAGGCGCCTCAATCATTAAATCAGCCCAGTATGACCAGGAATGTAAAAACTTGGTCTGGCTTATTGACTAAGAACTAGGTCTGGTTCAGTGACGCACTTCCGAGGGTAATGTTGTGTCAGCAGGGCAAATTTAATTAACAGCATGGCCCAGTCACACGTTCAGGCTTCTTTGCCGAATTTTTTCTGAAACGAATACCTATAACAAATGGTTTCTACGCTTAGGACCAGGTGGTTTATTTGAGACGCATGCTAGGATAATAGCTGAAAGTCGACCAAGACTCACGATGGCAAAGTGGGAGAGGAAAGGGCGTGGTACTGTGGAAGGCCTGGGGTCTGGTGTACTCGCACTGTCAGATTCGTTTCCGGTCAGAAAGACAGATAACAGTGGCTGTCAGCTAGTGTCATAAGCTCATTCTCAGCACCCTGATCAGTCAGTCAGTCAATTATTTCCTGTAGCACCCCACAGGATGCATAGGTCCTCGATGAACTCTCTCCACCAATATTTGTCTCTTGCCATCTCCTTCAGGTCCCACCAACACTCCTCTCCCGCTTCTCATTTCATTGTCCACAACCAGGTTTTCCTCGGCCTACCTCTTCCTCTTCTTTCTCTAGCAGTCCACTCTGGTACGTCCTGTATTAAACTGTATATATGTGCCCCAGTCATTTCCAGCGAGACAGTCTCACATATTCATCAACTGGTTCCACTCTCGTAATATCCCTTACTCTTTCATTTGTAACTCTGTCTTGCCACTTTACGCCAAGAATCCTCCTCAGTATTTTATTCTCACATCCTAATACTTTCTGATCTGTTGCTATTGTACTGTACCATGACTCATGCCCATAAATTGAAATTGGTCTAACCATAGACTTGTAAATTTTTAATTTAGTATGCATCGAAAGCATATTGTTATTCCAAACAGATTTCAACATTCCAACAGCTTGCCAAGCCTGTCTAATCCTCTCCTCAATTTCATTGTTTAATGATCCATTAGATGATACAATCGTTCCCAGATATTTAAAATTTTCTACATTCTTCACCACATTATTCCCAATTACACAATCGATTTGGTTCTCCACGTTCATATTAATAATTTCAGCCTTTCCACAGTTTATTACCAATCCAACTTTTTCTCCTTCCTCCACCATACAATCAAGCACCCTCTGCATCTCGTAAATACTTCCGCAAATCAGTACAGTATCATCAGCATAGGCCTAATCCATCAGCCTCTTATTTTCTTTCCAGTTAATTCCTTCACCTGTTCTCCTTACAACTTTCTTATAACATAATCCATAACGAAAATAAACAGCAAAGGGGAAAGAATTCCTCCTTGAATCACTCCTGACCTAACTTGAAATGGATCACTCAAAGAACCACCCACCATTACCTTACAAAAAGTACCTTCATGCAGGCTTCTAATAATATTTACAAACTTTTCTGGTATACCATAGAATCTCATAATTTTCAACATAGCTCCACGTGAAACACTATCAAACGCCTTTTCATAATCCACAAAACACATACCCTGTACGAAGTGGCATTTTCATCTCATTAGTTTGTTGCATTAGATGCCGTACAATAAAAATTTGATCATTACAGCTTCGACCCTTTCTAAATCCCGCTTGTTCTCTTAAAGTTCTATCAGTTACTGGCTCTATTCTGTTCAGCAAGATTTTGGAAAAGCCTTTTGCAACTACAGATGTCAAAGTTATCCCCCTCCAATTGCCACACACATAAATCTCCCTTTTTTTTGGTATTTTTGTAATCACTGCATGTTTCCATTCTTCTGGAATTCCACCATTATCCCAAGCCACATTAAAAAGTATCAAAAGCGCATTCATCAGCTCATCATTATCTACCTTAAGCATTTCAGGAAATGTTCCATCCTCTCCTGGGACCTTAAAATTCTTTAGCTCCTGTATAGATTTTACTACCTCTTCCAAGGTTATGTCCCCTGTTTCTATCTGCAAATCTCTCTCGGCTGACAAAATGTCCTCTTCAGCTGGGATTGGTCTATTTAGAATAGATTCAAAGTGCTCTTTCCACCTTCCTTTTATATCCAGATCTTTAGTCATCAAATTACCATTTCTATCTCGTACAGGTATTTCCTTCCTTCTCTTTTCAGTCCCAGTTATCTCCTTTATGGCCTGATACGCTGCTCGTGTGCTCTGACCGTCATTTTTACTTAATTTCTGTCTCTTTTGCCTTGTCATCATACAGCCTCCTCTTATCACGTCTAACGAGCCTTTTTACTTCAGAATGTAAACTCCAGTACTTTGCTCTAAGTACTTCAACTATCTGGCCATCAGCATGTTGTTCTTCACTTCTTAACTTAGCCTCTTTCCTTTTCTGAATTGCATTCCATGTTTCATCTGACATCCACTTTTTCCTTCTCGCTTTTCCCTTTTTCTTAATAGTAACCTTAGCACTCTCATGCAAAACCTCTTTTACCTCTCCCCACATTTGATTAATATCATTGTCTTCAGATTCCATCAAAGTCTGCAGGACCAGAAACCTGTTCCTACATTCCCACCGAAACTTTTCCTTCGTGTTCTCATCATTTCTCAGCTCATCAGAATCATATCCATTACCTCCTGTACAATTACCATTAACATTTACTTAAGTTTTATTTTAATCTTTGACACAACAAGTTGATGATCACTACCTATATCTGCCCCCCTCCTTACGCAAACATCTTGCAAATAACTCCTATGCCTTCTGCTAATTGCAATGTGGTCAATCTGGTTACAATATTTACCACATGGTGAAATCCAAGTAGTTTTATGTATTTTTCTATGCTCAAAGATGGTTCCACCAATTATAAGGTCATTTGCCAAACAAAAGCTTTCAAATCGCACCCCATTTTCGTTTCTTATACCAACACCCTCCTTACCCATACAATCTTCAAAGCCATCCCTACTACTGCCAACAATCGCATTAAAATCACCAATCCAAACTAACACATCATGTCTTGCCACTCTGTTCACTACATCCTGCAGCTTCTCATAAAAGTCATCCTTCATTTCATCAGCAGCCTCATTTGTCGGAGCGTACCCTACAGCCATACTGATATTACCATGGTCAGATTTTAAACGTGCATAAAGCAAGCGCTCATTAATTGGCTCAGACTCACATAGTGCCTGACAAGCATCTCTATTCAACAGCACCCTGGTCATGAACATAAATTATCGATACAGTTTTAGTTAGCTTGACAGATATATTTCAAGTATTGGATAGCTGTAACCCGTGCTTTTTTTTAAGGTGAGGTTTTATATATATATATATATATATATATATATATATATATATATATATATGTGTGTGTGTGTGTGTGTGTGTGTGTGTGTGTGTGTGTGTGTGTGTCCTTGTGAGGCAGCTGAGACTTCGTGATGTCACCACCATGATTAGGACTTCACAGTTCCAAGCATGCTTGCAGCGAGCTTGTTTTTGCGTTGTATACATGATGTCAGCAATAATTCAAGCACAGCTGGGGTCGCGTCCATATATCTAAGTGAGTTTGTGTAACTTTTAAAAGGTAACATGACTAGGACCATGACGCTGATGGTTAAGATGTAATAAGGTAGCATCACGTAAGTAAATTTCCCAGTGGGGAACCTGTCAGTAACCACGTGAACTGCGTCTCATGGGGTGTTATATCGTATATATAAACACTGTAGAGATAGACTGCCTCAGTCTTATCCAGAGTTTACACAAACAGACAGACAAAGAGTCGACAAACACATAAATCCTGGTAATGACGCAGCCATCGTTATTGACGTGGTAAGACCGACAGACACTCAGTTTCTTTTAATATCACTCATCATTGAAGTTCCATGGATAACTACACCAGGGCATAACATGTAGTACCTCCAGCCTGACTAAGGACAGTCCTCACAAGCTGTTGTAGTCAGGACGGCCAGCGTGTGTCTCTGCATGTACAGCCATAAAGTCTACATGTGTTGCCGCGTTTATCAAAGCCACCAGTCTCTCATAACCCTCCACAGAGCCAATGACTTTTATTATCTGGTTTTCTTGCTATCTAAAGGCAAGCTTAACTTATTAATATTGGGAAAGACTTCGAGCTGGAGGGATTACCTGTAATCTTCATTAACCCCTTCACTACAAGAGGGTTCTCCTGAGTTGCATAAAATCGTTCTGAGATAGCTAGAATATATTTGAGACAATGAGATGAGGAACATTTTAGCAAGTTTTCCATACTCATCAACCACTTTCTTCCTCACCTCTTATCATCTTATTTGCCGTTTCTTACCGTTTTATTCCTACCATTTTCTCCAATTTCTCTCGGTATATTTGTGTGTCATCGCTGATATCGTTTACAAGTTTACAGCCACTTTTTATTGCCGATTGTAAAAGGAGGAGGAGTCCAGATGGAGAAATGACAGGGAAAGCACTCCTTATTAACTTCCAAGTGTGATTTTCGTAATGGCATGATGGACTGGCTGAGATACTGGTAAGAGATAAGATTATATGCAACTTTAAGAACGAATCCTCTTCCCGGTGAAAACGATTTAGACGCGCCACAGTAGAAGTGAGGTGGATCATCAGTGAATGGGGACAAAACAACCTTGTCTCATTTAATGCTAGTAAAACTAAATACATAGAATATACTAACAGACAGATATTGCCAGATTCGTACATTACCTTCAGTGCTACTAATATTCCCATCTCCAAAAGTATTGAAATTCTCGGTGTCTCACTTATCAATGCCCTCAGCTGGACCTCTCATGCCAGATCACTTGCTAAAACCGCCTCAAAGAAACTAGGATTATTGCACCGAGTCTGTAACTTCGTCACTGACGAGCAGTTGGCTGTAATTTATAAGAGTCATGTGTGCTCTCAGCTTGAATATTGCTCATCCTTGTGGAATGGATGTGGAGAAGTTGCATTACAACAACTAAACAAAATTCAGAACAAAGCTGTTACAATCATTAACAACCCTGCCATTACATATAAACTACCTCCCCTGCCAGTAAGAAGGAATGTTGCCTCCCTTGCATTATTTTACAGATATTTTTATGGCAAATGCTCAGACGAAGTTGCGTCCATGGTGCCACCTCTCCATGCCTTCCCTCGTGCTACACGGGCATCTGGTAGCGCTCATGACTGGAATGTCACTCAGCCATATTGCAGAACTTCTGCCTATCAGAATTCTTTCATTCCCCGAACTGCATCTCTCTGGAACTCGCTTCCCCAGAGTTGTTTCCCTCCAAACTTCACCCTACAACTGTTCAAGTCTAACTGTTACAGATACTGTATTTTATGAACAGAGGATACCAGTAATCTGGTGCATGGACTATTTTTTTTATTCACTTGTTTTTCCTTCCTCTGTTCTGTTATTTAAAAAAAAAAAAACTATTAGTAATGAGAGAGAAGCACATACGCTTTCAGAAATTTGATATAGTACTCTCGATTTAGTCCTGTTTGGCGTATCATTCTTATTCTTCTTTTTCATATAAGTATTATTATTATTATTATTATTGGGGGGCTGAGGAGGAGGTCAGGGAGGGCAATTGCAATTATGTTCTCTGGAAAGAGGTATAAGTAATGGCAGTCAGAATGATCACTTGTACAATCTTCTGTTGAAAGATTACTTATAAAACTAGTCAGAGAGGCCAATAATGAAATTGTTATATGGATAAAATAATAGTAATGAGGACACTTGTAAATATTATGTTTTGTGGAAATAGTAATGATAATGGCAGGTTTATGGGCCAGGTATTTATGGTGATGATGTGACAGTTGGCAGATCTTTTAGCAGCAGGCTTTTGGGGCAAGCATTATTGTCTTGGAACTGGTTTAGTTGAATTTATTTTGGATGGGACAGGTTTTGCACACTCCCAGTCCTTCTTTGGTATATAATATAAAATAGGGGCTTGTAAGTTGAACGTGTTGGAAGGGACTTGGCTGTGTTGGGAGGGACTTGTGTTTTGTAGGGTATTGGAGTAAGGGTGTGAGAGTTGGCCGGGGTGTTGGCTGTGTTGGGAGGGACTTGGGTGTTGTGGGTGTATTGGAGTGAGGGTGTGGGTGTTGGCTGTGTGGGCGTAGATCCTGGGGAGGGGGGGGGGAGGAAGAGGATAGTGAGAGAAATCCCCACATTAGAAGTGGGTCGAGTGGGGTGATATTAATGTAATCATCCCTGCTACAGTTCAAGCTATCCAGAAAAAAACAGAATGAATTATATACATCCATTACATCGAGACTGCAGTTCTGTTAAGAAAGTAAAAATTAAAACTGTAGAAAATATTGTTATAGCACCCATTAATGTAAGTCAGTCCGATGAAACAAGAACAGCTTTCAAAACGGGAGCCATTAATGATACACTGGTTCCAGATTTGGCTACAAGAAACGAATTGTGTTACTTTCCTTGTCCTCATGCTACTTAGCTGACATTTTGCTTACATTAATACGTTTTCAAAGTACTCTTTAATGCCTCAATATGCCATTCATCGACCACTCATTTTTCAGTTCTTTCTTTAATGCCAACTGTGCTCATTGTTAGTTATTCCTTTGTATTTTCTAATATATTTTTTATACTTTTCTGCATCCCACCTCCCTGTCCCAGTCTCGTTTTCTTCCATCATATAATTTCCCTTCCGTCAGACCAGCCTTTACTTTTTTCAACTGTGTTATTTCCCTACTGAAAAATCTTCCTCTTTCAGCAGCCTCATTCACCAAACATGCATTCAGTTCCAAATTACATTTTGCTTGTAGTTATTATCACCCATTTCAAGACATGTCTCACATGTTTGGAAGACCTGGGATAATGGTCAGTCACTGCCCATAAAGTGTGCGTGGCAGATAATGTGACTCAGTGAGAGAGGGTAGAGGAGTGACTGACAGCCAAGCCATACCCCACCCATACTCATCCCGGTCAACCTATCCTCACCCCACACTCCCATCAGTCTTTCACCCAGCCTCATTCATTCACCACAACCCTAATATATATATTACAGCCTCTCTCCTCAGCCTCTTCCCTAGCCATACTTGAATACTATTTTCACACCAACCTTTACACCTTACCGGGCACTTCATCTCTCTCACCCCCTACCATTACCAGGTACCGGTACCCACTTTCACCTTTGATCCATCTCCCCACAGAGAGTTGTCACACACCAATGATTATGGATAACTGCTGGTAAACAGAAAAACGTATCAGAGAATCATTTTCTTTACTTACATCTCACTAAGGCTTGGTCCGTTTCCTCTCCTGTTTACCAGTGTGTAATGTGTGTGTATTTCTCATCTGATGATATGTGACGCTCGTGTGTGATGAACTGTGTATGTACAGCAGGCAACATTTGAACCTGGGACAGCATCAATGTGTAGCAGAGGTCTAGCACTTGGCACACTTGCAACCTTGAATTAATCACTTATATGTTGGTGGCACTGACGTGAGTGGACGGAGGTGTCAAAATGTTTGTTGAAATGGCCAAGTAACTGTGATGCATGAACGTTGGAAATTGTACTTAGAACTCCACTTAACACAGACACTGTCCCAGCTTCAAGTGTGGCCAACTGTACCGTCTTTGTACGTTTCCTTTCGTGCCTCAGCTCATGAGTGTGCTTGTATGCTTTTCACACAAGTATGTCCCCATTTCATGCTTCTCATCTCTTGTCGTGGTAACACTTTGTTTTATTTTAATATCGTGATACCAGATGTGCATGATAATTTCGTTTTTTTAGTAGCTTCCTTTGAGAGCCTAAGAGTGGTTTTCTTTACTGGAACTAATTCTACGTGTGTGTGTGTGTGTGTGTGTGTGTGTGTGTGTGTGTGTGTGTGTGTGTTTTATTATATGGCAAAAGAGGTTCAATATCCTGTGTAACTGATCATAAAATTCTTTATACACAATGGGTGAACACAGGAACCACTATATTATGCATTAAACTGGAGATACGGTACCTGAACACAGTGCTTTTGAATGGTTGTAAATCCTAGTATGGCAGAGAGACGACGTTAGAAAGACTTCCATGAGTTTAGCGAGAGTCAAACATTATCATTTACCTTATGCATTAGAGACCTGGGGAGAAAGGTGGTGGTGAGGGAAGGTGTGCATTGAGAGGAATGGTGGTGGGGACGGAAGGAATGGTGGGGCAAATCAGGTGATGAGGGTGCAGGGATGAGGAGTGGTTTGTGATGAGAGATTTGGTGGTGGGGGAATACAGGTGAAAAGAGTGTATGGGTGGGAGGATGTCTGTGATGAGAGGTGTGGTGGTGGGGAGGAGAGGAGTGGTGGGGGAAATCAGTTGAGAAGAGTGTAGGGGTGAGGGGATGTGGTATGAGTGGGAGGGAGGTGAGAACTGGCAGGGGATTTGGTTGAAGAGAGTTCTAGTTGTGCCTGACCCACGTGATGAACGGGAGTCATGCCTTTAATAACACCAGTATCAAGGAGAAACATTGAGGCAACATTACTACGAAGAGGGAGAGGCAGTTTAACAGTGGAGAGAATGTTGCAAATTTCCCACGTAGAATGACACAACAGTATGTGTAGGGAAAAAAATTGTGCAAAATTGCGACCAAGTGTTGTAGCATTTCAGTGAAAGCTAGAGGGGCAGGGGCACTCAGTGGAGCGCATCTCTCCGACATGGGCAACGTAATATCCAAACCACTATCCGCATCGGTCTCAAAAGTTAATCGATTGTTCCCTGGGACATGGGCTATCTACCCACGAAATTTGGTCCAAATCTCTCATTTAGTTTTTGAGTAATCCTGCTAAACGACAAACAAAACAAGAGTGAAAACATACTCTCCTTGTCGGAGAGAAATATTGTAGGAGAGAGAGAGAGAGAGAGAGAGAGAGAGACCATATAAGGCAAGTTGTGGTACACCCTAAGGAGGTAGCTAGTTATCCGCTGCAGCAGCCTGTAATTCACTAGCCCTTATGGAGGCACGGTGGGGGTTATTGTATAAGGCAGTGTGTGTGTGTGTGTGTGTGTGTGTGTGTGTGTGTGTGTGTGTGTGTGTGTGTGTGTGTCCTTAACTCTCTTAATACTTATAATTACACCTTGATCAGAGATTAATTTAATTACATCGTGCGTGATGAGAAAAACTTACCAGATAATTACCTCACATTAGCCTAATATATTGCCTCGCCTTTGGGCCATTCTGTTATCCTTGGTTGTGATGTGATGTTTTGGTAGACGTGGGTGGGTGTAGGAGGATGGGTGGAAGTGTGAGAGTATTTTTTTTTTTTTTTTTTTTTTTTTTTTTTTTTTAACGTGAAGAAGGAACCAAAGGCCATGAGCCCGCAAAACTGTTCCTTCCAAGAGAAAAACAAAATACAAGAGAGAGCCAAACTCAAGATCCATTCATTTCGAGATGCCTGGACACACTGCGTTTGAAAGACTGGAGATCATAGGAAGCAGGAAATACAGACAGAGGGAGACAGTTCCAGAGTTGACCTGTTGCATAAATGAAGGACTGGGAGTAACGGTTAACTCTTGCATTAGAGAGTTGGACAGAAAAGGGGTGAGAGTTTGCTGCCAGACGGGTGCTACGCGCCCGTTGTAGAAGTGGAGGAATGCATGCAGACAGTTCAGAGGAACAGCGACCATTGAAGTAGCGATAGAAAAGAGATAAAGATGCAACATTGCGGGGAAGAGACAGAGGTTGAAGGGAGTCATTAAGAGGGGGAGAGTTAATGAGACGAAAAGCCTTTGACTCCACCCTATTGAGAAGAGCTGTATGTGGGGAGCCTCCCCACACATGAGAGTTGTACTCCACACAGGGGCGGATAAAACCCCTGTATAGAGTCAACAATTGTGCAGGGGCAAAGAAGGAACGGAGTCGGCTTAGCACACCCAATCGCTTGGAAGCAGATTTTACAAGAGATGTAATATGATGTGAGTGTGTGTAAGAGTATGGGAGAAGGGTGTGGACTGTAGAGTGTGGGTGTGGGTGCGTGTGAGAATATGCGAGAAAGATGTGGAGTCGTGGGAAGTAGGGTGGGCGAGAAGTGTGGGTGGGTGTCGAAGGGTGGCAGAATGATGTTGAGAGCAGAGTGGGTGAGAGACGGGTGGAAAGCAGAGGCGGGAATAGTTGGAGTGGAGCGGGATTATGGAGGAGCGAAGGGAAATATATGGTTGAATATGTACTGAATGGTGGGTTGGTGAGAATGTATGGGTGGGTGAATGAGGACTGGTAAGTGTGTGGGTGAGGTGATGGAAGAATAAATGTGTGGACGTGAGATGAAATGTTATACAGTAAGTGGGCATGAGAAAATGGATGAAGTGTAGGTATATTGAAAGTAGGGTGAGATAGCTGTGTATAAGTGGGTGGATGCCGATGAATAGGTGAAATGGTGGGTATGTGGATGGCATGCTACACGGAGGTGGCTGAGAGTCTGAGGATGGATGGTTGTGTATGAAAAGTTGGGTGTTAATAGAAGACTGAAAGGATGAATGCAGAAGCCAGGCTAGAGGGAGTCAGGTGAAAGGGTGTGTAATTGAAGGGTGGATTGCCGGCAAGGCAGTTGCGTGTGTGCTGAGAGGAATGGGTGTGCGTGGAGGACGGCGTGTGAAGAAGTGTGAGAGCAAGAAGGGAGTGCGAATCAGGTAATGTTCTTTGGAGAAATAGCAGAATATTCCTAATGATCATTCGTGTTTACTCAAGAGTAAGCCAGGTGAGAGGGCGCGTGGCAAATGGGAACTGATGTACTGGTAACACTGCAAAGCATAGTAAGTGGTATAACTGTACGATTCGTAGTTTTAACTATGGGATGACGAAGCACTACATGAGGATCTATACAAATTCATACTATTCAAAAAAGTTTAATAATAATAATAATAATAATAATAATAAATGCAAAAGGCCCTCTGTGTAGTACAACGAAGCACAAGCTAAAGTTGCTAGCCTTAAATTAATATCGGAACGTGGAGGGTGGAGCGAGCAAGATAGTCCTCATTGGGAAGACTGGTTCCAAGTATTTTATATTAGTATCTTAAATAAGAATCTTACGGTGTCTGAATTCAGTAAATTCAGTCTATAGCTCTAAATTATATATAAAAGGGCGAGAGCAGCATTTACGAAAACAGAATTATTCAAATGTCTTACATTTTTTTTTTCATTAATTATCCAGAATAACGGATAAAAAAATATAGAGGAATCGTGAAATAAAATGTATTTTGTATTAACAAAAACATATCACTTATCAGTAAGCGAAGCGAATTAAATTTCAAATTGCAAGAGAGACACTTTAAGGAATTATTTTAGAGAAATTACCAAGCGAGCTGGCATTAAAGTCATTGTTTGTCCGTATCAGCGATAGATTTGGAGTATTTTGCCTGGTGGATTTTTAGGTCATCCCATAAAACCCCTGCCCGTATGGTTTTCGCCCAGATTTTTGTGGAGGTCTTCGCTTGCTTCCCTTGCTCCGACCTCCATTAGTTGTGGACATTTTTAATAGATAATGCAATATTTTCAGTTAATGTAAACGCATATGTTATCTTTTACTTTGTCATACACACTTTTTTCGACACTGCAGATAATCATAATCACCTGTTACACTTTTCTTGAAAATGCCCTTCTCAGTTACTTAAGACTTCAGTAGAGGAACCAGGTGAATGAAAGATGCCGTAAGGGCAGATATACCAGCCCTCAATATTCTCTCTCTCTCTCTCTCTCTCTCTCGCTTATATAGCTTCCATTATTCCTCTTCCCCTCCTTCCACCCTCTTCTACGTCCACCCCCTCCGCCTCCACTGTATCTCTACCCAGCTTACTTTATTACCTCCACTTTTTCTCTCCACTTCGATTCCTCCTACCTCCTCCCTTCCCTCCCGCCTCCCTGTCTCAGCCCACCCTCTCCCACCCACCTCCACCCACCCCATGGCCCATAACCGCACCCACCAGTGACTCACAGTAAGCAAGGTGGGGCAGTTGTTATTTATGTTATTCATTCTTAGTGTAATGTTTATATGGCCATCTCCAGGCCTGTCCCTCTGTTGATGTTTATATTTATGTAGCCGACTCTATACTGTGAAGCTGTGTTTGTCTTTGTATTTGTTTTTTTGTTGGTCTCGCAGTTCATTGCAGTGTCTGTTACCATCGTCCTTCTTCATAAGTTTTCATGTATCTAATGATTGTCTGTCTGTCTGTCTATCTATATGTCTATCTATCTATCTAGCCTGTCTATCTATTTGTATCTGTCCATCGATGTTTCTATCTGTTTGTCTATCTTTTTGTCTGTTTGCATGTCTGTTTATCAAAGTGCCCTTTCCTGTAAAATGTCCACGTTAGTTTTTCTAAACTGCGTTGTGTTCTTTCTCACTTTTTTTTTTTTCCGGTTTCGGCTCTAGGGTTTAGAGGACGGGGGAGAGCGTTCTTTGCTATCCTTGTCTTATTGTAATAGTTTAATAACACAGTAATAAGAGCTGCCTAGCATGTACCAATAGGCATACTGCGGTTATCCTCTCTTCTTATGATCTTATGTTGTGTCATTCTGATGCCAGACTCCCAGTCCCAGCGTTCATCCATGGGGACCAAAGATTAAACGCCTTCAGTCCGGCACGAATTGTAGTTTCATCTCTCTTTACAGGAATTATCGCAGTTTAATGTTCGGTTTCCCTTATTGTTAGTTGTTAATTTTTTATTTTTTGATGTTTTTGAGGTGCCATGATATTTTTATTATTATTATTATTAACTTTAATATACATAGTAGTTATCGTAACCCCAAATCTATCACTGATGCCCAAGGTTGTAGCGTGTGGAATAATGCTAGAGGAAATTGAACGTATGACCTCCACCTACCGGCTTCTAGTCCTAAAGCTCCTAGATCCAGACCTTTGGGCTCTTCCCTCTGTTAACTTTTGAAAATGCTTAGTGCCACCTCGATATAGGACGGTGGGCACTAACAGGTTAAAATAATAAAAAATAATGTTTGTAGCAGATTTGAAAAAAGTTCAGTCTCAATATCATGCTGCCATTTGTTATTTCAGACTAACACAGATGTACTCGACCGATGGAAACCAAACATTTGGAAACTTAAAATGCTTTCATAGCTTTTATACACAATGCCTTCCAGATACGAGCAACGAGTATTTGTGGTTCTGTTTAAGGTATATTACAAATTTTGTTTTCAGGATTTATAGGTCAAGGGACGTATAAGAAGCATGGTTGAATAAAATGCTGCCATGAATACACACATCCCTAGGAAGTTCAAGTGTTGTTCGTTTAAAGGCATGTTACTTAGGCCGGTATTGCCTTTGGTTAAGTATGCTCCCTAGCACCTTTTCCCTAACGATTTACTTGGCATATTACACCGTGCCGATCTCTTCTGTCTTACTGAAATCATTTTAATGTCACCATACTTTGCATACGTAATGTACACCCACGAGCAAAAGTTCACCGACAGACCCTGCCAGGCACATGTTTCCAAACATAACCCATAGAGGGCGCAGCGCTTGTCCACCAGAGTAAGGGAGAATGAAGGAGACGGAGAGAGGGAGGGGGAGGGAGGCATCGGAACGGGAGGGATAGGGAGGAAACAAGACAAGGGAGGAAGAGAGCCTGCGGCGATGGTAGATGACACATATCGGTGGTTTATTATTATTATTATTATTATTATTGTTGTTGTTGTTGTTATTATATAAGATAAGAAAAGGGACGTAACAAAGCGTTAGCTCTTAAAAACGGCTGACATCTTTTGTATTTTTTCTGACTCATTGTAAAGGATTATCCGTGTGTGACGGAAGCATTGGTTATGTCCAAAGGCTAAAGGTTTGATCAAGTCTAGCAACCCATAAACGACAGTTTGAATTTGATTTAGACGATCAAAGAGGCCACAAGAAAATCCCCATCGTCTAATGTTAATGAAGGAATTAATTTTATTTAATCGTGTCACGTGATGTGAAGGTAGACTGCGAGGTAGAAGGACGTAAACTAAGAGGCAAGGGGAGAGGGAGAGAGAGGGGGGGGGACCAGGAGTTTGGTGGTACATATTTGTGAATCATATAATCACATACTTTAGAAATGAAAAAATCTGATATATACATTATTAATAACTTTACAAGGTATTAAACATAATAATCCTTATTATTTTGATGATAAAAATGCTGGATCAGTGTTGCATTTATACATTACTGATGTTACACACATATACTGTACACCATCTCTATGCGACCAATGGCGCTGCCTTGCTGAGATGTGATCAATCAATCCTCTTCAGTCGGAGTGGCAATTATACATAATGTCTGTCAACAGTAAAATTATTCTGCCTCCTTTAACACTTCCATTTCTGAAGTATAAGATTATATGATTCCCTAATACTTACCAAACTAGGCATTGCCATTTACGTGTTTCATTTGCTAACGTCTTGTCCCCTCGCTCTCGCTCTCTCTCATTTCTTCTCTTCTTTTCCCTCCTCTCCTCCTCTTCTCTCCTCTTCTCTCTCTCTCTCTCTCTCTCTCTCTCTCTCTCTCCCCCCTTGCCTCTTAGTTTACGTCCTTCTACCTCGCAGTCTACCTTCACATCACGTGACACGATTAAATAAAATTAATTCCTTCTTTAACCTTAGACGATGGGGATTTTCTTGTGGCCTATTTGATCGTCAAAATCAAATTCAAACTGCGTGAAGGGAGTGAGCAAAATGTTGAGTCCCAGTATTTACTCAATATCAAATTTCTGTCCACATAGAGACTAAATGAGTCAAGATACCCACAAGGCGTAATTTATAGTCTGAACAAACTATGTATTAAGAACCTAACTTGCACTAAATGTAGCAGAAATTAAATAATATAGGACCACTGAAATGGCGGGTTGCCATTACATGCCATCAATGATTTTTTAATTTCCGTTTATTATAAATATAAACAATTCATGATACGTTATATATACGTGTTCTGTTTGTATTATTTATATTACGGTATATGACATTACTATGATTCACAGTTTCACACAACAGTGTAGATATTTAACAAATAAAAATATGCTTTTTAAACAGCGCGAGGATGTGTTGTCCCAATGGTGGTGACATCTCCCGGAGTGCTAGCTTTGAAAGCACCCTATTGAGGAGAAGTAGATGATTCTCGAACAATGCAAGTTTATATAAGGATGGATAAGAGACTAGAACAAGTTCAGTTGGTCTTCAGCTCACTTTGAGTGAAGTTCAGTTGCTTTTGGTTCAGTGCTGTTAGTGAAGTTTGTGAAGTGTTGCTGGCAAGCATTAAGCGTAATTACTGTCAGTGAAGATTATTTTCGGTGCTTGTGAAAACAGTGTTGTCAAGCATTAAGTGTAATAACTGTGAAGTGTTGTTAAACATTAAGTGTAACTGCAATCAGTAAAGTGTGTATAGCTCCAGTGCTTGTGAGAATAGTGAAGAGAAGTTGGAAAGCATTAAGTGGATTTATTTGGAAAATAAAGACAGTGAACTTTAAGGAGCCAGTGTTTATTTTCGCCTCAGCTGATCTTTCGTAATGTGTACACCTTAAGGCTGACCATAGGAAGAACAACTCACTGGGCAACGCCCTTCATATACTGGACTACTGCTGTTGGAGCCTGTGGCAGGTGGGGACGTAACAATAGAAAGACTGGATGATAGACAGATAAGCAGACAGACATGCTAGACAGTTTTGCTGTAAAGCTTGATCAGGGGAATGATGTAGGTAAAATCTGGTCCCTTTATATTCCAGCCTAGGATCCAGGTCCCGGGTCAAGTGCATGACAAGACTGCTGGCTGATTGGTGTATTGGCCTGGCTCACGTCTGGTGTGCCTTCTCTCCATGGCGGCCATCCCTGCTGTGTGATATGGTTATCATGTCCCTTGTTCTTTGGTTGGTGTAGTTGTTCATGGCAATGAACAGGGCTTCTACTACATTTCTTTGCTGTCCTATTCAGTTTCCTTCCAGTATCACAGCTTCTTGCCAATAAGCAGGTGTCCTTCTTCGTCGATATGCGTTACTAATGTGTTTGTTCTTCTGTAGTAGCAAACTTTTTTTTTTTTTTTTATGCTCTTTCAAGCAGGTGCTGAGTCCTCTATGTATCTCCTCAAAGGAAACTTCGTCACACCGTCCGCAGGGGATCTTGTGAACGACGCTATTGTCATTCTTGACTGTCTCCTGTCTGCATTTCGTGATGTTCCCGATCGTCTTCCCGGTGTCATTAACTACTGACAGGCCTGCCTGTCATAATACCTTCCTTAGGTAGTTGGTAAGGTTCGAGTTCGGGACTACAAGGCCTTACCATTTCCCCTCTTCGTGTGATTGATCTTGCCTTCCTCAGACGTGTAACTATAACCCCCTTCGGGGAGTGAAGTTTTAAAAATGTGTTTGTGATGTGCTGCAGTCCTTCGTCCAAGTCTTCCTGGCTGCAGGTCCTTGGTGTTCTAGAAGAAGTCAGGAACAAACCCAGTCTTGGTTCTCTCGCCATGGCCACTGAAGCTTAAAATCGTCCTTATTCCTTGGCTTTCTGTACATCTTGAATTTATCAGTGGTGCTTGCCCAGTTGAGCAGAGGGTGTTGCGATGGTTTGGGCATATGGAGAGAATGGATAATGAGCGATTGATGAAAAAGATAACTAGATCTGATGTGAGAGGTGTAAGGCTGAGAGGAAGACCACGAATAGGATGGATGGACAGTGTGAAGAGAGCGCTGGATGCGAGAGGGATGTCTGTTGAGCAAGTAAGAGTGGCTGTGCGTGACAGAAATAAATGGAGAGAAATTGTGAGTGAATAAGTGATGACGCAGCCCTGAGGGGATATTCTCCCGCATTTGGTCTGATCAGCTAGTCAGGTCAGGTACGGGTAAGGGGATGGGTCTGTTATGACGTGGCAGGGGTAAACCAGTTCTGCTGTCGGGCCCTGCTGCGGATGTCACTGATTGCATTGCGCAGTTGACCCTTGTGCAGTGTGGTGCGGTGAGGATCTGTCCGTTCTCCCCTTTGGGGCTAAGATGCGAATGAATGTGTTTGAATGGATGAGTAAATGGGGAGTGTGTCGTCCTGTCTCGGCTACCTCCCTTTCCTTGGGGGAAGCAGCCTAGGTATATAGATAGATAGATAGCTTGTCCTTAGAATCACTGTATCCGGAAAGGGTAGCAAGCTGTTCGATTCGTTTTCTTCAGTGAAATGCACTGCTTTTTCATAATTATGCTCATGATTTAGTCTGTGCAAATGGGCTTCAATATTAGTGTTCATGTGGTTGATTGTGAGGCTTACATGTTCAGTGCAACCTACCCTGGGACTTGTGTCTAACATCTAAATTAACTCTTCCATGAAAACGGAACCCTCCCCCCACCCCAGTCAAGGCTCTCAGGAATCCACCCTCTAAAGTTGTAATAAACACCCCCAAACCACCTCAACAACTGCCATTTCTCCCGCTGCCATCCCTTGCTCCCCTGTCCCACAAACCCTTGCCTCCCTCAACAAGCCGTCCACTCCCCCCACGCACGCACAACCAGTCACCAACGACAACAAGCGAGAGGAAGCTCCGCCCACCGTCGGCCAGCCACATCTCCCCACCCTCGACACATCTGAACCAATCAACACAACTTGGCGCCACCTCCGCCTTCCAAGCACACATGACTACACCTGCCGCCATTTTGCCTACTCACACCACACAAATCACTGACTCCTCTTATGTAAGTTAAAAAAAAAAAATCACTATGTAGTGCCCTGCATTCCCTTATTTGCCTGAAATTGGTGTGTGAAAACGACTGGTATGGAAACTGAAGTAACTGTAAGGCAGTAACAGTGGTGATGATGATGATGACGATGGTGATCATAATGGTAATCAAAATTATCATGGTAATGATGCTAATGACGATACCTTGTGCTTGAAGTGTGCTGTGCAGTCATATTTGCCTGTATTAGGGGCCTGTTGATGCGTTATAAAGACAGGTATACTGTACAAGCTGAGGGAATTATGGTTGTGATAAACTGATGATAATGATAGTTATTATACTGGTGATGATAACTTTCCATTGTGCATTATACGTGAAATCTCAGATACAAATGTTTAACTCCATTCGATTTGTAAAATAGCCTCTGTATCCTTTCCCGTTGCCGCTTATCTGCAACAGACGGCACTTGCTGGGGAGGTAGAGACGTTGCTCCAATCTTCTGACCATCATCACGTCGTGTTGGTGTTAGACGCGCCACATCACCCATCTGCTGTTGCTGGTTATGCTGGTGGCGGTTGCATTGGTGCAGGTAGTGGTGGTAGGTGCGGCTGGTGTGAGTGTTGGTGAGAGAGAGAGAGAGAGAGAGAGAGAGAGAGAGAGAGGTGGTGGTGGTGGTTGTGGTTACGGAAAGAAATACGAAAGAAGAGGAAAATAGACTGCAGCAGAAGTAGACGTAAAGAGAATTAACTGAGAAGACAAGGAGCTGGAAGGGGAGAAAAATGAGAAGGGGAAAACTGAAGGCTGAAAGTATACAGGTAAAAAAAAAAAAAAAGGAAAGGAAAGAAAGGAAAAAATGCATAAAAGAGAGGTCTACTAGAGTATATGTAAAGCGAAAAATTAAAAAATAAATAAAACTATGATTTGAGGACAAGAAAAGACAATGAAGACTGATATGAAAAAAAAAAAAAGAAAAAAGTCATAACTCAAAGAGAATAAAAGAAAATGTGGACGGCAGATTAAACACACACACACACGCACACACACACACACACACACACACACACAAGAGAAATGGAGTGACAAAAAAGGAATACAGGAAAGGGATTGTGGCAAAAACGGAAAATAAAGGAAAATGGGTAACCTAATAAAGGATAAAAGATAAGAGGTAGAAGACAGCAATGAAAATATAAAATGCATACTAAAAAAAGGAGAAAGCAGGGAAAAGTAAGTGGCAGAAAATATTATAATTAATAAGTGCAAAAGAAGTGACGAAAGAGTGAAGAGAAGGGCAAAAAGATGACTGCTAAAAGGAAGAACCGATAAATAATGAATTACGGAAAGGAAATACAGCAATATAGGTGAAAATAAGTCACTCTGTCTATATATCTAGGCTGCTTCCCCCAAAGAAAGGGGGGGGGGTAGCCGAGACAGGGCGACACACTCACAGTTAACTCATCCACACACGCACATTTACCCGTATCTTAGCCCCAAGGGGAGAAGGGACAGGAAAGATATAAACTGTAAATACAAAAAGTATCTGTGTACACGCAGTAAAGAGTGCCGTGAGTGGCAAATAAGAATTAACAAACTTAATGATGACTATACTCTCGAACACCAAGAACTAGATTAATAAAGAAAAACAGTAAAACGATAATTGAAAAAAATTACTGATGAATTAATAACTGAAATTACTGATCAAGAAATCATTGAATGAAATAAATGACAAAGCAGAATAACTGATAAACTGTAGCTCATACAACAACATTTACACTGGATTTACATGCAGGGTTAAAAAAAAAAATCATGCTATGCTGAACAGGGAGATTCCTTACTTTGGGCCCCAGAAAAATGCCAATAGTTATCTGTTGTTACTGAACCAGTTTAAATGAAACTCCGTACTTATGAAATTCAATCCGTCATTCATATAACTGCATTTAAAAATGTCAAAACATTTAAAATTAAAGATATATAGGCTGGAAATGATATTTTTTATCAGCTTGGAAGTGAGTGGTATCATTTGGTCAACTGCACTGACCTAGTGATCACACAGTACTCAGTAACTGGCCGCGTATTATTACCAGCTGCGATAGCGATGCTGGTATTGTTTTCAGTTTGTGTGTGTGTGTGTGTGTGTGTGTGTGTGTGTGTGTGTTAGCATAACTTGGCAACCGCTCAAGTATCATCACAAAATTTACATGTGTTTAGTAGGGATGAAAATCTCGGACGAGTTCGAAATTGGTGAAAGTAGGTCAAGGTCAAGGCCATATTCCGAGCCGCGCTAGGTATGTAGGGCCTATTGGCTTGCAGCTGGTATGATACCCACCTTGGGGAGCCTCTAGTTAACCTTGTGATTTATGCTCACGATTAATTCCTGCTGTGGGTCGCGATATAGGGAAATAGTTAAAACAAAGATCCAGACATCCCTGTGGATAAGTTGCAGCTAAAATTGGCACATTTGACACACCGGGTTCATTTGTGTTTAAACGCCCAGATCTCTCTCTCAAAACTTGGTCCTGCTGTGGATAAATTGCAATGATATTCAAGAAGTAAGTAACGAAAATTCTGAAATTATTCTGGGGCTTCAGAATACCGAATCACCCTGTATAATTTCTTGGCCTGCCTTACTTGGGGTATTGTGTTCAGTTTTGGCTACCGTATTACAAAATGAATAAATGAATGCATAAATAAAACCGATCTGAGAAAATAAACCCTATGATGAAAGTTTATAATGAACTGCTTCCTTAGTTTATCACAGCACAGACTATGAGGAAGTAGGTCCAAGTATACAACAGTCTAAAAGAGATTATCGCTGGCATAGGAATAGTTTACAAGGCACCGCTGCTTTATACTGCAGGTAGTGCGGCACAAAACAATTGGTCAACGTGTTAACTCAAAACAAGCAAAGTAGTTTTTTTATATGCTACACTGGGGTTGGAAACAGGATACAAACTGCCTTGTTATGTGATACACTGTGATAGTTCTCTCTCTCTCTCTCTCTCTCTCTCTCTTATGCAGTTCCTCTTAGTTTCATTACCTTAGGAGTTTCCAGTTTTGCTCTAATTTGTGTCCACCATTTACCTCTCCTTTCTCTCCTCTCTCTCCTCCAATTTCCTCCTCCTCCTCCATTTTCCCTTGATCTCTGCTTACCTGTCTTCCGTCCCCCTATTCCCTCCAGTTCAGACGTCATCATCATCATCATCATCATCATCTCGGTCCTTCATTCTCCCTTCTCCTCTACCTTCCCTTTCCTCCATTCTCCCGTCTTATTCATCCTCTCTCTCCTCCATTCCCCCTCCTCCTCCACCCTCCCTTTCCTCCATTCTCTATTTTCAACTCTCCTCAATTTTCCCTCCTCATTTACCCTACATTTCCCCATTTCCATTCCTTCTCCCGCTTCCCTTCCTTCATCCTTCCTTTCTCCCATAATAAATCCTCCGCTCCTTGTTCCCCTGCATGTTGTCTTACACTGTGGCTTAGTTTACTTGTTTCCTTTCCACTTCCATCCACTCCTACTCTCCTCTATGTTAGTTCTCCCTATCTTTCATTTCATTACCCCTCTTTTCGTTTTCTTCCATTTTCATCTCTCCTATTTCCATTCATTTTCTTTTTATTTTCCTTTTGCATTCTTTCCTTTCCATTCTTTTCTGCTTCTTTCCTTTAATTTCTATTTCTTTCCTGTCCTTTCTATTTTTTCCTTTCCTTTCATATCTTTTTCTTTCCTTTCCTTACACGTTCCTCTCCTCTCCTTTCCTCTCCCTTCCATCATTTCCTTTCCTTTTCCTCTGTCTTCCTTTTCTTTTCACTTGCAGAGCCCTTGCACTCTCGTTTATTTAAATTATTCCAGTGTAATAGTGGAACAATGTAAGAAAAATATTAATGCAAATTCATAAAGTAATATAAACTGAAAAACAAAATGACGCCGACCAAACAACACACAGGCATATACAAAATACTGGACAGAGAATAAGAGAGGCCTATATATGTGACTATAATACAGAATAAGAGAGGCCTATATATGTGACTATAATACAGAATAAGAGAGGCCTATATATGTGACTATAATACAGAATAAGAGAGACCTATATATGTGACTATAATACAGAATAAGAGAGGCCTATATATGTGACTATAATACAGAATAAGAGAGACCTATATATGTGACTATAATACAGAATAAGAGAGACCTATATATGTGACTATAATACAGAATAAGAGAGGCCTGTATATGTGACTATAATACAGAATAAGAGAGGCCTATATATGTGACTATAATACAGAATAAGAGAGGCCTATATATGTGACTATAATACAGAATAAGAGAGGCCTGTATATGTGACTATAATACAGAATAAGAGAGGCCTATATATGTGACTATAATACAGAATAAGAGAGGCCTATATATGTGACTATAATACAGAATAAGCGAGGCCTGTATATGTGACTATAATACAGAATAAGCGAGGCCTATATATGTGACTATAATACAGAATAAGCGAGGCCTGTATATGTGACTATAATACAGAATAAGAGAGGCCTGTATATGTGACTATAATACAGAATAAGAGAGGCCTGTATATGTGACTATAATACAGAATAAGAGAGGCCTATATATGTGACTATAATACAGAATAAGAGAGGCCTATATATATGCCTATAATACAAAAATAATACATAATAACCAATACAAGTATGGGCAAATTTAAAGCAAAAGATAACAATCAAACATCACTTAGAATAGCAATTGTTCTTCTGAAAATCAGTCTTTGACCCGTACAGAGAGCAAAATAAGCACGAAATATTTGCTGTACTTTTGTAGCGCGCTCCATTCCGAAACAGTGAGAGGAGTTTTGATGTATTGTACTGTACACCCGAAAGCATTAATCTCCCCCCCCCCACCCCCAGCAGCCGGAGTTGCTGCCAGTGAGCGACTAGGCAATCGAACACCCCACATTCACCGCCCCTCCCCTAACCCCAGTGCAAGCGTTGTTGGACAGATGTGGAACGGCCAAAGCTGGTGATGTTAGTGTGTCACGATTGCTTTTATAGAAAATCAGAGCCAATAGGGGTAAGTATATAAAGATATTTAATGTGTAATACTGTGCTGCTATCTACAACATATGAGAAAGGCACGAAAATGAAAGAAGACCTACAATGTATTATGTGTTATTGTCTATATACTTACGTTCTGTATCATAATGTTACAAATAGGTATAGTATAGTGAACAGTATCTGTTGAAAGATAAGATGTCTTTTCTCAGCCATTCTCACTCGCACCTCCACCACGCTTCTCTCTGGGTTCCTGTCTCGGTGTCCACCAAACGCCTCTCATGTCCTCTCATCCCCCACCCCCATCCATTGTTACCCATCAGAAAAAAAGATAATGATGAAATGATCCCTCAGGTATTGATCATATTAATATTATCATATGCCTCTGTATGAAGCACCAACAGATCAATAACATACTTCAGTATGCCTGCCAACTCTTTCATACTGTTGTAAGCTGTTACGTGACATACACACTGCAAGTTGGACCTTGCCTTACAAGGATATAAGGTTGTTATATCGTTAACACAGTTTATATGTGGTTTTGGACGTCCATTAATTCATATTTACGTGGCAATTCAGGCCTTACGTTATAAACACATAAGGTTTATATTCCTGTCAATATTGCATTAACGAAACGAATCCAGGATCTGCTGTGACGAACCACAAACTTTCTGCTTTAATGAAAATATTCTGACCTCTTGTCACAACACTGACACAATGTCAGTATATATACGACTGACCCAAATTTAGTCGTATACATATGACATTATGTCAGTGTTGTGGCAAGAGGTCGGAATATTTTCTTTAAAGCAGAGAGTCTGTGGTTCGTACGAGCCAAGCCCTGATTTGTTTCGTTCATCCAATACTAACAGAAACATAAACCTTACCTGTTTACAATGTAAGGCTTAAATTGTCACGTTAATATGAATTAATGGACGTCCAAAACCACACACAACCCGTGTTAACGATGAACAACAGTATGTCCCTGTAACACAAGGTCCAACTGCTGTGCGTATGTCACATACCAGCTTACAACAGTATGAAATGGCTGGCAGCTATACCGAAGTATTGTATGTTACTGATCTGTTGGTAGTTAATACAGAGGTATATGATAATATTAATATGATCAATACCTGAGGGATCATTTCATCATTATCCTTTTTTCTGTTGGTTAACAATGGATGGGGGTGGGGGATGAGAGGACATGAGAGGCGTTTGGTGGACACCGAGGCAGGAACCCAGAGAGAAGCGTGGTGGAGGTGCGAGTGAGAATGGCTGAGAAAAGACATCTTATCTTTCAACAGATACTGTTCACTATACTATACCTATTTGTAACATTATGATACAGAACGTAAGTATATAGACAATTATAATACATTGTAGGTCTTCTTTCATTTTCGTGCCTTTCTCATATGTTGTAGATAGCAGCACAGTAGTACACATTAAATGCCTTCATATACTTACCATTTCTGGTTCAGATTTTCTATACAAACAATTATGGCACATTGTATCATCACCAGCTTTGGCCGTTCCACATGTATTCAACAACGCTTACACTGGGGTTGGGCAGGGGCGCTGGATTTGGGGTGTTCGATCGCCTGGTCGCTCACTGGCCGCGATTAGTGCTTTCGGGTGTACATTCAAATTGATTATCTGTATAATATTACATGTTATTTCAATCAACCATCTCGCTGTCATGGATACATTAGGAATTATCTATCTACTGTATATACCTAGGCTACTTCCCCCTAACAAAGGGGGGGAGCTGAGACAGGACAACACACTCTAGATTTACTCTCTCTCTCTCTCTCTCTCTCTCACACACACACACACACACACACACACACACACACACACACACACACACACACACACACACACACACACACACACACACAAGTTTATTAGGAACTATATTCAGGTTAAAATAAGACTATTTTATTAAACTAAGAGCATTTCTTGCAGTTCCAAGGTTATTCCAGATAGTATTCAACCTTCTGACTAAGAAAATTGTTCTAGGCTGAAGGAAATCGCTCTGAGGCGGCCTTAATAAAGATGCGTGCTAGGGAGGCGAAAGAATTAAGGTGAAATACCGGTACGTAATGTCAAAGTTCAGTTCAGTTACTCCTATGTATCCAATCCTACCCTGACATCAAGAGCATTGAAGCTTAGTTTAGATGTGGTTAACTTTGGTGCAACGATCCTTAAGTAGATTATATAAAACAAACGGCGAAATTAATAAGTCTTTATCAAATCTACCAGAAGACAAATTTCAGTAACCCAGATTAGCTATAAGGCACACACACATACACAAAATGTACTGATACCATATCGACCTGAAGCAGCAACCAATGCATCAACAACACACAGGAGTGATGGTGATGGTGGTGGTGGTGGGGGGATGAGACTGAGCGGTGCAGCAGCCTTATCAATTGCTTTACATTCGCCACAAAATGTTTCAGCCAGACCAATAGCCGAAAATTGACGGATCGTGGCACGGACCATTATGCTGACCTGGCATGAACGACGTCCCGGCTCTGTGCATACAATTCCAGGACGATAAAGGGACTGGTGCTGCGTGGAGGGCTGGGTACAGAGGAGCAAAAGAAGTCAGTTATGCCAAAGTTGTATAGGTTGTAATTGTGGGTTTCTGTAATGGCCACTCCAATAATGCCGCCAGAAATTTTAATATAAGAAGGTTTGGTTTTGTGATGGAGGGAAGGGGGAAGATGGGGGGAAAGGGAAACAGTGATAAAGGAAGGGGATAAAGATAAGAGGCAAGAACGAGGTAGAGGGAGTCGATAAAGATAAGAGGCAAGAACGAGGTAGAGGGAGTCGATAAAGATAAGAGGCAAGAACGAGGTAGAGGGAGTCGATAAAGATAAGAGGCAAGAACGAGGTAGAGGGAGTCGATAAAGATAAGAGGCAAGAACGAGGTAGAGGGAGTCGATTAATGGGGAGTAAGGAAGAAGATGGAAAACGGAATGAAGTGGAGAGGTACGGGGAAGGGGAGAAGGAACAGAAGAATGGGCACCGGAGAAGAATGGAAGAGAAGAGGAATGGGGAAGGGAGGAGATGAAAAGGAAAGGAAGAAGAGGAGAGGGGAGGGGAGAAGAGGAATGAAAAAGGAAGGAGAGGAGTGGGGTAGGGAAAAATTTAATGTAAACAATTAAAGAAGGGAAAGAGAGGAAAGGAGGGAGGAATGGAGATGGGGAGGGAGAGGGATAAGGAGGGGATGGATGAGAAATATGGCAGGAAGGGAGAGGAATGGAGAAGGAAGAAGAGGAATGGGGAAGGGAAGCGAGAGAGCTAGAGAGGAGGAGAGAGCGACAGAGAAGAGGAAGTGAAAAAATGTGGAAAAGAAGAAGAGGTATTAAAAAAGCTAACATGAGGGAGGTAAAAGGACTGGGAGAGGACACGAAAACGGGCGAAAAGAGTGGCAGGGAGATGGAAAGACAGGAGGGAATGGAAGGAAGGAAGAAACAGAATGGGTAAGGTGAAGGGATGAGAGAGAGAGAGAGAGAGGAAGCATAAGCGAAAGAATGGTATTAAGTTGCAGCGTGAGGTGAGCGTGTGAGAGAATAGGAGTATGGATGGGGTATATGTGCAGGAGTAGGTGAGAATGAGAGGGCAAAAGAAGGAGTAACAGATGGAAGGAGAATGTAAGAGAGTAAGACTGAAAGTTGTGCTACAAATGTGGGCGATTGTGTGCGTGTATGCGCCAACGCAAGATGAAGGGATGAGAAGGTGTGTGATGGATGCAAAAATATGAAGAGGTTGGGGGAGTGGACTTTCGGACCACCACTTGGTGGTCAAAAAAAAAAAAAAAAAAAAAAAAAAAAAAAAAAAATGGAGAAATAAAAGAAGGGAGGGACAGGAGGAAGTAGTTCTTACAGGGAGGGTAGAAAAGTTACAAGAGGATGGGGAAAAAGGCAGAATATAAGAGGGAAGTGGAGGAGCGATTGGGATAATATAGACTGGAGCAGATAGGGGACGTGGAAGGTGTGTGTAAGATATTCACAGAAAAAAAATCTGTGCAGCATGTGAGGTGGTGTGTGGGATGAAGAGAAGACGAAAGAGCATGCAGGGAACAGCATGGTGGAATGAAGAGGTGAGAGAGCCCGTGGCACAAAAGAAGAAAGCGTATAGTGAGTGGACGAGAAACAGGGGCGTGGAAGAAGTTGAGAGACGGAAGAGAGAGTTATATGTAGAGAGGAAGAGAGAGGTGAAAAGATTAGTAAGGAGAGTAAGAAGTGAGTGGATGAGGAATTTGTAAAGAATTTGAGTGTAAAGTGGAGGGAATGTAAGAAAATGTTCTGGAAAGAGGTAAAGAGAGTTAGACAGGGTGCCAAAGAAGTTAGTTGGGGAGTAAAAGCTAAAAATGGTAGGTTACTAGTGGAGAAGGGAGAAAAAGTGAGCAGATGGAGAGAACACTTTAAGGAATTGTTGAACATAGAGGTTGGAAGTAAGGCGAGCATTAGTGACTGGGGAATGGCTGGGAGAAGGAGGAATGTAAGAAAAGAAGAAGAAATCAGTAGGATGGAAGTTGTGGAAGCAATGAAGAAAGTCAAAATGGGGAAAGCCCCAGGAAAAGATGCAGTGTGTGGTGCAGTTCTGAAGCATGGGGGAGAGATAGTAATAGAATGGATGTGGAAGATGTGCAGATTGGCCTGGGAGGAAGGTAGAGTCCCGGTGGCTGGGATGTCAGTTATAATGATTCCTCTGTACAAAGGAAAGGGGGAAAAAGAAGAGTGTGATTATCATAGGTATATCTGTCTCCTTAATGTAATAGGAAAAGTATATGGTAGGGTACTTACTGACAGAGTTAGGGAAATAACAGAGGAGTTAGTTGGAGAAGAATAGGGAGGTTTTAGGAAGGTAGGAGGCTGTATGGATCAGATATTCATTCTTAGGTCTTTAGTGGAAAAGTTCCTAGAGAAGGCAAAGAAGTTGTTTGGGGCCTTCATGGATATGGAGAAAGCATAAGACAGGGTGGACAGACAAGAAATGTGGAAAATATTTAGAATATTTTGTGTAAATGGGAAGTTGTTAACTGTGTGAAGAGCATATATGAGGGTGCTAAGGCTGCAAAGCGTGTGGATAGTGAAATGAGTGAATGTTTCTATCTGAAACTTGGAATGAAACAGGGATGTGTCATGTCTCCATGGTTGTTCAATCTGTACATGGATGAGGTAATAAAAGAGGTACAAGGTAGGGTAGTGGATGTTGGAGTGGCCCTGGTGAGAGAGGATAGTGTTTGGAAACTCCCTGTACTGTTGTTTGCAGATGATACTGTGTTGTTGAGTGAAGACGAAGGGGAGCTGCAAGGCTTGGTGGATGAGTTTGGGAGAGTATGTAAGAAATCGAATCTGAAGGGGAATGTAGGGAAGAGTAAAATCATGGTTTTCTTGAGAATTTAAGCCACTGAATGTACAGAAAGGTTTGTTGATGAGGAAATGGAAAATGTGTGTGCATTTCAGTACTTGGGTAGTGTGATGAATAAAGATGGAAGTTTGGAAGATGAAGTGCTTGAACAGGTACAACAAGGAAGAAAGGTTGCAGGTTCTTTGAAAGCAGTGATAAGAAACAGGGAAGTGAGTATGGAAGTATGACAGTCACTGCATGATAGTATTGTGATACCAACTCTAATGTATGGAACTGATGTTCCTGGACCTTGTTGGAAGGACACAAGTCAAGAGTAAAAGCAGTGGAAATGAATTATCTGAGACGAACATGTGAAGTTACATGGAAAGACAGACTGACAAATGAGGAAGTGAAGGAGAGTTGTGGTGTCGATGTGGATGTGATGGAAAGTATTAGGAGAAATACACTGAGGTGGTTTGGCCATGTGAAGAAGATGGAGAGTGAGAGACTATCCAGGAAAGTGTATGTGAATGATGTGGAGGGAGGGAGAGGGATGGGGAAGCTAAGGATGAGATGGAGGGATGGAGTTGAGAGGTATATGAGTGAAGGGGGTGTGAGCTAGGAGCAGGGCAGCGAAATGAGTAGGGATAGGGGGACATGAAGGCGATTTGTCTTTGGCCACCCCTTTCGGGATTAAGGCATCTAGCGATAGACGGATGTATATATAGACAGACTGAATGACTACTACTGTTTGCTGAAGAATGTGACAGGCAACCATGTAAGTTACTCTCAGGTCCCCAACTGCATTGCTGAGAAGAGAGACACAGGGACAGCATGCTTTGTCACGGAATCTGATCAGGCCAGGAACTGAACTCGGATGATTGCAGTTGTGGCCTGATGTGCTAACCACTGCACCACCACCTGAGCAGCCTCACCCTACCTCCCCTGCCCCATCCCCCACCCCCACCAGTATACTTCTCTTGTGACCCATTGGTTGTTTGTCTGTCTGTTGGGCCTGGTATTACACACACACACACACACACACACACACACACACACACACACACACACACACACAAGCAAGAGTACTCTCTCTCTCTCTCTCTCTCTCTCTCCTGACCCATCTCTGTATTTGTCTAGTTATTACACACACACACACACACACACACACACACACACACACACACACACACACACACACACACACACACACACACACAAACATAAATTAAACTTGCATCTGTCATATTCGTTAAGTACTTTGAGAATGTCTGGCCATTTCAAGGGAATGAAGAGAGAGTATGTAAGTGAAGTGGAGGGAAAAGGGGAGGGGGAGACTGACAATGAGATGGGCTGGAGAACATGAATGACAATGGTGTGAGTTGGGGAAACGGCAGCCTGATCCCAGAGGACAGGGTGACACTGAGGCGATTCGTTTGTGGCTGTCTGCTACGGGAGTGTGTCTGGTTATGGAGAGGGAGACAGATAGACAATAGATAAACAAGCAGACAGATAGATATTATCAGATATAATGAATACCTTTCACTGGCAGGAGCAGCAAAATAGTTGACTATTAGGAAGGCAAGTGGTTAAAAAATGAGGGAAAAAATGTGATATGATAGATGTATCATCCTGTCAGCTCACCAAGTCAGACCGGCAGCTGACATTTTCAGTATACAATACCACCCTCTCCTCCCACCAGCAGAAAATGAAATGCAAGGCATCGCTCAGTATGCCGCCGCCCAGCCTTGTGCACGGACTCGCCATACAACCTCCATGACCTTGCTGACCTAATCAGTTCATTGTCCCTTCATACTGTATCACAGACAAAAGACTGGTAGAATTCCATCCAGGGGTTCGGGAGATATCACGCCTACATGCATAAACTAAGTCGACCCCATATGATTATTATCTTTGAGCCCTTGACCTAGCTGACCTAATCAGTTCATCATCTCCTCATACTGCATCATTGTCAAAGGCTTGGTGGAAATCCGTCGATGAGTACAGGATATATCAGGCCCACAGTAGTGGTACAGAGGCATGGACCCGCACATACACGCAGAGACGAACAGACCAATCACCTAGTGCCTCCTTCACCATAGGTGGGTGGAGACCCAATGAGGAATCAGTGTGTGTGTGTGTGTGTGTGTGTGTGTGTGTGTGTGTGTGTGTGTGTTCCTAGTCTTTCACATGCTTGTTACTGTCATTGTATTCTCATCTTTCATTTCAGTCCTTTGCTGGCATCCATTCTCGACCCACTTGCTCTTTTTCTCCACTGCTGTTTTAACCCCTTCATCCTGCAATGCTCTACTTTTCTCATTATTTTCTAACCTCGTGACACCACATGCTGCGTTATCATTCTTAACTAAGCATTTCCTATATTTATTCCACTAATACTCCAGATCCATTTCCTCTCGGTTCATTGACTTTTAACTCCTCCACTACCTTAGCCTAGTATTGATCAGTCACATCACTGTGTCTCACCTTCCCCACTTTCAGTTCTTCACTCAGACTGCTCGTCTCTCTTATCCATGTCACTCCTTTTAAGCATAACCATGCATACCACAACCGTATGGTCATATTGACCTTAGCATCGTCCTCTCACCTCCCTCGTATCTGTAGTACTCCCCGGCATCCCTCTCCCTACATGTATGTAATCAATCAGACTCCTGTAAGTACTGTCTCCTTTCCTTCTGTACCATGTAGATTTGTGCTTATAACACGAGTTACAAATGCATAAGCCCCTTTCCTGACACATACCTTTCAGTTGTCTTCCAAAAGATATACAGTAATTCCTGGTACTCCATAATAACCCATTACATCATCCACAGGTGCAGTGTCAACTCAACCCTTCACATAACCCATAACACTCTACAGTATAATTCCTGGGCATCTGTCATACCACTTCATCCAAATGATCCCAAAACATATCTTCCTCTGCTTCAACCCTATCATCACGGGGCACATGCGCAACGGTCACTGCAACTTTTACCTTCCTGAACTGCATTTTAACGTACACACACACACACACACACACACACACACACACACACACACACACACACACACACACACACACACACACACACACACACACACACACACACACACACACACACACACACACACACACACACACACACACACACACACACACACACACACACACACACACACACACACACACACACACACACACACACACACACACACACACACACACACACACACACACACACACACACACACACACACACACACACACACACACACACACACACACACACACACACACACACACACACACACACACACACACACACACACACACACACACACACACACACACACACACACACACACACACACACACACACACACACACACACACACACACACACACACACACACACACACACACACACACACACACACACACACACACACACACACACACACACACACACACACACACACACACACACACACACACACACACACACACACACACACACACACACACACACACACACACACACACACACACACACACACACACACACACACACACACACACACACACACACATCAAGTTGACACAGTTGTTATCTATCGTTCCCCTTTGCCACTTATCATTCATCAGCTACACACTTACTTTTCTGCATATTCCACCCACAATCATACGCGACCTTAAACATTCTACACCCTTCCTCTCCTCCACTTGACATCGGTTCATCTTTGTTGCACACACAGTGCTGTCGTGGCACACATGGCACTCTCGAACACAGTCATCACTTCCATCCCCTTACAGTCCTTACCTACGTCTTTCACATTGACATGGTCGTACAAACCTTCCCACTTTTCCCGGCCTTGGTAGATACTGGATCCTCTGAGACTTTGGAGTTTTCCAAGCAAGTAAATATATAGTCCAGGACAACACTAACCCTGCCATCTCCCTCCATTTTGTCTAGACTCAAAGAGAATACTGGGTTATAAGGCTACCACCCAGCGTTTCAGGATACTATTTGACTAGTTAGTCAATGTTGATTTTACCCATAGACAGTACTACGTTGGTAAGTGGGTGAAAGGCAATTACTATTTTCTTGAACAAGCATTTGTATTTTTAAAAGTAATCTAGGAACAGTTTCATGCCCTGCATAGCAAGCAGTGATGTCTGTGGCAGGGCATTAGATGGTTCTGTGAATGACAGTGCAAGACAAAAGTGTCATACTTGGGTTTATGCCATCGATAATAATTTCTGGGTCCAGCTCCTGGTTTTGTACGTCTGCCTGCCCTCGCCTCCAGTGAACCAGCCTGTCATGGAGCTTCCTTGGGTTTATACCACACCTGCAATAGCCTTGTACGTGCCCTTGCGGCCTTTAGGAAGAGAAGGGAACAGTTCAAGCTTCAAACTGTTCTCTGCAGCAGCTGCCACTGAAACAAGAAGCTCACAGTTCCTATACTCATTCGTCTAGTTTACTACCACCTTCCATGCTGTCATTTGTTTATGTAAGCAACAAAACATTATACCTGATACATAATAATTATTGCTCATAATTATTATCTTTTAAACAACAAATATTTCATTATACAGCGTATTACGCAGTTAATACTGGCAAAATTATTGTTCATTTAGCTAGTACAACATTTCAACAGATACTTAGTGACCGCTGATGCATACGTGTACAAGAAACATGGCAGTACTTCATTTACACATTAATAGTGAAAATAATCATGTTGGGAACATCCATCATTACTAAAGAAATTGTGTACATATTTCCGTACTAAAAATGAAACCAACAACCGTAACATATCATTACTACAAGCAGTCATACACTTTAACACCAAAACACTCTCACGAGCCCCAACACAGTCTCACAAACCTCTGCACACTTTCACAAACCCCTACACACTCTCACAAACCCCTGCACACTCTCACAAACCCCTGTACATGCTCACAAACCAACCACCTGCACACTCTCACAAAACCCTACACCTGCACACTCTCACAAAACCCTACACACTCTCACAAGCCTCTACACACTCTCACAAAACCCTACACACTCTCACAAGCCTCTGCACACTCTCACAAAACCCTACACACTCTGACAAGCCTCTACACACTCCCACAAGCCCCTACACACTCTGACAAGCCCCTAAAAACTCACAAGCCCCTAAACACTCTGACAAGCCCCTAAACACACGAACCCTTACACAGTCTCATAAACCCCTCCTGGTTGCTATGTACCGGGGAGAAAAGTGAGGGAAACTTCCTATGTGTAAGTAAGCCCAGTGGAAATGGCCAAAATTTGTCCCTGACAATATAGCAGCGTCATCTCTTTCTTTACCTCCGTCTCCATCCTTATATCTGCCACATGCTGGCATGACCCAGATCCCGCCACCTATCCCTCTTTACATCACTCAACCCTTCCCTGCCTACTCGTACACGAGTTGCATCTCAACACTGACTATATTCATTTATCTGCTAAGTAACACAGTGTTTGTCCAGTCCATTAGATCAATGCCTAATAATGTACGGGTATCCTTTCTTCTGCAGTGTAATATATTGTGTGTGCAGTCCATCAGAGCAGTGCTTAGCAGTGTATGTGGTTCTTTGCGAAGTAATATATTGTTTTTGCTGTCAGTTAGTGAATTGCTTCGCACCCTATGTTGTTCTCTGCTGAATAAAATGTTTGTGCAGTCCATGAGGGCTTTGTTTTGAAAAACTATCTGCATCAGATTGTGTGGTAATTTGTTCAGTGCTTGTGCAGTCCACAAGGTGGTTATAGTGGCGATGAAACACACAGGTGTTGTCACACATACCTTTGTTGGTGTTCACGTCCTGGATGGTGTGTTGTGTGTTGCAGTCACACACCGCCTTTGCTGTCTTCATCACTGCCTCCGCCTCTCGTTGTTAGGTGCATAAGCCAGTCACTCTGGGTTAGTTAATCAGATATGGCAATAGCTCTGTAAAGTTAACTGAACCGAGAGGCCAGAATATAGAGGCTACTTTGTTAATGATTCTTGGGCAAAATTTTCCTCCTCTGTGTTGAATGGTATATCTGATTTAAACAACAGTGAAAAGATAGCTCGATGTCTAAGGGTGGGATGTTAGGCATTTTCACTCTTTAGAGGGAAATTAGTATAACGTAGAATATTCAGACATATATTGTTTGATGTTAGGATTGCCATGGTAACCAAGACAGTTGTTAGGAAAGTATGTGATGATGATAAACGTTGTACAGTATAAATATAAGCGTGTCTTTATAAGGGTGTGCCCAGTATCAGTCATTTCGTTATATTGCTATTGCCAGAGAACAGTACTCACCTCAGGACAGGTTTTCCTCACCGTGATGGTAAATACAGCCTTCAGTACAAGAGGTTTGTGCCAAGATTAACCTGACGAATCCAGTGACGTATTTCTCACTATATTGTTGCTACCACCAGATGCTGTTAGTATGGTATGGGGAGACTTCCAAGTACAGGGGTCTTATATGGCCTTGATTAACTCCCACTACTCTTACACACTCTTCATAACTTGAATACAATTGTGTTGTGATGGTCTAAATTGATAAAGATGTCAACAAGGTGAAGGGGTTAATAACGCAGTGTGACGATAGCTTTGAGAATAAAATACTGAGAAGGATTCTTGGGGTAAAGTGGCAAGACAGAGTTACAAATGCAAGAGTAAGGGATATTACGAGAGTGGAACCAGTTAATGAATATGTGAGACTGTCTCGCTGGAAGTGGCTGGGGCATATATACAGAAAAGAAGATAGTTTAATACAGGATGTGCCAGAGTGGACTGCTGGAGGAAGAGGTAGAGGTAGGCCGAGGGAAACCTGGTTGAGGACAATGAAAAAAGAAGCAGGAGAGGAGCGTTGGTGGGACCTGAAGGAGATGGCAAGAGACAAATATTGGTGGAGAGAGTTCATCGAGGCCCTATGCATCCCGTGGGGTGCCACAGGAAATGATTGATTGATTGATTGATTGACGATAGCTAAAATATAATACAAAATAATACCTCACTGGACTCAAGAGGGTAATACTGGATAGTAAATGCTGTAAGTCCTTTATTCTCCTTCACTATAAACAAATCCTATCTCAGTTTTCTTTCCTTACATTCCTCTCTTCCTTGGCCTCATTTAACCCCATTCTATTCTGTTTCCTTCAGTTATTTTTATCACTTTATTAGCTTTGTTTTTTTCTTCCCTGCTTTTCCTCCTCTTTTACGTTTTTCTTTTTCTGCATTTTTTTCTTTATGCCTTTGTTTCTCTTACCGGTAACTATATACTTTTTTTTTTTTGTTGTTGAAAAGTCCACATCTTCATCATTTCCTCTTCTACCCATATTCTCTCTCTCTCTCTCTCTCTCTCTCTCTCTCTCTCTCTCTCATCATCATCATCATCATCATCATCATCATCATCATTTCATCATTAGCATTAGGCTTAACCTCCTTACCCCATCTGTCACACTTCCCTTACAACAAATCGCTAAAATTACTTCATACATCAGGTTATTAATAGTAAAAATATGATCAGGAAGCATTTCATTGATATCCAATTATTCCAGAAGCATTATAAATTTACAATCAGTAAGTGTGTTTGGTATAATCTGACACAAGTAGCATTATGAAGGAACACATTTTGGTGGGAATATCTTGTTACATTATACATTGGAGTTGTTGCCTTTGTCTGTGTTGGAGCTCTATGTCCTCTCATTTTCCTGCTCTTTCTTCTCTCATCCAATTATCAACAAACAAAAGAGTGCCTAAAAACTAGTTCCACCAATGGACAAGGAGTTAATGTGGTCAGTGTTGAAAGTTACAGCAAAACACTTTGGTGCTACTGGTGCCAGTCTTTACCTGCTTATACTAAAATAAAAAAAAGGAATGGTAATACTTATTGCTGCTTTGAGAGCGCCTACCAATCAACAAAATCATTATAGACCATCAAGCTCAATCACATTTTATACTTTTTTTTGTCTTTTATTCTTTGGAAGGGACCAATTCTGGTGAGTTCTTACCCCGTGATGTCACTAGCAGCCTGGCTACGGCCACACTGCCTGCCACACCATGTACCAGAGCTGGCCTTCCTGTACCCTGATTACTTGCTCCTCACACCCTCAGGCTCACTGAGTCTGGCCAGTGGCCACATCCCACATACTGACGATATTTGGTGAGATGATACAGTGTGCAGGGAGAGCAGAATACAGTGTGTGTCACCAGTGTTGTCAGCAGAGTACAGTGTGTGTGCACAGTGTTGTCAGCAGAATACAGTGTGTGTGCACAGTGTTGTCAGCAGAGTACAGTGTGTGCACAGTGTTGTCAGCAGAGTACAGTGTGTGTGCACAGTGTTGTCAGCAGAGTACAGTGTGTGTGCACAGTGTTGTCAGCAGAGTACAGTGTGTGTGCACAGTGTTGTCAGCAGAGTACAGTGTGTGTCCACAGTGTTGTCAGCAGAGTACAGTGTGTGTCCACAGTGCCAGTGAGGCAATGGCATAACCATGGTATACAGTGTGACAGGCAGGGCCACCCAGCCAGGCATGGGATGGACAGGTGGCCAACACATCTTTATGCTTACAAAGCTTTTACCTGATACATACACGAATAGTGCAAAATGACAGTGATTAGGGACAGTTAATAAAGGGTTTTACCTGATACATACACGAACAGTGCAAAATAACAGTGATTAGGGACAGTTAATAAAGGGTTTTACCTGATACATACACGAACAGTGCAAAATAACAGTGATTAGGGACAGTTAATAAAGGGTTTTACCTGATACATACACGAATAGTGCAAAATAACAGTGATTAGGGACAGTTAATAAAGGGTTTTATCTGATACATACACGAATAGTGGAAAATAAGTCATTACAGACAGTCAATAAAGCTTTTTTTCATACATACACAAACTGTGCCAAATAATAGTGATCACAAATAGTTAAAATACACTGGTCTGCCTGGCTGTGCTCTGGTGGTGCTGACACCATGTACAGCACATATCATATCACGAAACTCAAACACATTGCAGCACTTGTACTACCACACTGCAGCACTTGTACTACCAGCAGTAATATCAAAACTGTGGCACATGTCCCCACTGACAACATTTACATGAAGCCTTAACTCAATTACCGCCATAAATCCGCGTCAGGTGCTTTTCAGTATTTTCTCCTGCTACCACATCATTTCCTTCAGCTTAGGAAGGACCCTGGTATTCCCAGGGGTTTATACGGCTGTATCTGACCCATTCACTTCCACAATATCATCCATAGCTGAATAAAACCGTCTGCTGGCCAAAAGAGTCAACAAAAACCCACGTGGCGTGGATTTAGATTAACCAACAATATACCCTTGCACCAGATAACATGATAACAGTGGTGGGGTATAACTTGTATTTCCTTGCACCAGATAACACAGTGTACATGATAACAGTGGTGGGGTATAACTTGTATTTCCTTGCACCAGATAACACAGTGTACATGATAACAGTGGTGGGGTATAACTTGTATTTCCTTGCACCAGATAACACAGTGTACATGATAACAGTGGTGGGGTATAACTTGTATTTCCTTGCACCAGATAACACAGTGTACATGATAACAGTGGTGGGGTATAACTTGTATTTCCTTGCACCAGATAACACAGTGTACATGATAACAGTGGTGGGGTATAACTTGTATTTCCTTGCACCAGATAACACAGTGTACATGATAACAGTGGTGGGGTATAACTTGTATTTCCTTGCACCAGATAACACAGTGTACATGATAACAGTGGTGGGGTATAACTTGTATTTCCTTGCACAGATAACACAGTGTACATGATAACAGTGGTGGGGTATAACTTGTATTTCCTTGCACCAGATAACATAGTGGGATATACAGTAACTTGTTGTAATACATCAGCCTCCTGTTCTCTCTGCTTACCAGACAGACAAACAAAACATTAATTTACTTTATCTTCTTGGCTCTCTGCATCCTCAGTGCTACTGGGAAAGACATGTTTAATACACCCTTCACTCTCTGTATCTTACTAGCATTACTAGTACATGAAAATATCCAAAATATTTACAAAAGTCACCATAAACTTACCAACTAATACTCTATCACTATCATGCATGAATATGGGGGTGGGAGTGAGCTCAAAGATAACCCCACTGAGAAGATTATTTTCAAGTATTTCCATCGTTCATTTTTACCAAGAGTCTTATGGCGTC
>NC_137026.1:117418-129918 GCF_032717465.1 Coenobita brevimanus | reverse complement strand
GAGAGAGAGAGAGAGAGAGAGAGAGAGAATAAATCTGTTGTGGTTGAATGTTGTGGTAGTAGACACCTCTTTTACACACACACACACACACACACACACACACACACACACATACTGAGAGAGAGAGAGAGAATAAATCTGTTGTGGTTGAATGTTGTGGTAGTAGACATCTCTTTTACACACACACACACACACACACACACACACACACATACTGAGAGAGAGAGAGAGAGAGAGAGAGAGAGAGAGGAGCAACAAGGAAAAGTTAGGATCTTAATGATTATGCAGCTCATACCATGGAGATACTTCTTGTTTGCCTGGGAATGCATATCCAATTCACATTTATTCTAGTGTATCCTGCCCATGAATCCCTTAAACTTCTCTACTATAGTGTTAACAACGTCCTTGTTGAGTCAGTTCCATGGAGCAGATCTTGCACGTGAAAAAGTTTTCACTTAATCCGCTGGTAAATTTTTTCATTTGCCGCTTCCAACCATGGTTGTGTGCCGAGTCCGTGTTAAGAGTAAGCGACTTTGTATGTAATGATTGTGAAACCCAGTCAGATTTTAAACACTTTAATGAGCTGACCTCGTAGTGTACGAGTTTCTGCTAAAAAAAAAGTCCCACAGCCCTCAGGCCAACCTGATACCTTAGTCTCCTGAACTCATGTCGACGTAAATCTTTTTCAAGCGACCAAAATTCCACAGCTACTCAGGAAGTGGCCGTATTAAGGAGATATAGACTGTGAGAACAATCTCTATATTCCTAGAGAGAGAGAGAGAGAGAGAGAGCAAAATGATGTAAGAAGGGGAAAAGAAAGAGAGAAAGAGAGGTGGAGAGAAGAGTGAGAAGGAAACGAGGGGAAGAAAAGAATACTGCGAGAGAGAGAGAGAGAGAGAGAGAGAGACTTGGAATGGTAAGAACAATCAGGAGAAATACTGTTTAAAAAAGTGAGTGAGAGAAGAAGCTGAAGTAGAGAGGAAGAAAACACGCAGGTGAAAAAATGGAACAGTGTTATAGGAGTGACACAGGGACGGCAGCACACACACACACACACACACACACACACACACACACACACACACACACACACACACACTTTCTGAATATTTGTCGACCTATCTGTCTGTGCCTGTCTGAGTACTGCCCCCTCCCCCCCACTCTCTCTCTCTGGATCCTTTGTCTCATCCCCAGTTTCCTTTTCCCTCCTTCCCCTTTCTTTATAGCTGTCTGCCCAGTCCCTACCTTCCTCCCTCTCTCTTTCCTTTCCTTCGTCTCTCTCCCTCTCTGTCACTCCCTCCTTACCTCACTCATCTTTTCTTTCTCCCTCCCAGTGTCACAACTTTGTCTTACTTTTTTCATATGTTACTTGTCTTACCTTTTTTTCTCCATTACGCTCTGCATATTTCTTTACTTGTACTAAATCCATTTCCTTCACTGCTTTTTTGCCCCAGTAATAACTGCATGCTCTTTTTCTCTCTCCTCTCTCCGTCTCTCCCTGTCACCCGAGATTTCTTTCATTCCGCTCTTCCCACTGTCTTTCCCTCCCTCCCTCCCTCTCCCTCCACTTGTCTTCCCTTCTTAACATCCCCTTCCTCTTCCTTGCCCTAAAAATTACCATATTTTCCTCCCACCCTTAATCTTTACTTTCCTCAAATTTCTCCACTTTGTTTCTCTGCCTCCCTTTTTACTTGAATGTTACATTCGTTCTACTCAGCCTCAATGCTTTCGTCTTATCCTGCTTAGTTCTTGCCCTGCGTCCTTGCCAGAATAACACACTTTCTTCCTCCTTCCTGTTACTTGCCTCCTTTTCTAATTTTTCTCATTATCGTTCTCAGCATTCCGTTCCGTAGCTGTCTTTCCCACTTTCTCCTTTTGTTATCCCTATTTCTATGTCTGCTCCATTCCCATTTTCTCTCAGCTGTCTCCCCTTTTGTCTCTACTTCCCTGTCTCCCGGCCTTTCTATTCACATCTCCCTTTTCTCTTTCACTTTCACACTGCTTGTATCTCATTTCACCTCTCACTGTCTCTTCTTCTCACACCCTGTCTCTTTTCTTAGCTCTCGTTGTTCTCTCCTTGCCTCTCCCCTTCTTATTTTCTCTGTAACTGTCCTCTCATTCCTCAGGTTTCCACTCGCTCTCCCTTTCCGCCTGTTGCTCCCTGTCTTTTAACTCTCTCTCTCTCTCTCTCTCTCTCTCTCTCTCTTTCACACACACACACACGGTGTAGTACACCTTTTCCTAACTTGGTTTATAATATACACTGTACTCTTCCTTTATTAGTTGTTCGGACTACACATAGTTGGTGTGGTGCACTGTCTCTCCTGACGTGAGGGGTCGCATGGGAATAGCAGGTTTGTGAGGTTTAGGGAGCCCATACATCGTGGCGAGTCGTGGCTTACTATGCAGCAGGTGAAATACCTCTTCCTATGATTTTCCGAGTAAAAAGAAAAAAAAAAAATCTTCAGAATAATCACATGATGCACTGAGACCACAGACATACATCCCCTACAATAAGAATGAATAATACTTTCAATCAAGGATGATTTGAATATCAGAGGTACACAGTCCACTGCTTCAGCTCAAGATCATTCTCATCCTCAGAACTTTGTATTACATCACCGTCCTCCACAAAGACGTGAAAACCGAAGAATCACGCAGCAGTACACAGAGCATCTCAGCAACATCCCTCCTACTCCACCCGACCCTACACTTGACCAACACAGCCATCCCAAGCCTTCAACCAAACAGCATCCTTCATGAGCCACCGCCAGACAGACTCCCCTCAGAAACCACCCATCACTGAGAGTCACGAGTAGCTGCAGACACACTGTGAGGCAGTCAGCACCCTTCCCTGCTACAAACCAAACACGAAACACAACACACAAACAATCCACTACGCCCACACTGTACTGCAGCCCCCCACACCACAACACACTCATGCACCACACTACCACAACACAAACACAACACACAAACAATCCACTACGCCCACACTGTAATGCAGCCCCGCACATCACAACACACTTACTCACCTCATGCACCACACTACCACAACACAAGCACAACGCACAAACAATCCACTACACCAACACAGTAATGCAGCCCCCCACACCACAACACATTTACTCACCTCATGCACCACACTACCACAACACAAGCACAACACACAGACAATCCACTACACCAACACTGTAATGCAGCCCCCACATCACAACACACTTACCTCATCACCACACTACCACAACACAGATACAACACACAAACAATCCACTACGCCCACACTGTAATGCAGCCCCTCACATCACAACACATTTCTCTCTCTCTCTCTCTCTCTCTCTCTCTCTCTCTCTCTCTCTCTCTCTCTATATATATACTGTATATAACTCGATGTAGTGCTGCTCTCTGGTGTCTGCCCTCTCCTCTCCACCATCCTTCTTTCCTTCCATCCTCTTCTTTCTTTCTCTCCTTCACTCCTTCCTCTTCCTTCTGCCTACAGATCACTTTACACTCCCTCTTCTGTCTTTCTCTCCTTCATTCTTTCCTCTTCCTTCTGCCTGTAGGTGACTCTACACTGAATGACAAGCCAAATGGTTTCCTGTACACCAGGAAACCATTTACTACGCTGGGTGGTAACCATATAACCAAAGTTTGGCTCCTGGTGGTTTATTGGGTAATTAAGGCGCTCTAATCGGACTGAACCGGTGAAGGTTTATATCCAAGGGATGGTTGGGGTTTATTGCTCACGTAATGCCACTCAGGGATGAATGAGACTGGTCACTCTCATCTTAAATGTCAGGACCAACTTGCCTAGCCCCGGGCTCCTACGCTCCTCATGGGGCAACGTAGGATTGGATGATGAATGATGACATATATATATATATATATATATATATATATATATATATATATATATATATATATATATTGAGTAGACTGTAGCACCAGTCGAACAAGGCGGTACTCCCAAAGTGGATGGAAAGCTGAAGACAAGGAGAGCTAGGGCTCCCGTTTCATCAGCCCTCGGGACTAGCTCCTGACCATCCTCCTTTGCTGAACATTTTCGGTGTTTCAGTAACACAGAGGGGAGGCCAGCATGGTCTCCAGTACAAGTTCCTCTTACTGTCAGCACCAAATTACATGCACATTACACACTGCACTTCCTGTTCAAAATTAGAAAAAAAAATGACATCCACTAACCAAGCCTGGGAATCCCCAGGGAGGGGGGTATCCAAGGCCCCACCATCCGCCCCTCTCCCGGCGACAGCCAAGTGAGATGCCTGAAACCACTGTCTGACTAACCATTTCTTCATCTCTGCAACATTCGTGGCCTTTCCTCTAACTTTCTGTTGAACACCACCTCTCCTTCTCTAAACCTCACCTTCTCTTCCTAACTGAAACTCAGCTGTGTGAGGCGAATGATAGCAATCCCTTCTCTGTATCCTCCTGCTTTCTCTTTACTCATTTCAAAGCCTTCTGTATAAGTACGAAACGACACATGTTGCTCTCGTATTCCTGAACTTAATCTACTTAATCCTCTACTCACTGGCTTCGGCTTTCCTCTCATTATGTGACTAAATATCTCTGTGCTGTTTACTTATCCCCTAATTCTACTGACTATGAGAAATTCTTCCACCATCATACTTCTAACACACCCTATCCATCTCTCCTTTCTCTGAAATCTCCATTCTAGGAGATTTCAATGTTCACCACCATCTTTGGTTCTCCCCTCCTTTAACTGATCCACCTGGTGAATAAGCCTACATCTTTTCTATCCTTAATGACCTAGAGCAGCTTGTACAGCACCCTACCCGTATCCCTGACTGCCTTTGAGAGAGTTCCAACATACTTGACCTCTTCCTTACAACTAATCCTTCTGCATCTGCTCTTAATCTTTCCTCTCCTTTGGGCTCCTCTGATCATAGCCTTATTACCTTAACCTGTCCTATCGCTCCAGTACAGCCTGTGGACCCTCCAAAGAAGCAGTACTTCTGGTACTTTGGAGCTGCTGATTGGAAGACCCACAGGCAGTACTCCTTTGATTTTCCCCGGAATGATTATTGCTTCCATGGCCGAGAGCCATCTGAGTGTGCCTTGTGCATTACGGAGGTTATTCTCTTGGTCATGGAAGTGTACATTTCTTTATCATATCTGTTGACTAATGCAAAAACACCTTGGTTGAATCACACTTGTTCTAATGCTGTCCCCAACAAAGGGAAGGTCCACAAAAGGTACCAGAGCCAACCCATCCCTGAATCTCATCTCTTTTATGTTTCTGCCTTGAATCGTGTTAAGTCTGTTCTTCGCTCTGCTAAAATATTTTCATCTGTAATAAGTGATCTGCATTCTCCAACTTGAATTCTTCCTGCTCCAACTGAAATTTTGACTAAAACCTTTCTAACAAACTTACCTCATCTATCCCTCTTCTTTTCCACTTTGATAGCTCTGTAGCTATTTCTTCTATTGATAAAACAGAACTTATTGCTCAGGTTTAGTTCTCCACTTCCATCTTAGACGATTCCGGTGCTGTTCCTCCATCAAATCTCCCCTCTGACTTCCTCATTACTGACACTAAATTTCCTTCAGTTGATGTATTTTCTGCTATTACTGGCCTCAGTACTGATAAGACGTATGGGCCTGATCGGATCCCTCCTGTTTTCCTCATGACCTGTGCTTCTGTGCTTAAACCTTGCCTAACTCTTTTGCCTTTGTCTATGAACTCGTCCCTTTCCTTCTTCCTGGAAGTTTGTTCTCATTCAGCCTGTCACAAAGAAGAGTGACCGTTCCCATCTCTCAAACTATCACCTAATTGTTTTAACACCCAGTGTTTCAAAAGTTTTAGAGTCAGTTCTTAGCAAAAAATGTTAAAGCATGTTTCCTATCACAACCTTCTTTCTAATGGTATGTTTTCTTTCAGGGACGCTCCACTTGCGATCTTCTCTCCTACATTTCAGACTCCTGATCATCCTTCTTTTGAGACTTTGACGAAAGCTTTGCCATTGCACTTGACATCTCTAAAGCTTTCGATCGAGTGTGGCATAAATCTTTAATTTTCAAACTGCCCTCATACAGTTTCTATCTCTCTGTCTGTGCCTTCAACTCTAGCTTCCTTTCTGGTAGTTCTACAGCTGCTGTTGTACACGGCCATTGTTCTTCTCCTAGACCTATCAACAGTGGTGTTCCTCAGGGCTCTGTCCTATCACCAACTCCCATCCTTTTATTCATCAACGAACTTCTAAGCTGTACATCTAACCCTATCCACTCACATGCTGATGACTCCACCCTTCACCTTTCCTTTTGTTTCGCGGAGCGTCCATCTCAGCAGTTACTTCAACAAACAAGGGATAAGACTATGGCACACCTATGCCTGACTTGCCTTATAGTAGTGATTGGGACAAAAATAATCTTGTTTTTTATCCATCAAAAATTCAATTTTTACATCAATCAACCTGGCAAAACCTTCCACAGGGGTACCCTCTAACTTTTAATAATGTCCAGCTCAATCCTGCTTCATCTTTAAATCCTTAGGGTTTTATGCTCTCAAGCTTTATCTTGGAAAGAACATATTACCTCAACTGAAAAATCTGCTTCCCAGAGATTTGGTGTGCTAAGCTGAATCCTTGCCTTCTTTACCCCGCCACAATTAATGACTTTATACACTGGCTTTATACGTCCCCGTATGGAGTACAACTCTCATGTGTGAAGAGCCCCCCCCCCCCCACACACACACAGCTCTTCTCCCCCCCACACACACACAGCTCTTCTCAATAGGGTGGAGTCAAAGGCTGTTTGTCTCATTAACTCTCTTCCTCTTACTGGATCCCCTCAATCTTTGTCGCTTTGCAGCACTGTTGCATCTTTATCACTTTCCTATTGCTACTTCAATGCTCATTGCTCCTCTGAAATGTCTGCTTTCATCCCTCCATCACAACGGCGGCCATGTAGCATCCGTCGAGCAATAAACTCTCACCCCTTCTCTGTCCAAGTCTCTAATGGAAGAGTTAACCGTTACTCCCAGTTCTCCATGTATGCAACAGGACAACTCTGGAACTGTCTCTCTCTGTCTGTATTTCCTAATTATGTATGATCTTCAATCTTTCAAACGCGGTGTGTCCAGGCATCTAGCAATGAATGCATCTTGAATTTGGTTCTGTTATCTTGTTTTTGTCTTTTCTTGGATGGAGCAAATTGCACTCTCGTGGCTCTTGGTTTCCTCTTCCTTGATATATATATATATATATATATATATATATATATATATATATATATATATTCCAGATGTGCTAAGTGGGGTGCCCATCATCCACCCACTTAGTGTAGTTGTACTCTGTTGTTCGGGTAGCTCTACACTGAGTGGCAAGCCAAATTATGTCCTGTAAACCAGGAAAGCGTTTACAGCGCTGGGTGGTAACCTTATAATCAACCAACACGTGTTTCCTACGTGACAACAAGTGGGTTGGCGGAGGGTTAGTGACCCTCCCCGCAAAACAGCTGACTAAAAATACAACCAAGAAGACTCGGACAAGGACTGACCGAAAAGTGACGCCAAAGGACCGAACAAAGGACATGGTACTGATAGCTACTTGGAATGTAAGGGGTGCAAATGATGAGGTGAAAGAAAGAGACTCTGTCCAGGTGCTTGAGGGTGCGAAAGTGGATGTATGTGGATTAACTGAAATTAAATAGTAAGATGTGAGTGTGAGAGAATGGGAGTATGGATGGGGTATATGTGCAGGAGTAGGTGAGAATGAGAGGGCAAAAGAAGTGTGTTTTGATGTGAGTAACAGATGGAGGGTGAATAAGAGAGTATGGATCAGTTGGCTCAAGTATTGTGTGGGTAAGATTGAAAGTTGGACTACAAATGTGGGCGATTGTGTGCGTGTATGCGCCAAGGCAAGATTGTACAAACAGAGTGAGAGAAGAGTTCTGGACAAATGCGGAAGTGTGCATGGAAACTTTTGGAAGGAATGAGTGTCTTTAATTGGGGATATGAATGGAAATGTAGGGAATGTGAAGATGGATGGAGTAGTTGGTGAGTGGGGTGTGCCTGCAGAGATGGATCAGAATGGCAGTGCTTTAGTAGACATTTGTGCCTGGATGGGGTTGGTGATAGCCAATACCCTCTTCAGGCACAAAATGATCCATAGGTACTGTATAAGTGGCAAGTGATGAGAAGGGTGGGTGGTGAACTGAATGAACGGAAGGCAATTGTTCATTATGTGTGTGAGGATGACAGGATGAGAAGGTGTGTAATGGATGCATAATGGATGCATGAGCATATAGATGTAGGGTGGTCAGAATCAATGTCCAAGTGAAATACAGAATAGAAAAAGGGAAGGACAGGAGAAAGTAGTTCATACAAGGAGGGTAGGAAGGTTACAAGAGGAAGGAAAAAGGGCAGAATATAATAGGGAAGTGGTGGAGTGATTGGGTAAATATGGTTTGGAGCAGATTGGGGACGTGGAAGGGGTGTGCAAGATATTCACAGAAGAAATCTGTGCAGCCTGTGAGGTGGTGTGTGGGGTGAAGAGAAGACGAACAGGGGTGCAGGGAATAGCATGGTGGAATGAAGAGGTGAGACAGGCTGTGGCACAAAAGAAGAAAACATATAGTGAGTGGATGAGAAACAGGGGCGTGGCAGAAGCTGAGAGACAGAAGAAAGTGTTATATGAGGGGGGGAAGAGGGAGGTGAAAAAGATTAGTAAGAGAGAGTAAGAAGAGAGTGGATGAGGAATTTGAAAAGGAATTTAAGTGTAAGGTGCAGGGAATGTAAGAAAATGTTCTGGAAAGAGATAAAAAGAGTTAGACAGGGTGCCAAAGAAGTTAGTTGGGGAGTAAAAGATAAAACTGATAGATCATTAGTGGAGAAGGGAGAAAAAGTGAGCAGATGGAGAGAACACTTTAAGGAGCTGTTGAACATAGAGAATGAAAGTAAAACCAGTGTAAGTGGCTGTGGAATGGCTGGGAGAAGGAGGGATGTGAGAAGATAAGAAGAAACTAACCCCTCAACAGGAAGTTGAGGAAGCAATGATGAAAGTTATAATGGGGAAAGACCCAGGAACTGATGAAGTGTGTGGTGCAGTGCTGAAGCATGGGGGAGAGATAGTAGTAGAATGGATGTGGAAGATGTGCATATTGGCCTGGGAGGAAAGTAGAGTCCCAGAGGACTGGAAGTCAGGTATAATAATTCCCTTGTACAAAGGAAATGGGGAAAGAGAAATATGTGGTAATCACAGGGGCATTTGTCTTCTTAGTATAATAGAAAGGTATATGATAGCATGTTAATTGACAAGTCAGGGAAATAACAGAGGAACTAGTTGGAGAAGAACAGAGAGGTTTTAGGAAGGGAGGAAGTTGTGTAGATCAGATATTCATTTTGATCTTTAGTGGAAAAGTTTCTAGAAAAGGGAAAGAAGTTGTATGCAGCTATCATGGATTTGGAGAAAGCACATGACAGGTTGGATAGACAAGGATTGTGGAAAGTATTAAGCATATATGGAGTAGATGGGAACTTGTTGAAGGCCGTGAAGAGTATGTATGAGGGTGCTAAGGCTGCAGTGCGTGTGGATGGTGAACTGAGTGAATTTTTCTATTTGAAGGTTAGATTGAAACAGGGATGTGTCATGTCTCCATGGTTGTTCAATCTGTACATGGATGGGGTAATAAAAGAGGTACAAGGTAGGGTAGTGGATGTTGGAGTGGCCCTAATGAGAGAGGTCAGTGTTTGGAAACTCCCTGTACTGTTGTTTGCAGATGATACTCTGTTGTTAAGTGAAGACGAAGGGGAGCTGCAAGGCTTGGTGGATGAGTTTGGGAGAGTATGTAAGACTCGGAATCTAAAGGTGAATGTAGGGAGAGTAAAGTTATGGTCTTCGAGAGAAGTGAAGTCACAGATTGTACGGTGAGGATGGATGAGGAGGAAATGGAAAATGTGAGTGCGTATTTGGGTATTGTTATGAGTAGGGATGGAGGTTTGGAGGGTGAAGTGCTTGAAAGGGTACAACAAGGAAGAAAGGTTGTTGGATCCTTGAAAGCGGTGATAAGAAACAGGGAAATGAGCATAGAAGTGAAAAAGTTGCTACATGACAGTAATGTGATACCAACTTTAACGTATGGAAGTGAAGCTTAGCTTTTGTTGCAGGGACATAAGTCAACAGTGAGAGCAGTGGAAATGAGTTATTTGGGAGGAGCATGTGGAGTCACATGGAGAGACACTCTGACCAATGAGGAAGTGAAGGAGTGTTGTGGTTTGGATGTGGATGTGATAGGAAGCGTTAGAAGAAACACAATGAGGTGGTTTGGCAATGCGGAGAGGATGGAAAGTGAGAGACTGACGAGGAGAGTGTATGTGAGTGAGGTGGAGGGGGGGGAGAGGGAGGGGGAGGCCAAAGATGAGAAGGAGGCATCGATTGGAGAGGTATATGAGACAGGGGGGTGTGAGCTGGGAGCAGGGCAGTGAAATAGTGGGGGATAGGGCGACATGAAGGCGATTTGTTTTTGGCCACCCCTTACTGGGTTGGAGCGTCTCGCAAAATATATATATATATATATATATATATATATATATATATATATATATATATATAGATAGATAGATACATACATACATACATACATACATAGATAGACAGATAGATATATATAAATATAGGTAGATAGATCAAGAGATAGATAGATAGACAAATACACACAGGTACTTATGTATAAACAGATAATGCATTAATTTAGCCAGATGTTTGCAGTTGTGACTCACCTGTATGGCAGTGCTGGATGACCCTGCCACACTCTTTACCCACACACCACACCCTCTGCCACACATTGGGGTGGTGTGGGTGTGGCTCAGTGCAGTTGTGACTCACCTGTATGGCAGTGCTGGATGACCCTGCCACACTCTTTACGCCCACACAACACCTTCTGCCACACATTGGGGTGGTGTGGGTGTGGCTCAGTGCAGTTGTGACTCACCTGTATGGCAGTGCTGGATGACCCTGCCACACTCTTTACGCCCACACAACACCTTCTGCCACACATTGGGGTGGTGTGGGTGTGGCTCAGTGCAGTTGTGACTCACCTGTATGGCAGTGCTGGATGACCCTGCCACACTCTTTACGCCCACACAACACCTTCTGCCACACATTGGGGTGGTGTGGGTGTGGCTCAGTGCAGTTGTGACGGGCCACCAGTGTGTTATTACCCATTGTAGAATTAATCACAGCAATCCAGTCCGGTCCCCGCTGCAAAACAAATTTAAGCCTTAAGCCATCCACTACGGTGAGGACATTTTATATTCTATTCTGGATGCCTGTGGACGATTTTATGTATCTCAAAAAGAACCTGTGCTGCTGATAAGGTTAGGAAGAAACTGACCCACTTGTTGACTATGTTATTTTTGTCCTTAATATTGGTACCGCCAGACCATTTTATACAGCTTAGCGGCGACCATTCAAAGTAAAGAGGTTAATGGAGGTTGTACACTCGCCTCAAGAAGCGAGGCCACAGTTTCAAATGGTTTTCCTCACCCTGCACTGAAATACCTTCACTGAAAAGTCTATCTATCTGTTTATCTATTGCCAGACGCCTCAATCCCGTAAGGGGTGGCCACAAACAAATCGCCTCCATGTCGTCCTGTCCAATGTCACTTCACTGTCTTGCTCCCAGCTCACTCATCCCACTGTCATATACCTCACTACTCCATCCCTTCATCTCATCCTCGGCCTCCCCCCTCTCTCTCCCTCCCTCTACCTCACTCACATACATCTCTTCGTTAGTCTCTTGTTCTCCATCCTCTCCACAAGGCCAAACCACCTCAATGTATTTCTCCTAACGCTTTCTATCACATCCACATCCACACCACAACGCTCCTTCACTGAAAGTGACTGAGTATAAATTATACATTACGTGCCGTCACCTTATATATTGAATAGAATACATAATTTATGATGCTGAGAATTATGTCCAGTGAATAACCTGAAGGCCTGATGTATGATAAAAGAAGAGTGTAAGATATGTTTTGTGAAGTAGACTATGTAATGTATTATAGGCTGTGTGGCCAGAGTGACACCAGGCCAAGTTAGTAAGCACCATTGCTCTTGTGTCCAAGGCCAGGCCAGGACAATTCTTAATGAAGGCAGTACTTTCCTTGGTTTTGCAAATGCTATGGTGATGCTATAAGACCACTAAGGATGTGCCACTACTGAAAATATTATGGTAGTAAGGAAATATTAGCCAGCACCAGGTAGCAACTACATGTTGGCCTGATATTCCTTGTCTTAGCCTCAGTTACAATTGTCTACATTAGCCTGACATCAGCTGACACAGCCACAGTGTGCAAAAGTGCATACCTTTTCTGTTCCTTCATATCTGTATTACGTTTAAATAAACCACTTACCGCCTCCTCCTACTTTACCCTTTTACTCCAGTACACTGGCTCTCAACCTGGGGGGTGCGGCCCCCTGGGGGGGCATCAGTAAATGCCAAAGAGGGCGCGAGGACCCAGAGGA
>NC_137026.1:87418-114918 GCF_032717465.1 Coenobita brevimanus | reverse complement strand
CCATAACTGTGATATTATTACCCACCCTAAAACTACGCTAAAAAACATTAAAAGTGACTACAATATCTTTTAGCAACACTGTACAATATGTATGCCATGTTTCTGTGTTACTGTATAAATATTTTATGCATAATAAGATTACTGTTGATTCATCCATCAAAATACACAAGTGTAAGTTTTATTCATCTGAATTTATCGAATTCGTGATGCCTTGTACATAAATAGCTTCCGTTTCACATCGCAAGTTGGGGAAACGTGGCACCATTGTACACAGGTGCGGGCCACACCTCAGCCGCAAACGGGCGGGATTCCGACTATAGAGGACACCCACACCCCCCAGTGGGGGAATCACACCAGCCGCGAGCCAATACGTATCTAGCACGGCTCCGAATATGACCTTGACCTTGACCTACTTTCACCAATTTTAAATTCGTAGGATATTTTCATTCCTACTACACACCTGTAAAATTTTGTGATGATATGTTCAGCGGTTGCGAAGTTATCGCGCTAACAGACACACAGACACACACACATACAGACAAATTGAACACAATACCAGCTTCGCTATCGCGGTTGGTCATAACTTTTTACATTTACATAATGGCAGCAACGGGGTGAGGGAGAGGGAGGGATGTGGTACATAGCTGAGGCAGATGTGGTACATAGCTGAGGCAGATGTGGTACATAGCTGAGGCAGATGTGGTACATAGCTGAGGGAGGCAGATGTGGTACATAGCTGAGGCAGATGTGGTACATAGCTGAGGGAGGCAGATGTGGTACATAGCTGAGGCAGATGTGGTACATAGCTGAGGCAGATGTGGTACATAGCTGAGGCAGATGTGGTACATAGCTGAGGGAGGCAGATGTGGTACATAGCTGAGGGAGGCAGATGTGGTACATAGCTGAGGGAGGCAGATGTGGTACATAGCTGAGGGAGGCAGATGTGGTACATAGCTGAGGGAGGCAGATGTGGTACATAGCTGAGGCAGATGTGGTACATAGCTGAGGCAGATGTGGTACATAGCTGAGGGAGGCAGATATGGTACATAGCTGAGGCAGATGTAGTACATAGCTGAGGCAAATGTGGTACATAGCTGAGGGAGGCAGATGTGGTACATAGCTGAGGCAGATGTGGTACATAGCTGAGGGAGGCAGATGTGGTACATAGCTGAGGCAGATGTGGTACATAGCTGAGGGAGGCAGATGTGGTACATAGCTGAGGCAGATGTGGTACATAGCTGAGGGAAGCAGATGTGGTACATAGCTGAGGCAGATGTGGTACATAGCTGAGGGAGGCAGATGTGGTACATAGCTGAGGCAGATGTGGTACATAGCTGAGGGAGGCAGATGTGGTACATAGCTGAGGCAGATGTGGTACATAGCTGAGGGAGGCAGATGTGGTACATAGCTGAGGCAGATGTGATACATAGCTGAGGGAGGCAGATGTGGTACATAGCTAAGGGAGGCAGATGTGATACATAGCTGAGGCAGATGTGGTACATAGCTGAGGCAGATGTGGTACATAGCTGAGGGAGGCAGATGTGGTACATAGCTGAGGCAGATGTGGTAAATAGCTGAGGGAGGCAGATGTGATACATAGCTGAGGCAGATGTGGTACATAGCTGAGGCAGATGTGGTACATAGCTGAGGGAGGCAGATGTGGTACATAGCTGAGGCAGATGTGGTACATAGCTGAGGGAGGCAGATGTGATACATAGCTGAGGCAGATGTGGTACATAGCTGAGGGAGGCAGATGTGGTACATAGCTGAGGCAGATGTGGTACATAGCTGAGGGAGGCAGATGTGATACATAGCTGAGGCAGATGTGGTACATAGCTGAGGGAGGCAGATGTGGTACATAGCTGAGGCAGATGTGGTACATAGCTGAGGCAGATGTGGTACATAGCTGAGGCAGATGTGGTACATAGCTGAGGCAGATGTGGTACATAGCTGAGGGAGGCAGATGTGGTACATAGCTGAGGGAAGCAGATGTGGTACATAGCTGAGGCAGATGTGGTACATAGCTGAGGGAGACAGATGTGGTACATAGCTGAGGCAGATGTGATACATAGCTGAGGGAGGCAGATGTGGTACATAGCTGAGGCTGATGTGATACATAGCTGAGGGAGGAAGATGTGGTACATAGCTGAGGCAGATGTGGTACATAGCTGAGGCAGATGTGGTACATAGCTGAGGGAGGCAGATGTGGTACATAGCTGAGGCAGATGTGGTACATAGCTGAGGCAGATGTGATACATAGCTGAGGCAGATGTGGTACATAGCTGAGGGAGGCAGATGTGGTACATAGCTGAGGCAGATGTGGTACATAGCTGAGGGAGGCAGATGTGGTACATAGCTGAGGCAGATGTGGTACATAGCTGAGGCAGATGTGGTACATAGCTGAGGCAGATGTGGTACATAGCTGAGGGAGGCAGATGTGGTACATAGCTGAGGCAGATGTGATACATAGCTGAGGAAGGCGGATGTGGTACATAGCTGAGGCAGATGTGGTACGTAGCTGAGGGAGGCAGATGTGATACATAGCTGAGGCAGATGTGGTACATAGCTGAGGCAGATGTGGTACATAGCTGAGGGAGGCAGATGTGGTACATAGCTGAGGCAGATGTGGTACATAGCTGAGGGAGGCAGATGTGGTACATAGCTGAGGGAGGCAGATGTGATACATAGCTGAGGCAGATGTGGTACATAGCTGAGGCAGATGTGGTACATAGCTGAGGGAGGCAGATGTGGTACATAGCTGAGGGAGGCAGATGTGATACATAGCTGAGGCAGATGTGGTACATAGCTGAGGGAGATGTGGTACATAGCTGAGGCAGATGTGGTACATAGCTGAGGCAGATGTGATACATAGCTGAGGGAGGCAGATGTGGTACATAGCTGAGGCAGATGTGATACATAGCTGAGGGAGGCAGATGTGGTACATAGCTGAGGCAGATGTGGTACATAGCTGAGGGAGGCAGATGTGGTACATAGCTGAGGGAGGCAGATGTGGTACATAGCTGAGGCAGATGTGGTACATAGCTGAGGCAGATGTGGTACATAGCTGAGGGAGGCAGATGTGGTACATAGCTGAGGCAGATGTGGTACATAGCTGAGGCAGATGTGGTACATAGCTGAGGCACATGTGGTACATAGCTGAGGCACATGTGGTACATAGCTGAGGGAGGCAGATGTGGTACATAGCTGAGGCAGATGTGGTACATAGCTGAGGGAGGCAGATGTGGTACATAGCTGAGGCAGATGTGGTACATAGCTGAGGCAGATGTGGTACATAGCTGAGGGAGGCAGATTTGGTACATAGCTGAGGGAGGCAGATGTGGTACATAGCTGAGGCAGATGTGGTACATAGTTGAGGGAGGCAGATGTGATACATAGCTGAGGCAGATGTGGTACATAGCTGAGGGAGATGTGGTACATAGCTGAGGGAGGCAGATGTGACACATAGCTGAGGCAGATGTGGTACATAGCTGAGGCAGATGTGGTACATAGCTGAGGCAGATGTGATACATAGCTGAGGGAGGCAGATGTGGTACATAGCTGAGGCAGATGTGGTACATAGCTGAGGGAGGCAGATGTGGTACATAGCTGAGGGAGGCAGATGTGGTACATAGCTGAGGCAGATGTGGTACATAGCTGAGGCAGATGTGGTACATAGCTGAGGGAGGCAGATTTGGTACATAGCTGAGGCAGATGTGGTACATAGCTGAGGCAGATGTGGTACATAGCTGAGGGAGGCAGATGTGGTACATAGCTGAGGCAGATGTGGTACATAGCTGAGAGAGGCAGATGTGGTACATAGCTGAGGCAGATGTGGTACATAGCTGAGGGAAGCAGATGTGGTACATAGCTGAGGCAGATGTGGTACATAGCTGAGGCAGATGTGATACATAGCTGAGGGAGGCAGATGTGGTACATAGCTGAGGCAGATGTGATACATAGCTGAGGGAGGCAGATGTGGTACATAGCTGAGGCAGATGTGGTACATAGCTGAGGCAGATGTGGTACATAGCTGAGGGAGGCAGATGTGGTACATAGCTGAGGGAGGCAGATGTGGTACATAGCTGAGGCAGATGTGGTACATAGCTGAGGCAGATGTGATACATAGCTGAGGCAGATGTGGTACATAGCTGAGGGAGGCAGATGTGGTACATAGCTGAGGCAGATGTGGTACATAGCTGAGGGAGGCAGATGTGGTACATAGCTGAGGCAGATGTGGTACATAGCTGAGGCAGATGTGGTACATAGCTGAGGGAGGCAGATGTGGTACATAGCTGAGGGAGGCAGATGTGGTACATAGCTGAGGCAGATGTGGTTCATAGCTGAGGCAGATGTGATACATAGCTGAGGCAGATGTGGTACATAGCTGAGGGAGGCAGATGTGGTACATAGCTGAGGGAGGCGGATGTGGTACATAGCTGAGGCAGATGTGGTACATAGCTGAGGCAGATGTGGTACATAGCTGAGGGAGGCAGATGTGGTACATAGCTGAGGCAGATGTGGTACATAGCTGAAGGAGGCAGATGTGATACATAGCTGAGGCAGATGTGGTACATAGCTGAAGGAGGCAGATGTGATACATAGTTGAGGCAGATGTGGTACATAGCTGAGGCAGATGTGGTACATAGCTGAGGCAGATGTGGTACATAGCTGAGGGAGGCAGATGTGATACATAGCTGAGGCAGATGTGGTACATAGCTGAGGCAGATGTGGTACATAGCTGAGGGAGGCAGATGTGGTACAAGGCTGAGGGAGGCAAATGTGATACATAGCTGAGGCAGATGTGGTACATAGCTGAGGGAGGCAGATGTGATACATAGCTGAGGCAGATGTGGTACATAGCTGAGGCAGATGTGGTACATAGCTGAGGCAGATGTGGTACATAGCTGAGGGAGGCAGATGTGGTACAAGGCTGAGGGAGGCAAATGTGATACATAGCTGAGGCAGATGTGGTACATAGCTGAGGGAGGCAGATGTGATACATAGCTGAGGCAGATGTGGTACATAGCTGAGGCAGATGTGGTACATAGCTGAGGCAGATGTGGTACATAGCTGAGGCAGATGTGATACATAGCTGAGGGAGGCAGATGTGGTACATAGCTGAGGGAGGCAGATGTGGTACATAGCTGAGGGAGGCAGATGTGGTACATAGCTGAGGCAGATGTGGTACATAGCTGAGGCATTTGTGGTACATAGCTGAGGCAGATGTGGTACATAGCTGAGGGAGGCAGATGTGATACATAGGTATGGGGGGGATGTGGTCCATAGGTAAGGGGGGGATGTGGTACATAGGTAAGGGGGGATGTGGTACATAGGTAAGGGGGGATGTGGTCCATAGGTAAGGGGGGATGTGGTACATAGGTAAGGGGGGATGTGGTACATAGGTAAGGGGGGATGTGGTACATAGGTAAGGGGGGATGTGGTACATAGGTAAGGTGGGAAGTGGACCATAGGTAAGGGGGGATGTGGTACATAGGTAAGGGGGATGTGGTCCATAGGTAAGGGGGGATGTGGTCCATAGGTAAGGGGGGATGTGGTGCATAGGTAAGGGGGGATGTGGTCCATAGGTAAGGGGGGATGTGGTCCATAGGTAAGGGGGGATGTGGTCCATAGGTAAGGGGGGATGTGGTACATAGGTAAGGGGGGATGTGGTACATAGGTAAGGTGGGATGTGGTACATAGGTAAGGGGGAATGTGGTACATAGGTAAGGTGGGATGTGGTACATAGGTAAGGGGGGGATGTGGTCCATATCTCCAAAACTGCGCCAACCGATGCTCAAGCACCTTCGCCGCCATGACACTATTTTGTATGGAGACTTCAACTGTATAACTGCCAGTAAGTAGTGATCCTTAATTCAACCCTAAACTATTTTGTTCTGAATATTTCCTTAATTTTACTACCATTCTCTACATACATGGTACATGGATAGATTAACTGATAGATTGATAGATAGGTGAAAGGATAGATAGATAGATAGATAGACAGATAGATAGACAGATTAGACAGACCGATCGATGGATAGATAGATAGATTACATAGATAGATCGATGGATAGATAGACAGATAGATAGATCGACAGATAGATACGTAGGTAGGTAGGTAGGTAGACAGTCATACAGAGGGACAGACAGATAAACTGGTAAACATAAACAGATAGATCATAGGTAGACAGATACATCAATAGATAGATAGATAGAGATGTACAGAAACTGATAGATAAATAGATAGATAGGCATTTTAGACAGACTGATAGATATTGAAAGAGGCAGAAAGACTTACTGTAAGATATTTCGTGGTTGCAAAAGAATATTAACTGCAGTTATTATTATTATTATTAGTAGTAGTAGTAGTAGTAGTATATTATTATTATTTTAATTATTTTATTATTATTATTATTTTATTATTATTATTATTATTATTATCATATTATTATTATTATTTTATTATTATTATTATTATTATTATTATTATTATATTATTTTTATTATTATTGTTATTATTATTATTATTATTAATATTATTTTATTATTATTATTATTATTATTATTATTATTATTATTATGAAGTACGTGAAAGGGTACAGCAGGGAAGGAAGGTTGTTGGCACACTGAAAGCAGTGATGAGAAATAGGGAGGTGAGTATGGAAGTTAACAAGTCACTGCATGATGGTATTATGATCCCTACCCTGACGTATGGAAGCGAGGCGTGGACCTTGCAAGAGGGGAACAAGTCAAGAGTGAGAGCAGTGGAAATGAGTTACTTGAGAGGAGCATGTGGAGTGACGTGGAGGGACAGGTTGACGAATGAAGAAGTGAAGGAACGTTGTGGGGTAGATGTGGATGTGGTTGAGAAGATTAGGAGAAATACACTGAGGTGGTTTGGACATGTGGAGAGAATGGAGAATGAAAGACTGACTAAGAGGGTGTATGTAGGTGAGGTGGAGGGAGGGAGAGGGAGGGGTAGACCGAGGATGAGGTGGAGGGATGGAGTTGAGAGGTATATGAGGGAGGGGGGGGTGAGTTGGGGGGAGGGGAGTCAAATGGTGGGTGACAGAGTGACTTGGAGGCGTTTTGTCTGCGGCCACCCTTTGCGGGATTAGGGCGTCGGGCTATAGATAGATAGATAGATTATTATTATCATTGTTATTATTATTATTATTATTAATATTATTATTATTATTATTTATTATTATTACTATCATTATTATTATTATTATTATTATTATTATTACTATTATTATTCATTATTATTATTATTATGATTTTAATTATTATTATTATTATTACCATTCTTCTTCCTCTTTATTATTATCATCATCTTTATCATCATCACATACTGATAAAACGATAAATAGACAAAAAGACCGATAGACAGGTAAAAGGATAGATGGATATATCTATTAACTGATAGAGAGATCCACAGGTATACATGGCGAGTGATGAGAAGGGTGGGTGGTGAACTGAATGAAAGGAAGGCAATGATTGATTATGTGTGTGTGGATGAAAGGATGCGAAGATGTGTAAAGGATGCAAGAGTGTATAGAGGTTGGGGGAGTGGACTTTCTGACCACTACTTGGTGGTGGCCAGAATTAGGATGCGAGTAAGATGGAGGAATAGAAGAAGGGAAAGACGAGAGGAAGGAGTAGTTGCAAGGAGAGTGGAAAGGTTACAAGAGGATGAGAAAAAGGCAGAGTATAAGAGAGAAGTGGAGGAACGATTGGGCAAATATGAATTGGAGCAGATGGGAGACGTGGAAGGTGTGTGTAGGATATTTACAGAAGAAATATGTGCAGCATGTGATGTGGTGTGTGGAAGGAAGAGAAGACGGAGGGGGGTGCAAGGAACAGCGTGGTGGACTGAAGAGGTGAAACAGGCTGTGGCACAAAAGAAGAAAGCATACAATGAATGGATGAGAAATAGGGGCGTGGAAGAAGTTGAGAGGTGGAAGAGAGAGTTATATGTGGAAAGGAAGAGAGGTGAAAAGATTAGTAAGAGAGAGTAAGAAGAGAGTGGATGAGGAATTTGGAAGGAATTTGAGTGTAAAGTGGAGGGACTGTAAGAAAATGTTCTGGAGAGAAGTGAAAAGAGTAAGACAGGGTGGAAGTGAAGTTAGCAGGGGAGTGAAAGATAAAAATGGTAGATTACTAGTGGAGAAGGGAGAAAAAGTGAGCAGATGGAGAGAACACTTTAAGGAATTGTTGAACGCAGAGGATGGAAGTAATGCGAGTATAAGTGGCTGGGGAATGGCTGGGAGAAGGAGGGAGGTGAGAAGACAGGAAGAAATCAGTAGGATAGAAGTTGTGGAAGCAATAAAGAAAGTTAAATCGGGGAAAGCCCCAGGAATTGATGGAGTGTGTGGTGAAATGCTGAAGCATGGGGGAGAGATAGTAGTAGAATGGATGTGGACGATGTGCAGATTGGCCTGGGAGGAAGGAAGAGTCCCTGAGGATTGGAAGTCAGGTATAATTATTCCCTTGTACAAAGGAAAAGGGGAAAAAGAAGTGTATGGTAATCATAGGGGCATTTGTCTTCTTAGTATAGTAGGAAAAGTGTATGGTAGGATACTTATAGACAGAGTTAGAGAAAGAACAGAGAAATTAGTTGGAGAAGAACAGGGAGGTTTTAGGAAGGGAAGAGGTTGTGTAGATCAGATATTCATTCTTAGATCTTTAGTGGAAAAGTTTCTAGAGAAGGGAAAGAAGTTGTATGCGGCTTTCATGGATTTGGAGAAAGCATATGACAGGGTGGATAGACAAGGATTGTGGAAAGTGTTAAGAATATATGGAGTAGATGGGAAGTTGTTGAATGCTGTGAAGAGTATGTATGATGGTGCGAAGGCTGCAGTGCGTGTGGATGGTGAACTAAGTGAATTTTTCTCTTTGAAAGTTGGTTTGAAACAGGGATGTGTCATGTCTCCATGGTTGTTCAATCTGTACATGGATGGGGTAATAAAAGAGGTACAAGGTAGGGTAGTGAATGTTGGAGTGGCCCTGGTGAGAGAGGATAGTGTTTGGAAACTCCCTGTACTGTTGTTTGCAGATGATACTGTGTTGTTGAGTGAAGACGAAGGGGAGCTGCAAGGCTTGGTGGATGAGTTTGAGAGAGTGTGTAAGAAACGGAACCTAAAGGTGAATGTAGGGAAGAGTAAAGTGATGGTCTTTGAGAGAGGTGAAGTTAGTGAATGTACAGCGAGGTTAGATGGTGAGGAATTGGAAAATATGAGTACGTTTAAGTATTTGGGTAGTGTGATGAGTAAGGATGGAGGTTTGAAGGGTGAAGTGCTTGAAAGGGTACAGCAGGGAAGAAAGGTTGCTGGTTCTTTGAAAGCAGTGATAAGAAACAGGGAAGTGAGCATGGAAGTGAAAAAGTTACTACATGACAGTATTGTGATACCAACTCTAACGTACGGAAGTGAAGCTTGGACGTTGTTGGAAGGACACAAGTCAAGAGTGAGAGCCGTGGAAATGAGTTATTTAAGAGGAGCCTGTGGAGTCACGTGGAGAGACAGGCTGACGAATGAGGATATAAAGGAGCATTGTGGTGTGGATGTGGATGTGATAGGAAGCGTTATGAGGAACACACTGAGGTGGTTTGGCCATGTGGAGAGGATGGAGGGTGAAAGACTGACGAAGAGAGTGTATGTGAGTGAGGTGGAGGGGGGAAGAGGGAGGGGGAGGCCGAGGATGAGATGGAGGGATGGGGTGGAGAGGTATATGAGAGAGGGGGGTGTGAGTTGGGAGCAGGGCAGTGAAATGGCGGGGGACAGGGCGACTTGGAGGCGATTTGTTTGTGGCCACCCCAAATGGGATTGAGGCGTCTGGCAATAGATAGATAGATAGATAGATAGAGAGAGGCAGAGCGATCTCTAAACAGAGAGCTATTCTGATATATAGATCACGAAATATATAGACGACAAAGAGTTAGATATAGATAGACTGATAGAATTCTCTTCACATGGCCAAACCACCTCAGTGTATTTCTCCTAACACTTCCTATCACATCCACATCCACACCACAACACTCCTTCACTTCCTCATTTGCCAGTCTGTCTCTCCATGTAACTCCACATGCTCCTCTCATTTCCACTGCTCTCACTCTTGACTTGTGTCCCTCCAACAAGGTCCAAGTTTCACTTCCATACGTTAGAGTTGGTATCACAGTACTATCATGCAGTGGCTTTTTTATTTCCATGCTTACTTCCCTGTTTCTTATCACTGCTATATTATTATTATTATTATTATTATTATTATTATTACTATTATTATTATTATTATTATTATTATTATTATTGTTGTTGTTGTTGTTATTATTATTACTATTATTATTATTATTATTAGCTTCATAATATAAATGGTGAAGCTCCTTGTTTTCGTCAGTATTATTTTTATTTTTTTGTGTTTTTTTCTTAGATCTTGATGATATTATACAGCAAGGAACCCGAGGGTAACATCAAATGAGTGGATGGTGTAGTGTTGCTCTTGGGTGACTGCCCTTTCCTCTCTTCCTTCCTTCTTTCCATCTTTCCTCTTCTGTCTTTCTTTCTTCCATTCTCTCCTATTCTTTTTGTCTACGGGTGACTCTACACTGAATGACAAGCCAAATGATTTCCTGTACACCCGAAAGCCATTTACTACGCTGGGTGGTAACCATATAACCAAACTATGGAACCTGGTGGTTTGGTGGGTAATTCAGGCGCTCCAATCGGATTGAGGTGATGAAAGTTTATATCCGAGGGGTGGTTGGGGTTTGTTGCTCACGTAATGCCACTCAGGGATGAGTGAGGCTGGTCACTCTCATCGTAAATGTCAGGACCAACTTGCCTAGCCCCGGGCTTCTACGCTTCTCATGGGGCAACACAGAAATAGATGATGTATGTATGTACTAATATCAGTGTTATTATTATTATTATTATTATTATTATTATTAATATTATTATTATTATTATTATTTATTATTATTATTATTATTCTGTCTATCTATCTATTGCCAGAAGTCTTAATCCCTTAAGGGGCGGCCACAGACAAATCGCCTCCATGTCACCCTGTCTCCCGCCATTTCATTGCCTTGCTCCCAGCTCACCCCCCCCCCTCTCCCATATACCTCACCACTTCATCTCTCCATCTCATCCTTGGCCTCCCCCTCCCTCACCCCCCCTCAACCTCATTCACATACACTCTCCTCGTCGGTCTCTCACTCTCCATCCTCTCCACATGGCAAAACCACCTCATTGTGTTTCTCCCAACGCTTCCTACCACATCCACATCCACACCACAACATTCCTTCACTTCCTCATTTGTCAGTCTGTCTCTCCATGTGACTGCACATGCTTCTCTCAAATAACTCATTTCCACTGCTTTCACTCTTGACTTGTGTCCTTCCAACAAGGTCCAAGCTTCACTTCCGTACGTTAGAGTTTGTATCACAATACTGTCATGTAGCAGCTTTTTTACTTCCATGCTCACTTCCCTGCTTCTTATCATTACATTCAAGGAAACAGCGACTATTCTTCCTTGTTGTACCCTTTCAAGCACTTCACCCTCCAAACTTCCATCTTTACTCATAACAATACCCAAGTACTTAAACGCACTCACATTTTCCATTTCCTCCTCATCCATCGTCACTGTACAATCTGTGACTTCACTTCTCTCGAAGACCATAACTTTACTCTTCCCTATATTCACCTTTAGATTCCGAGTCTTACACACTCTCCCAGACTCATCCACCAAGCCTTGCAGCTCCCCTTCGTCTTCGCCTAACAACACAGTATCATCTGCAAACAACAGTACAGTGAGTTTCCAAACACTACCCTCTCTCACCAGGGCCACTCCAACATCCACTGCCCTACCTTGTACCTCTTTTATTACCCCATCCATATACAGACTGAACAACCATGGAGACATGACACATTCCTTTTTCAATCCAACCTTGAAATAGAAAAATTCACTCAGTTCACCATCCACACGCACTGCAGCCTTAGCACCCTCATACATACTCTTCACGGCCTTCAACAACTTCCCATCTACTCCATATATTCTTAATACTTTCCACAATCCTTGTCTCTCCACCCTGTCATATGCTTTCTCCAAACCCATGAAGGCCGCATACAACTTCTTTCCCTTCTCATTACCAGCCGCGATGGCGAAGCTGGTATTTTTCTCATTTTGTCTGTCTGTCTGTGTGTCTGTTAGCACGATATCTTCGCAACCGCTGAAGATATCATCACATAATTTTACAGTTTTAGTTCGATATTGGTGAAAGTAGGTCAAGTCAAGGTCATATTCCGAGCCGCGCTAAATATGTATCGGCTGGGGGCTGGTATGATTCCCCCCTTGGGGGGCCTTTAGTTATTATTAATTGCTGTAATAATAATAATAATAATAATAATAATAATAATAATTTCATAATTATTATTATCTTTATTATTATCATTATTATTATTATTATTATTATTATTATTATTATTATTATTATCATCATCATCATCATCATCATTATTATTATTATCTTTATTAATATTATCACAATGATGAGGTATATGCAGAGATGATTAAGTGTATTGGAGAGAGTGGAATGAAGTGCTTGTTGGAGATATGTCAGAAGGCTTTGATGAGTGAAACTGTGCCAGCAGAGTGGAAAAAAGGCTGTGATTGTACCCCTGTACAAAAATAAAGGTGTGCGAAGTGAGTGCAAGAATTACCGTGGCATAAGTTTATTGAGTGTGGTAGGGAAGGTATATGGAAGAATTATTATAAAGAAAGTAAGAAGATATCAGAAGTCCTAGTGAGTGATGAACAGGGTGGCTTTAGGAGTGGCAGAGGATGTGTGGATAAAAAATTTGCAGTAAAGCCGACAGTGGAGAAGGCTTGTGAGAAAGACTATAAGGTGTTTATGGCATTCATGGATCTGGAAAAAGCATACAACAAAGTAGACAGAGAAGGATTGTAGAAGGTTTAGCACATGTACAGTAAGGTGTAGATGGTAAGTTGCTAGGTGGCGTGAAAAGTTTTTATGATGGTAGTGAAGCATGTGTAACGGTTTATGGGCATCTGTGTGAATGGTTCACGATCTATATGGGCGTGCGACAAGGTTGTGTGATGTCCCCACGGTTGCTCAATATATACGCACACACATTTTATATATATATATATATATATATATATATATATATATATATATATATATATATATATATATATATATATATATATATATTGTTACATAGCCTATGATTTCATCATCCTTTGTATAATTCTAACGTACAGTATGCTGCATGTTTGATCACGATTCGCCTCGTGGCTTCCATAGTGACCAAGCTTCCGTGTTCTACCTCACTCCCCTCTTCTCCCCTTATAGTAGAGTAAGTCGTTCTTTCTGTTGTTCAGAGCAGGAGTGTCAACTCTTTGTCCCCTATGGCTTCATTTGCGCGTCCTTCTTACAAGTTGTATCAAGCTCTGCCGGCCCCTATATAATGAGCTCGGTCTCTGCATTAATTGCCACTTAGATCTACTCCTCATTTTGTTCACATCTCTGTCCTCCCCTGTACAGTTGTTATTATTTTTGTGAGTGCTCAGGAAGTTTCCAGCCATCTAGCTGCTGTGTAATTTGAGTATAAGTGTTATTACATTTTTTTCTTGTACTGTATAGCATAAGGTGTTGGTTCGTGGGCCTGGTGAGGTTTTTGTGATTAATGTAAAGTTTTACTGTCAGCCAATATTAATAATATTTTGTATCTGTAATAATATATCTTGCTTTAACTGAGCATTATCCGGTTTTCTCATTTATCAGGGCTGACTTAGATAAATTTACTCTTGCTAATTTCGTGTTAATAGCGGCTATTGCAGTTAACCATATATTTAACCTGTTTTTGCCATTACATTATCCTTATGAGTCCTGAATGTTTTGTTGTTAGTTTGAGCATTAAACTTTAACTTGTAATTTTACCTAACTCTTTTGTTTTGAACCTGGAACTTTACGGGACAGTAGTGATTTTCAGTATTCTCACTTGAAGTGTTCATTATCTTTCTCTGTTCCGTAACATAAATTTGGCGACCTCTTATCAGGATATTCAGGATATTATCTTAAGGATATTGCTTGATATTTTGTGACTGTGATTTATTCATGATGTCTACTATTACTACGCTTGATGAAGCCAAAGATTTTTTTGTCAAATGTGCAAACAGTGTGTGATGTAGAAAACAGAACAAAGAATGAACTTAAGTTTGTTGCTCAACAATTGGGAATTGCTGTGCGCTCTCATCATTCTAAAGATCAAATTGTTGACATGATTAATGAAAGCTTGTTTAATGTAACTCCTCCAGATGAGCAAACGCAGATTGAAATAGCTAAGTTACAGCTAGCCCTGCAGGAGGCTCGTGCTAAGGAGGCTGAATCTCAGGCTCGTATTCAGGAGGCACAGATACAGGCACAAATTGAAATTGCTAGGATTCAGGCAGACCATGAGTATCGCATGAAACAAAGTGGAACTGGATCATCTAGCTCTGATGATTTTGATGTGGCTAAAAATGTTAAACTTGTCCCTCCTTTTAATGAATCTGATTTAACAAAGTATTTTCAGTTGTTTGAGAGGGTAGCTACAGGTTTTAATTGGCCCAAAAAGTATTGGCCAGTACTCCTTCAAACTGTTCTCACCGGTAAAGCTCAAGTAACTTATGCATCTTTGCCTCAGGATCAATCTGATAATTATGATGTAGTTAAGAGCTTGATTCTTAAGGCCTATGAGCTTGTTCCTGAAACCTATAGAGTAAAATTTAGGACAACTTATAAGCAAGATAAGCAATCCCATGTTGAGTATGCAAAAATCAAGGAAGATCTGTTAGAGCAGTGGTTAAATTCTAAGAATGTGGATTCTGATTTTGGTAAATTTAAGCAGATGATTTTGCTGGAGGACTTCAAAAGGTGTATTAATAAAGATGTAAGCCTATATCTTGATGAGAGAAGAAGAGATAATTTGTCTGATACTGCAGTTTTAGCTGATGAATATGTTCTCACTCACAAGAGATATTCTAGAGAAAAAAGGAAAGCTGAGAGTAAGTACGTTGCCTCTACTCAGAGTACAGGTAACAGGAAAGAGAATAAAGATGATGTTTCTCAGGAAGTAAATACCAGCTCCACCTCTAGATTTCAGAAAAGTAAATGTACTTATTGTAGTAAGCTTGGTCATACTACGGAGAAATGTTTCAGGAGACAGCGTGATGTGAACAAAAAGGAGTCTTTAAATATTCAGTCAATTGGTCTAGTGTCCACCCTTGAGAGTTCCCAGAATTCTTTAACCGAGTAAACTGAACCTGCTTTGAGGGGTAAATTAAATTCTCATGATGAAGCTCCTTTTTTGAGCAGTAACGTGGGTGACACTCTCAAGAGTTCATGTGCTAATTCCCTGTCTGATGGTTTTGTCAGTCCACCGGACAGTAATGACAGGAAATCAGTTAAAATATATCGTGATACAGGTGCTTGCCAATCCCTTATGCTGACCAGTGTTCTAGGCTCTAATGTTAATTCCTCTGATAAAACTGTAATCTTACAAGGTGTAGGGAATAATTACTTCTCTGTCCCTCTGTGCAGAGTGAATTTAGAGTCTGGTTTTGTTAATGGTTCCGTTATGGTTGGGTTGGTTGAGACACTCCCAATGTCAGGTGTAACTTTCTTACTTGGAAATGATATTGGTGGAAGTCAAGTGTGTCCAGCTCCTCAGTTGTCTAGTGAGCCAGTGGCTGCGACCCAGGATTGTGATGTCCCTGATGTGTTCTCTGCATGTGCTGTCACTAGGGCTAAGTCTAAAGTTACTGGTGACTTAGAGGATAATGGTGATGATGATGTTATCCTAGCTGACACTTTTCTTGCTAATTTGGACCACTCACCAGATGAGGCAGTACCCCGTAGTGTTGATAATTTGTCTCGTCAAGAGTTGGTTGAGTTGCAGGTTGCTGACCCTGAGTTGAAAGGTCTAGCTAACTCTGCTTGCAGTGAGGAAGAGTCAGCTGGTGCTTCTACTTGTTATTATATAAAGTCAGGAGTACTTATGAGAAAGTGGAGACCCCCAACAGCATCAGCCGACTGTGAATGGGAGGTTGTACATCAAGTTGTCATCCCTCGTGTTTGTAGGCAGGATATCATTAGATTGGCTCATGATTCCAGTTTGGCAGGACACCTTGGAGTGAGGAAGACTGTGGCACGCATTTTGAAACACTTCTACTGGCCAGGTATCTTCAGAGATGTTTCTTGGTATTGTAAGTCTTGTCACACCTGTCAAGTTGTGGGGAAGTGTAATCAGACCGAAAAGGTTGCACCTCTAGTTCCCATTCCTCCTTTTGAGGCGCCATTCACCCGTGTGTTGGTGGATATTGTGGGCCCTCTTCCTAAGACTTCTTCAGGATTTTCTTATGTGTTGACCCTGATTGATATGGCTACTCGTTATCCTGAAGCCATTCCACTTAGAAATATCTCAGCAAAGAACGTGGTTAAGGAAATGCTAGGGTTCTTCACAAAGTTTGGTCTGCCCAAGGAGGTACAGTCAGACCGGGAAAGTAATTTCATGTCAAATGTTTTCAAGCAGTCTCTGAAAGAGTTGGGCATCACCCAGATCACGTCTTCAGCTTACCATCCCCAGACCCAAGGAGCGTTGGAGAGATATCATCAAACACTCAAATCGATGCTCAAAAAATACTGTTTGGAACATCAGAAAGACTGGGATAAAGGTCTTCCATTCGTTGTATTTGCCGCAAGAGAATCTCCAAATGAATCACTGGGGTTCTCACTCTTTGAACTACTGTTTGGCCATGAAGTAAGAGGACCCCTTAAGCTACTCAAGGAATGCTGGCTGTCTGAGGAAGAAGACGTCAACCTGCTGGAGTATGTGATGAAGTTCAAAGAACGGCTGTCCACGGCTTTACGGCTGACGAGAGAGAATTTAGGAGCTGCTCAGGAGAAGATGAAGACTTGGTATGATAAGAAGTCCAGGTTACGCCACTTTCAGCCAGATCAGGTTTTGATTCTGCTACCGGTGCATGGGCAACCTCTTCAAGCCAAGTTTAGTGGTCCTTATTTCGTGGAGAAGAAACTCAGTGATGTCAACTATGTCATCGCCACACCAGATCGTCGAAAGAACAAGCAACTTTGTCACATCAACATGCTAAAGTTATATCACAGGCGGGACGAAAATAATCCAGTCTGCACTGTAGCTGTTCCACCCGAGTCTGCAAGTGAAGTTCTCCCATGCAGTATGAGCCTGAGTGATAGTTTGGGGAAGAATCCTGATATCATGAATGATCTCCAGACTAAGATTTCTCATCTAGCTCCCGAGGAAAGGCAGGAGTTTTCGGCATTACTGCAGGAGTACCCGCAAGTGTTCCGTGCCACTCCAGGAAGAACCACTGTGTTGATGCATGATGTCGATGTTGGAGACGCAAAGCCTCCTTACCGTGTGAACCCAGTGAAAGTTCCTCTCATCCAGAAGGAGCTTGGCTACCTGTTGGACCACAAGATGATTGAGCCCTGTCAGAGCGAGTGGAGTTCTCCTGTCACTCTAGTCTCTAAGCCAGGTGGGTCACAGCGGCTTTGCATCGACTACAGACGTGTTAATCAGATAACCAAAACAGACACTTACCCTCTCCCTCGCGTGGAAGATTGCATAGACAAGATCGGAGAGGCTAGGTACATAAGTAAGTTTGATTGTTAAAGGGATACTGGCAAGTACCTATGACTGAACGTGCTAGGGAAATCTCATGTTTTGTAACACTAGGAAAGACTTTTGCATGTTCTGTAATGCCATATGGTATGAAGAATGCACCAGCCACATTTCAGAAGCTCATGAATGTTGTAACAGGGGGTTTGGCAGGGTGTGTTGTTTATATTGATGATGTATTAATCTTCAGTGACAACTGGAAAGATCACCTATGCCATGTCAGTAAATTTCTTGAACGTTTGGTTCAGGCTAATCTTGTAGCTAATTTATCAAAGTGTGAGTTTGGTCAAGCTAAAGTTCATTACCTTGGGTACGTAATTGGTGATGGACACGTTGCACCACCAGGAGCCAAGGTTAAGGTTATAAGTGATCTTCCCAGACCTAAAAGTAGGAAAGAGCTACAAAGATTTTTGGGAATGGTAGGTTATTACAGGAGATTTGTTCTTAACTTTTCAATTCTTGTATCACCACTTACAGACCTACTGAAAAAGGGAGTTAAATTTGTCTGGACCGATAACTGTGAATCCTCTTTCAGTAAACTTAAAGCTATCCTATTAAGTCAGCCAGTGCTCGCTACTCCAAATTTTGCTAAGCCTTTTAAGATGGCTGTTGACGCAAGTGATACAGGAGCTGGGGCTGTTTTGCTGCAAGAGGATGATCAGGGTATTGAACACCCTGTATCTTATTACAGTAAGAAGTTCACTCCACCTCAAAAGAACTACTCAACTATTGAGAAAGAGCTTTTGGCCTTGATTTTGGGTTTACAGCATTTTTCATTTTATTTGTGTTCTGGTTTTGACCCCATAGTCATTTATACCGATCATAACCCACTGAAATTACTTAGTAAGTTTAAAGATAAAAATCAGAGATTGACAAGATGGAATCTTCTTCTTCAGGAGTATTCATTAGACATAAAACATGTGAAGGGGAAAGAAAATGTTATTGCAGATTGCTTATGTAGACTTTAGACAGATTGTTTTAGAGTAATAAGAAATTTCGTATGTATATTTCTTTTTCTTTGTGGGGAGTTGTTACATAGCCTATGATTTCATCATCCTTTGTACAATTCTAACGTACAGTATGCTGCATGTTTGATCACGATTCGCCTCATGGCTTCCATAGTGACCAAGCTTCCGTGTTCAACCTCACTCCCCTCTTCTCCCCTTGTAGTAGAGTAAGTCGTTCTTTCTGTTGTTCAGAGCAGGATTGTCAACTCTTTGTCCCCTCTGGCTTCATTTGCGCGTCCTTCTTACAAGTTGTATCAAGCTCTGCCGGCCCCTATATAATGAGCTCGGTCTCTGCATTAATTGCCACTTAGATCTACTCCTCATTTTGTTCACATCTCTGTCCTCCCCTGTACAGTTGTTATTATTTTTGTGAGTGCTCAGGAAGTTTCCAGCCATCTAGCTGCTGTGTAATTTGAGTATAAGTGTTATTACATTTTTTTCTTGTACTGTATAGCATAAGGTGTTGGTTCGTGGGCCTGGTGAGGTTTTTGTGATTAATGTAAAGTTTTACTGTCAGCCAATAGTAATAATATTTTGTATCTGTAATAATATATCTTGCTTTAACTGAGCATTATCCGGTTTTCTCATTTATCAGGGCTGACTTAGATAAATTTGTTCTTGCTAAATTCGTGTTAATAGAGGCTATTGCAGTTAACCATATATTTAACCTGTTTTTGCCATTACATTATCCTTATGAGTCCTGAATGTTTAGTTGTTAGTTTGAGCATTAAACTTTAACTTGTAATTTTACCTAACTCTTTTGTTTTGAACCTGGAACTTTACGGGACAGTAGTGATTTTCAGTATTCTCACTTGAAGTGTTCATTATCTTTCTCTCTTCCGTAACAATATATATATATATATATATATATATATATATATATATATATATATATATATATATATATATATATATGGGGCGATGAGAGAAGTAAAAGCATAGGTAATGGAGAGGGGGATGGCGTTGGTAATGAATGGTGATGAATGGAATATCTCAAATTTGTTCAGTGCTGATGATGCAGTACTACTTGCAAATACTGGACGAGAACTTGGTAGACTAGTGCAGGTTTTGCTGATGTCTGTGAGCGTCCTGCATCGATAATAACTGTAGAAAAGAAAACAGTGATGGTTTCTGAGAGAGAAGGTGATTCCCAGTGCGATGTTACAGTGATTGGAGAGAGACACGAGTTGGTGAGAGAGTTGTAATACCTGGGTAAAGTGACAGAAGAGAGAGGAAAATGTGCAAAAGAAGAACATATGGATGTAAGACTGGTTTGGCATGAAAATGAAAAGTCAAGAATGACAGCAGTGGAGATGGGACTGCTGAGGAATGAATGTGGAGTACAGAGAGTGGATAGGATACGAAATAATGTGATTCGTGAAAGATGTGGAGTGAGGAAGTCAGTTTACACCAGAATCGAAGAGTGTGTACTGAAATGATATGGTAATGTTGAGAGACTGGATAACAATAGAGTGGTGGAAAATGTATATCTGAGCGAATCTGAAAGAGGGAGGAGGCGAGGTAGGCCAGTGAGAAGGCGGACGGATATGGTGGATGAATGTGTAAAACAGAAAGGTTTGGAAGTCGGTGAGGCTAGTGGAATGACACGAGATCAAGCTGGCTGGATGAATATTGTGAGAAGTGCATGATCAGCGATTTGGCACCCATTTTTAGCGTGACAGTGTCCGGATTGACTCTATCGGATACGTTATGAAGCTACAGAACGTGGTGAATGTTTTTGGCGTATCAGATAGAGCCAGGATTCCAGGGGCTTGAATGGTGAGTGAATGGAAGTGAGGTCCATTGGATTAGACAGACGGACTGTCTGGACATTGCTACTCCTCACCCTGCCCTAGGGTGGGAAAGGAGGTCCGGATGCTGCTGCTGCTGCTGCTGATGATGATGATGATGATGATTGGTGTTATGTTACTATCAGTAGTAGTACTAGTAGTTCCTGAAGAAAAGCAGCAGCAACAGCAGTAGTTGTAGTGGTAGTATCAGTACCCTACTAATAGAAGTAGTGGTAGCGGTAGTAGCAGTAGCAGTAGTAATAACATTAGTAATAGTGGTAGCAGTAATAGTAGTAGAATGAACAGTAATATATGAAGGGGTGGTAGGAGTAGCAATATTACCAGTAGTAATGGTAGCAGTAGTAATGGTAGCAGTAGTAATGGTAGCAGTAGTAATGGCAGCAGTAGTCATGGTAGCAGTAGTAATGGTAGCAGTAGTAATATTACCAGTAGTAATGGTAGCAGTAGTAATGTCAGCAGTTGTAATGGTAGCAGTAGTAATATTACCAGTAGTAATGGTAGCAGTAGTAATGGTAGCAGTAGTAATGTCAGCAGTAGTAATGGTAGCAGTAGTAATATTACCAGTAGTAATTGTAGCAGTAGTAATGGTAGCAGTAGTAATGGCAGCAGTAGTAATGGCAGCAGTAGTAATGGTAGCAGTAGTAACGGTAGCAGTAGTAATGGTAGCAGTAGTAATGGTAGCAGTAGTAATGGTAGCAGTAGTAATATTACCAGTAGTAATGGTAGCAGTAGTAATGGCAGCAGCAGTAACGGCAGCAGCAGCAATGGCAGCAGCAGTAACGGCAGTAGCAGCAACGGCTACAGCAGTAATGGCAGCAACAGCAACATCACCAGCAGCAACGGCAGTTGGCAGCAACGGCAGCAGTTAGCACGTCAGCAGCAGTAACGGCAGCAGCAGCAACACACCAGCAGTAACGGCAGCAGCAGTAACGGCAGTTAGCAGCAACGGCAGCAGCAGCAGTAAGCAGCAGCAACGGCAGCAGCAGCAACGGTTACAGCAAATGGCGTTGCAGCAACGGCAGCAGCAGCAACGGCAGTTGGCAGCAACGGAAGCCAGCAGCAACGGCAGCAGCAATATCACCAGCAGCAACGGCAGCCAGCAGCAACGCCCAGCAGCAGCAACGGCAGCAGCAGCAACACACCAGCAGCAACGGCATGGCAGCAACGCTAAGCAGCAACGGCAGCAGCAGCAACGGCAGCAGCAGCAATGCAAGCAGCAACGGCTAAGTTGCGCAGCAACGGCAGCAGCAGCAACGGCATGTTGGCAGCAACGGCAGCGTTACAGCAACGGCACGTTGCAACGGCAGTTACAGCAACGCATGTTACAGCAACGGCGTTAAGCAGCAACCCAGTTGCAGCAACGGCAGCAGCAGCAACGGCGTTGGCAGCAACGGCAGCAGCAGTAACGGCAGCAGCAGCAACGGCAGCAGCAGCAACGGCAGCAGTCATAACGGCAGCAGCAGCAACGGCAGCAGCAGTAACGCATGTTAGCAGCAGCAACGGCAGTTGCCAGCAACGGCAGCCAGCAACGGCGTTGCAGCAGTAACGGCTAGCAGCAGCAACGGCGGTTAGCAGCAACGCTGGCAGCAGTAGTAACGGTAGCAGCAGCAACGGCAGCAGCAGCAACGGCAGCAGCAGCAGCAGCAGCGTTAATGGCAGCAACGGCAGCAGCAGCAACGGCAGCAGCAGCAACGGGTTAAGCAGCAGCAATGGTAGCAGCAGTAATGGTAGCAGCAGTAATGGCAGCAGTAACGGCAGCAGCAGTAATGGCAGCAGCAGCAACGGCAGCAGCAGTAACCAGTAGGTAATGGCAGCAACGTAGTAATGGTAGCAGTAGCAACGGCAGCAGTAGTAATGGTAGCCAGCAGTAATGGCAGCAGTAGTAATGGCAACCAGTAATGGTACCAGTAGCATGGCAGCAACGGCAGCAGTAGTAATGGCAGCAGTAGTAATGGTAGCAGTAGTAATGGTAGCAGTAGTAATGGCAGCAGTAGTAATGGTAGCAGTAGTAATGGCAGCAGTAGTAATGGTAGCAGTAGTAATGGTAGCAGTAGTAATGGTAGCAGTAGTAGTAATGGCAGCAGTAGTAATGGTAGCAGTAGTAATGGTAGCAGTAGTAATGGTAGCAGTAGTAATGGCAGCAGTAGTAATGGCAGCAGTAGTAATGGCAGCAGTAGTAATATTACCAGTAGTAATGGTAGCAGTAGTAATGGTAGCAGTAGTAATGGTAGCAGCAGTAATGGCAGCAGTAGTAATGGCAGCAGTAGTAATGGTAGCAGTAGTAATGGCAGCAGTAGTAATGGCAGCAGTAGTAATGGCAGCAGTAGTAATGGCAGCAGTAGTAATGGTAGCAGTAGTAATGGTAGCAGTAGTAATGTCAGCAGTAGTAATGGTAGCAGTAGTAATGGTAGCAGTAGTAATGGCAGCAGTAGTAATGGCAGCAGTAGTAGCAGTACAGCTTACATGATCTCCTATGAGAAGAGATGAGCTTTAAGCTTTTGAAAGCTGGCAACTGATTTGTTGGCCAAGTGCACTGACTAGTAATGATACATATAGTAGTAGTAGTAGTAGTAGTAGTAGTAGTGGTAGTAGTAATAGTAGTAGTAGTAGTAGTAGTAGTTGTAGTAGTAGTAGTAATAGTAGTAGTAGTAGTAGTAGTAGTAGTTGTAGTAGTAGTAGTAATAGTAGCATTAGTTGTAGTAGTAGTAGTAGTAGTAGTAGTGGTGGTAGTAGTAGTAGTAATAGTAGTAGCAATAGTAGTAGTAGTAGTAGTAGCAATAGTAGTAGTAGTAGTAGTAGCAGTGGTACCAGTCATAGTAGTCAATCAATCAATCAATCAATCGTCTTTATTTCGTATCTCGTGATACATAAAATATAATACATTTCATCATCATAAATACTATAGATACTCCTTTACAATTAAATTTAATAAAATATTTACAATAAATAAATCCTTAACAATCAGATCGAGGAGCAGATCCAATTTCATTAAAAAAAAAAAAAAAAAAAAAAAACTAAATTCAATATATACAATTTGCATACCAACACATTCAGTATCAACTGTTATACATCTTTTTCAAAATTTACATTAACTCCACACCACTTATTTCCTCATGGTTCTGCACCCACTGAATTCTGGCATTTATAATGTCCACAGAGTTATCCAATATATCTATCTCATATTTATCATAAAAATATTTCAATAAATGAGGAACATGGTGGCCAGAGGACTGATAAAATAACCTAAAAACCGCATTATTCTTTCTACTTAGGGCTTTACAATACCTAGCTTGCACTAGGGCAACATGGTGTCTAAGTAAAAGTAGTCCTGCTGCCTTAGATATACTAGGATTACTTATTAATCTTGGGACATTATATATTTTCTTAAGAGCATTCGCAAATGCACTTTCAAAGCTTCTGAATACATTGCTTCTAAGCATATCTTTCATATTCCAAATACTTAAACCATAGTCAGGGACACAGTATGCTTTAAACAAATACAGTAACGTCTGTGCATTAACGTTCTTAAATTTTCTAATTACTGAATTAAATTTAGCATAAAATGAGTTCAATCTGAAAGAAATATCTTGATTATCAGAAAAGTTGTCTTGAATTACATGGCCCAAATATTTGTATTCATTTACCACTTCATAACAATTTAAAAAACGGATACCTTGTGCCTGTTTCTTATTATGTTGAAATATAACAATTTTTGATTTATCATTGTTAATTCTTAAATTCAGACTATTAATATTCTGTTCAAATATGTCACACAAATATAGAATATGCTCTTCACTATCAGCTAGTAATGCTATATCATCAGCATATGCAATTGCATTCATTCTAACAACCCCAAGGCAGCAACCCACATCTGTTTCCGTCAGGGTTTTTAAAACATTATCTATGTACAGTTTAAAAAGTAAAGGAGAAAGAACTCCTCCCTGCCTCACTCCTTTATTAATTATATGATACATTCCTTTACTCCCATTCCATGTAATTCTTGCTAACTGGTTTCTTAAATATCTCATTAAAGTTAATGTTAAGTCAGGGGGAACTCCTTTATCCAGTAAAATATGACCCAATTTAAAATGATCAACATTATCAAAGGCCTTTGATAGATCCATAAAAGCTATGTATGATTTTCTGCCTCCTTTTGTATATGACCTAATGGTTTCTTTTAATAAAAAACAAGCATCTCCAGTAGACATTCCATTACAGAAGCCAAATTGTTTGGAATAAAAAAATACTCTCTCACTTAAAATATTTAAAAAATGAAGTTCTAAAATTTTTAAAAGACAAGATGAAACCATTACTGGTCTATAGTTAGCAGAGTCCGCTGCATTACCCTTCAGATCTGTCATTATGGGAGTGATATCACCCTTTAACATTTCAACAGGTATGTAACAATGAGTAAAACAACTGTTGATAAAATGTGTTAAAATATTTACAAACTCCACTGAAGCATGCTTTAGTAAAAAAGAATGTAATCCATCATGCCCTATTCCATCATTCAATGACTTAATTAACACAGAAAGTCTTTCAACTGATATGCATATATGAAACTTTCTTTTAATTTTCCACCTTTCTTTCAATACTGTGAGAAAGGAGTCCTCTTCATCACCACTACTAACATCTCCAACTCCTCTGAGCATTCTTCCATTAAAAATGTTTATTATTTCCTTATCATTACAGGTCCCATCAGCTACTTTTGATGACCTTATTTTATTACTTTGTTTCTTGATTTCTTTCCAAAAGGCTGTCATATTCTTATTTAAGAATTTTTCTTCCACAGCCTTTGATCTTTCACTAATTTCTTCCTTCTTGCACTTAGAGAGTGCTAATTTAAATTCTTTCCTACTACCAACCATCTTCATGTACTCCTTTGAATTTCTTTCTTTTCCCTTTTTCAACCATTCCATGTAGTCACAGCGTGATCTCTCATACAGTGTTTTAACATTTCTATTCCAACCAGGAATAATTCTGTGTTTATTTTTTCTTATCCTCATACCCTTATATTTCTTAGTACGAGATGATAATGAAGAAATCAGTTGCTCATAAAAAATATCAAGTTCTTGTATATGCTGCTTACGTTGGCATCCAGTAACCTGGCAACTTAATGTTTCAAGAGCAATTAACCTTGTCAAATCATTATTAACATCTTTTTCTATTGTTTTAATATCATCAGCACTTAGGCTGTTCCAATTTAAAAAGTCCTCACTAACACTTATTTCTCCCTGGCAAAATGTACCAAGGCATTCTTCAGGGCAATTTATGTACATACATACAACCATTGGTAAATGGTCTGATCCAATAAAAGAATATAACACCTGTATATTAGAAATTATAACATTTTTGGAATCTCTACCTATAATATGGTCTAACCATTTTGTGTAGGAGTTGTTGTAAGGAATAAATGTAAATGTGTTAATATCAAGCATATCATAATCAAAACATTTCAGGTCATTTCTTCCAATAAAATTGCTGAGATTATTCCATGCTCTACCTATAAATGGGTCTGCATTAAAATCTCCTAAAAAATACACATTATCATAGCTATAATTAATTAAAACCTGCTCCAACTTACTCAGTGACTCCAAATAATGTTCAAGGGTGACATCCTCCCAAACATCACTTTTTACATATACATTTACCAGTAATACTGTGAAACCTCTCACTGACATTTCCAAAATTATCATATTTGCTTCAAGAGATACAACTTTAACTTGAAAGGAAGCATTCTTTTTCCACAGACAAACAAGCCCTCCCTCACATCTTCCTCTAAATGATTTAACTGATTTCTCTGAATAGCCAGCAGCAGATCCCACACCCATATACCTTTCATCAATAAAAGCAATATCTCCTAGCCTATCTTCTTTAAGAAATGATTCTTGCAAAAAAATAACATCATAACTTCCATCTGCAAGTGAGCGCACCACATCTATGTTTTTCCTTAATGAACAACAGTTGTAAGCACAAATAGTAATATCCATAATGATGTAGGGTACAGTATTATGCTTCTCTATACTACAATATTAAAAATGCACAGAAAAAAAAATAATAAAGAAAATGAAGCTTAAAAGTACCAGAAAAAAGTCCAGTAAAAAAAATAAAAAATAAATAAAACTCCTATCTAAAATTATCTATGAAAGAAAAAATATAAAAAAGAAACGTTCAATATAGGATGATAAAAACTGAAGCAAAAGGAGGCAGATAGTGAAAAAAAAATATGTATAGATATATATACACATACACATATACACACATACACATATACACACATACACATATACATATACATATACATACACATATACATACATATACATACACACACACACACATACACATATATAAGTATATAAAACACCTATAATAAAATACCAAAAGATTAAAAAATATGCAATAAAATAATAAAGTCTAAGATATTCTGTAACCATAAAATACCCACAGTATAACAAAATGCAAAAGTACACAGTAATGTTAAAAATACTATACACAGTAGTCAGTAAATCAACTGAAGACAAAAGTCAAGATAATAAAAAATATTAAAAGTTGTAGACAATAAAAAAAAAATATCTATATATAAGTATCTAAATTGAATCTTTGTTTAAGGTCCCCCTAGACTTATTATAAAACTTATCTAAAACAATGTCCTCTGGCCATAAATCTCCATTAAATAATTTATCTCTATCTGTAGCTCGTACAGTAATCTTATAAGCATGGAACTCCTCTGATCTAATTTGCAGTTTCTCAATGTTTATTACAGAAATATTAAAAACACTATAAATAAAATTCTTTATACTGTCAACAGAGACTTGTTTATCAACCCTCCCCAAGAATACATCCAAAGTTTTTTTCACTGCTTTAATATCATGCCCACCACTCTTCATTGAGCCTGTTACACCTCTAAACTGAGGTCTTTTCATTCTAGGTCTTCTTCTCTCAACAAGCTGCCACTCACC
>NC_137026.1:79918-82418 GCF_032717465.1 Coenobita brevimanus | reverse complement strand
CCTGTTGCATAAATGAAGGACTGGGAGTGGCACTTAACTCTTTGCATTAGAGAATTGGACAGAAAAGGGATGAGAGTTTGTTGCTAGATGGGTGCTATGTGCCCGTCGTAGAGGTGGAGGAATGCAAGCAGACAGTTCAGAGGAGCAGTGACCATTGAAGTAGCAATAGAAAAAAGATAAAGATGCAACAGTGCGGCGAAGAGACAGGGGTTGAAGGGAGTCAGTAAGAGGAGCAGTGACCATTGAAGTAGCGATAGAAAAGAGATAAAGTTGCAACAGTGCGGCAAAGAGACAGAGGTTGAAGGGAGCCAGAAGAGGAGGAGAGTTAATGAAATGAAAAGCCTTTGACTCTACCCTGTTGAGAAGAGGTGTGTGCGTGGAGCCTCCCCCCACATAAGAGTTGTACTCTACACAGGGGTGAATAAAACCCGTGTATAAAGTCAACAACTGTGCAGGGATAAAGAAGGTATGGAGTCGGCTTAGCACACCTAATCTCTTGGAAGCAGATTTTACAAGAGATGTAATATGTTCTTTGCAAGATAAGTCCCGAGAGAATAAAACCCAAAGTATTTTTAATGATGATGCAGGATTTAGCAGGCTATTATTAAGAATTAATGGGTACTCCTGTGGAAGATTTTGTCAGGTGGATAGAAGAACGAACTGTGTTCTGGATGCATTAAGAAAAAAGAAAGTTACTTTTACCCCAGTCAGAGATATACGCCAAGTCAGACATCAGTTGTGCCATAGCCTCATCCCTTGTTTGTTGAAGGAACTGCTGAGATGGACGCAATGGGAAGCAAATGGAAAGGTGAAGGGTGGAATCATCAGCGTATGAGTGGATAGGGTTAGATGTACAGCTTAGAAGGTCATTGATGAATAAAAGGAAGAGAGTTGGTGATAGGACAGAGCCCTGAGGAACACCACTGTTGATAGCTGTAGGAGAAGAATGGTGGCCGTCTACAACAGCGGCTATAGAACGACCAGAAAGGATGCTACAGATGAAGGCACAGATAGGATAGAAACCGTAAGATGGCAGTTTGGAAATTAAAGATTTATGCCAGACTCGACTGAAAGCCTTTAACATGTCAAGTGCAATGGCAAAGCTTTCGCCTAAGTCCCTAAAAGAGGATGACCAGGAGTCTGAAAGATAGGTGAGATGATCGCCAGTGGAGGCGTCCCTAGCGGAACCCATACTGACGACCAGAAGGAAGGTTGTGATAGGAAAGATGCTTCTACAATTATTTTGTTAAGAACAGACTCAAAAGCTTTTGAGATACAGGATGTTAAAGCCAATGGGCGATAGTGAGAGGGTTGGGAATGGTCAGCCTTCTTTGAGACTGGCTGAAGCCAGAAGGAGCGGAAAGACTTCGAGTTGGAGAGTTGAGAGCATTTAGTACGGATGAAATTGTTTTTAGCAAAGAGAAGAACAGACTTAGAACGATTCCAGGGAGAAACATAAAAAAGATGTGATTCAGGGGTGGGTTGGCTCTGGTACCTTTTGTAGGCCTTGTCCTTGTTGTGGACAGCATTAGAACAAGTGTGATGAAACCACATTAGCCAAAGGATATGAGAAAGGTATGTATGCTTCCATGTCTGAGAGAATAACCTCCGTAATGAGCAAGGCACACTCAGATGGCTCCCGGCCATGGAAGCAATAAACATTCCAGGGGAAAAAAAAAAAGTACTGAGTACTGCCTGAGGGCCTGCCAATCTGCAGCTCCAAAGTGCCACAACCAACGTTTCTTTAGAGGGTCCACAGGCCGTACCGGAGCGATAGGACAGGTTAAGGTGATAAGGTTGTGATCAGAGGAGCCCAACGGAGAGAAAAGATTAACAGTATAAGCAGAAGGATTAGTCGTAAGGAAGAGGTCAAGTATGTTGGAGCTCTCTCCAAGGCGGTCAGGGATACGGGTAGGGTGCTGTACAAGCTGCTCTAGGTCATTAAGGATGGAAAAGATGTAGGCTTGTTCACCAGGTGGATCCGTGAAAGGAGAGGAGAGCCAAAGGTGGTGGTGAACACTGAAATCTCCTAGAATGGAGATTTCAGAGAAAGGAGAAATGGATAGAATGTGTTCCATCGTAGAAGTAAGATAGTCAAAGAATATTTGATAGTAGAATAAACAGCACAGATATATTTAGTCAGAGAATGACAGGAAAGCCAAAGCCAGTGAGTAGATCATTCAGAAGAATCATGTGCAGGAACACAAGATGAAGATAAGTCGTTGCGTACATATACACAACAGCCACCTTTGGCTTTGGAATGAGTATAGAGAAAGAAGCAGGATACAGAGAAGGGTTTGCTGTTAGTTGCCTCAGACAGCTGAGTCTCAGTTGGGAAGAGAAGGTGAGGTTTAGAGGAGGAGAGGTGGTGCTCAACAGAGAGAAAGTTATATTAATAGAGGAAAGGCTGGCAATGTTGCAGAAATGAAGAAGTGGGCCAGTGGTTGCAGGCCTGTAGCTGGGTAGTTACGAAGATAGATAGAAATATAGATACAAATAG
>NC_137026.1:39918-74918 GCF_032717465.1 Coenobita brevimanus | reverse complement strand
CAAGGAGGTATAAAATATCGACATTGGTAATTTTGGTGGTACTGGCCTAAATCCTGCTTACAACTGGTAAATATCCTATGAAAATACCCTTGACCTAATATCCTGTACTTGCTGAACAACGCTATGCTTCGATTTAGACGTCAATCAGAGAAGTACAATATGGAAGACCGTGCATCTTTTGGCAGTGTTGGAGAAATGGCTTGGTATTGTCCGTCTTTACGGCTAAATGGAAGCCTAACTGTGGCCTAAAGCCCTGCTATTATATAAAGGCCATTTTTCACACTAGACTTACCTATTGTAAAGGCAATGGCTGCTGAGCCTAGTCAAATAACCCATGTGCTTTATTTGTGTTAGCTGTGCGGATGTGTTAGCTGGGTGTATGTTATGTGTTAGGTGTGTGTATGTGTTAGGTGTGTGTATGTGTTAGGTGTGTGTATGTGTTAGGCGTGTGTATGTGTTAGGTGCGTGTATGTCTTACGTGGGTGTATGTGTTAGGTGTGTGTATGTTATGTGTGTGTATGTGTTAGGTGTGTGTATGTCTTACGTGTGTGTATGTGTTAGGTGTGTGTATGTTATGTGTGTGTATGTGTTAGGTGTGTGTAAGTCTTACGTGTGTGTATGTGTTAGGTGTGTGTATGTGTTAGTTGTGTGTATGTGTTAGGTGTGTGTATGTGTTAGGTGTGTGTATGTTTTGTGTGTGCTTGTGTTATGTGTGTATGTGTTAGTTGTGTGTATGTGTTAGGTGTGTGTATGTGTTAGGTGTGTGTATGTTTTGTGTGTGCTTGTGTTATGTGTGTATGTGTTAGGTGTGTGTATGTGTTAGGTGTGTTTATGTGTTAGGTGTGTGTATGTGTTAGGTGTTTGTATGTTAGGTGTGTTTGTGTTAGGTGTGTGTATGTGTTAGGTGTGTGTATGTGTTAGGTGTGTGTATGTTATGTGTGTGTATGTGTTAGGTGTGTGTATGTGTTAGGTGTGTGTATGTGTTAGGTGTGTGTATGTGTTAGGTGTGTGTATGTGTTAGGTGTGTGTATGTGTTAGGTGTGTGTATGTGTTAGGTGTGTGTATGTAATGTGTGTGTATGTGTTGGGTGTGTGTATGTGTTAGGTGTGTGTATGTGTTAGGTGTGAGTATGTGTTAGGTGTGTGTATGTGTTAGGTGTGTGCATGTGTTATGTGTGTGTATGTGTTAGGTGTGTGAATGTGTTCTGTGTGTATGTGCTAGGTGCGTGTATGTGTTAGGTGTTACATGTGTGTATTTTGTTACGTGTTATGCATGTTATGCGTGTATGTTATGAGTGATATATATTATGACTGTGTTTTGAGTGTGTATGAATTATGTGTTATGTGCGTGTTATGTGTTAAGTGTGTATCTGTTATGTGTTACGATTGTGTATGTGTTATGAATCTGTATGTATTATATGTTGTGTGTGAATGTGTTATGTGTGTATGTTACGTGTTATGTGTTATACATGTATTTTCATGAGTTATGTGTGTAGGGGTTATGTGTGAATGTGTTATGTGTGTATGTTACGTGTTATGTGTTATACATGTATTTTCATGAGTTATGTGTGTAGGGGTTATGTGTGAATGTGTTATGTGTGTTTGTGTTATGTAAGTTTGTTATGTGGTATGTGTGTGGATGTGTTACGTGTTATGTTGGTGTTATTTCTTTTGTTGTATATTATGTGTGTGTGTGTGTGTGTGTGTGTGTGTGTGTGTGTGTGTGTGTGTGTGTATGTGTGTGTGTGTGTGTGTATGTGTGTGTGTGTTATGTGTGTATAGGTGTTACGTGTGTGTGGTATATTATGTGTGTGTTATACGTTGTGTGTGTCATGTGTTAGAAGTATGTGTGTGTGTGTGTGTGTGTGTGTGAATGCGTTTTGTTGTATGTGTTATATGTGAGTAGGTGTTGTGAGTTATGAGTGTATGTGATATGTAATATGTGTGTGCTATGTGTGTGAATGTGCTATGTCTGTATGTGTTATGAGTGTATGTGTTATATGTTATGAATGTATTTGTTGTTTTGTATGTGTATGTGTTATATGTGTATGTGTATTTGTTGTGTGTTATGTGCGTGAATGTTATGTGGTTATATAAGTGTGCATGTGTTATGTAATACAAGTGTTTATGGCTTATGTATTGTGTGTATATGTTATGAGGTTTGTGTGTATGTGTTATGTGTGTAGGTGTTATGAGGAATAAGTGTATGTGTTACGTTTTATGAGTGTGTATGTGTTACGTGTTATGAGTTCGACTGTGTTATGTGTGTACAGTATGTGTGTATGTGTTATGTGTAATGAGTGTGCATGTGTTATGTGCTATGAGTGTGTATATGTTATGTGTGTATGGGTTATGTGTGTGTATTTATTACGTGTTATGAGTGTGTATGTGTTATGTGCTATGAGTGTGTATGTGTTATGCATGTGTGGCTTATGTGTGTGTATTTATTACGTGTTATGAGTATGTATGCATTGTGTTATAAGTGTGTATGTGGTATGTGTTATGTGTGTTTGGGTTTGAGTGTGTGTGAGTTGTATTATAAGAGTTTATGTGTTATGTGTCAAAAGTATGTATGTGTTAAGTGTGTTATGAGTGTGTATGTGTTATATGTTATGAGTGTGTATGTAGTATGTGTTATGAGTGTGTATGTGTTATGTGTTATTAGTGTGTTTCTGTTATGTGTCTAAGTGTGCATGTAGATGAGTGTGTGTTATGTGTTATGAGTATGTGTTATGTGGTACGAATGTATGTGATATGTGGTTTGAATGTGAATGCGCTATGAGTGTGTTGGTGTTATGTTATGAGTGTGTATAATGTTATGTGTAATGAGTGTGTATGTGTTCTGTGTTATAAGTGTGTTTGTATTATGTGTTATGAGTGTCTATGTGTTATGTGATACGTGTAGGTATGTTTTATGTATTGTGACTGTGTGTGTGTTGTGTTATGGGTGTGTATATGTTATGAGTGTGAATGTGATATGTGTTAATATTATGTGTTGTAAGTGTGTATGTGTTGTATGTTGTGAGTGTGTAGGTGTTATCTGTTATGAGTGTGTAGGTGTTATTTGATAAGGGTGTACCTGTGTCCCGTGTTAAGAGTGTGTATATGTTGCGTGTTATGAGGGTGTTTGTGTTACGTTATGACTGTGTATGTGTTCCGTGTTATGAGTGTGTAAGTGTTATATATTAGGAGTGTGTAGGTGTTATGTATTAGGAGTGTGTAGGTGTTATGTATTAGGAGTGTGTAGGTGTTATGTATTAGGAGTGTGTAGGTGTTATGTATTAGGAGTGTGTAGGTGTTATGTATTAGGAGTGTGTAGGTGTTATGTATTAGGAGTGTGTAGGTGTTATGTATTAGGAGTGTGTAGGTGTTATGTATTAGGAGTGTGTAGGTGTTATGTATTAGGAGTGTGTAGGTGTTATGTATTAGGAGTGTGTAGGTGTTATGTATTAGGAGTGTGTAGGTGTTATGTATTAGGAGTGTGTAGGTGTTAACCAGAGTAATTACTAAGCATATGTATCCAACTAACTCGCATCATTTTTCTCTCTTCGGTGGTTGTTGCATCAAGTTACATTTGCTTTTATTTTGAAGAAGAAATGCAAGGACGATGTTTAAGTTCCTAAGCCACTTAACTGTCTCCCTATTTACCTTTATTATATATATTCTTTTTTGTAATGAAAATTTATCTTTTCGCAGTCAAATCGAAAAAATACTATACATATTATACAGAGCTTCACGCGGTGTTAACCTCTGTTTACCAAACAATGTGCCGTAGAAGTTTTCATTCCTTCCACGAACTTCTCAGTGCCACTAACATCATAATCATCGTCATCATCTAAGCCACAGATGCATAAAGTGGGAGAAGTCCATAAGCAGCAGCTGCAAATCACAGAAGCAGAACTGTCAACAAATTTCCCAGTGAAGTTGGTCACACACCCACATACTGATCGTTCATGCCTTCCAGTTTCTATGCTGCGTCTCACAGGCATTACAATAATAATAATAATAATAATAATAATAATAATAATATTATTATTATTATTATTATTATTATTATTATTATTATTAAAGTTTGGTAACAGGTGTGGGATACAGAGCACTGCGTTGACAGACAGGCTAAAGAAACAGGAAGTGTAGTCCTTGTCCTGTGTTACCCTACATATATTTCATACATCAGTTTGTGTCCTTCCGTTCATTTGCCTTCACATCTTCTACCGTATAGCCCACATATTCACTTACCATGTCCATCCCACCACACCTTGGCCATGCATACTTCATCCTACCTTCTGCTTCACGCATATCAACCCTCTTCACCGTGCTATTCATATACAATACATGTTTACTAACTAGGCCATCTCAGCACTTTTTTGTATCTTTTCATAATAAACTCCAGTATCTTTTACGACTATCTATATAAATATCTCCATGGTATTCCACCTATGCTCCACAGTCATACTTCTTAACAATGCCCTGTGTACTGCTCTCACGCTTGCTGTGTGATACTCATGCCACACCACTCACATACCTCAATGTTAACTCTTGCACCCCAGTCACGTGTTTTCTAATACTGTCTTGCTATTTCCAAACAATTCCAGCAGAGTTTTGGAACGTCATGGCTCAGATCTAGGCTTCATTAACGCTGTCACTGGTACTGATTCTTTGTAAGTAAAATAATTTCCCTGGGTGTTGCAAGAATAAAAACAGAGATGACGTGGGTGGAATGAAATGACACTGACGGCCGTGTCCTTTATAACACAAGCGAATTTACGTTCTTAAACCACTCCACTCTCCACTTCCTTTACACATTGCCTTTCTTTTGTCAATCTGCACCTAGGCACCTCACTCCTTTGACCTATTGTGTATTATATTGGCTGTATAACAGACAGTTTTATGCAGCAATGAAAAGTGTTTTCAAACTGGCTGAGTTCTATATAAGCTCCATTAACCTCTGGGGTACCAGTGGCGTGTCCTGAGGTGCCTGAAAGGCTTTGGTGGTAGGCTGAGCTGCGGTAAACCCTACTATTTCTGCCAATATATTACCTAAACATTTAGAATATTTTCCTTTACTGTAAACCATTAGTATTAGGAGATACCTCACTACCAGCGCCATTTTGACGAATGTTACCTATTATTTGTTGAAAGATAAGTTGGTTATATAGTGTTTTTTCTTCCAAAACGGAACCTGTCTTTATGCATCAGTCCCGTATGAAGGGTGATCTGTACAGACACTGAGGGTGAACCGTGCACCATTTTGGCATCACTTGTATGTACAAGGAAAATTACGTAACTTGATGTATTAAGTGACAGTGTAAGAATTTGTTACTGAAACATTCATCTACCGATTTACATTTATAGTTACCTAAACACAGTTCCACTTTCTTTTCTAATCTTTAACCTGCCTTTAAAGGAGATGTCTTTTCATCTTCATTACTAAGAGAGAGAGAGAGAGAGAGAGAGAGAGAGAGAGAGAGGTTGAGGGAGGCTGTGCCCTGATGTGTATATATGTGAGGTAATTTTTCCAATTTCCTTTACATATTTTGTGTGTGTGTGTGTGTGTGTGTGTGTGTGTGTGTGTGTAGAGCGCACAGCAGGATACAGCCGTGTACGATACATGCCCTACCCACACCATAATGTTTATAGATTCATCACACAGGCCACGGGTTGGGTTAATCAACACTGTCATCAGATATCAGAATAGACCACCTATACTTACTAATAAATGCCATACCATTAGCATTTACAAGTATTTATAGTCCAGAAATACTTCATCAGCAATGCTAAATATACTAGACACCCGCTATAAACAAAAACCTGCCCAGCTGCATTTTCTTTTTTTATTAATGTTAAGCTGTGACTATGCTAGGTCCAATAGGGAGGAAATAATATCCTGTGAGTGGATCACCTCCTAGTACGATTTATCCCCACCTCACCCTAGCTCTCTGTCTTCCCTACATCCAATCCTTTATCAGGAACACAGGAGCCCAGGGCTAGGCTACTTAGTTCACACACGTGACCAATCGCTAACCCCTAAAGCAGAGTTAGTGAGCAATAACAACCTCTCCCACGTAAACCTTCACGAGACACATGTAACTGAAGTGCCTTGACCCACTTGACCACCAGTAGCGTTTTGTCTGTGTGGCTACCATCCAGCCTGGTAAATGGTTTCCTTATCTACAAGGAACCAGTTATCTTTCCACTCAGTGTAGATTCACCTTAGCACTACACTGAGTGGATGATGCAGCAGGAGTAAAGGTAGAAACTATGTGGTCCATCTGACGAATTGATCTACTTCACCACGTCCAGTCTCTCCCCATCCACCATCACGTTACACAATTAGATCACTTCTCACTTAGTATCTGGTGTTTTACTTTTACTTATGTTATCTTTTATATCTCGTAGCTCACACACATAAGCAAAACTCTGAATCAGTGTACAGATACTACATTCAGTACAGACAGGCAACACAAACACAAGCAAAACTCTGAATCAGTGTACAGATACTACATTCAGTACAGACAAGCAACACAAACACAAGCAAAACTCTGAATCAGTGTACAGATACTCCATTCAGTACAGACAAGCAACACAAACACAAGCAAAACTCTGATACAATGTACAGATACTACATTCAGTACAGACAAACAACACAGCTTCACCTGCATACTTCAGGTTAGAAAATATAATCCATCTCTCTCCATTCATCACCAGTTCAATATCGTCTTTGCAGTTATTCCTTACGATATCAAATTCTGTATAAGAAAAGTAGCCGTCTAGAATGATAAAAGAAAATCAGTTATTGTGGCAGTAGTACTTGCGGTCAGTTGTGCACTCATTGGTGGGCACAGACTGGCCGGCAGTAGTGAAGTACTGTAATGCTCGTGCCAGGCAGTATGCTATGCTTGCCACTAACGTTTTTACACTGAATATTTCCTGATGTGTTGTTGTACTCAATTTACTGAGGAGTTTTTATTTTATGCTGCCTGATTGTGTAATTAACGAAAACCTTATATTTAACCCAACCATAGCTTGCTACATCTAAGATATCATTGTTTAAAATATCTAACACCCATTTGCTTATTGCCCCATCATGGAGCGTAGAGGCCCGGGGCTAGGCTTCTTAGTGCCGACACTCTAGGCTGATCGTTGTGTAACCCTACGTGGCGTTATGTCATTAATAAACCCCAACCATCCTTAGGATATAAACCTTCTGTTGGCACATTATGTTGGAGCGCCTTAACCCCTGAGACCACCAGGCGTCCATTGTTTATGTGGTTGCCACCCAACGTTGTTTGTTAATCAGTGTAGAGGTAGAGCAACCTGCAGGTAGCACTCTATCCAGTCCTTTATAACTGTGACCTGACTCTGATAATGGCACTATATTATAATGAACAAGTGCGTCAGTCAGGCAGGGCACTACTTGACTCACCTGGTTGGCAGTTGTAGGCCAGGCTGCCGCAGAACTCAGCGTCGTCACCACACCACACTTCAAGGGTGATGTTGTCTTCTTTGCTTGTATCAACACTGCATGTGGCCACCTCCTTCGTCTTGTTGTCTTTGGCATCGACTTCAAACACGTGTATCTTCTTCCCCAACACCTGAAATATTAACAATCACACTTCACCACTTGAGCTGGTCTCTGCTAAGCTTAATACAATCACAGTTAGGGATCAAGAACCAATACAATAATTTGGGGGGAGAAAGGGATAAATGGAGATTGTTGGAATACTTTTAGGCCAAAATTATCTCCCCTCACATGAATGAAATACTGTGTAGTGCAGGTGGCAAGACTAAACAAAAAGATATGGCCATCATTCAGTGTAATGCCATCAAGGGAAGTAAACAGGTCATCTACCCGTAAATGTACTGGACTACAGTACCACAGACTCGTGCAGCTATTCGTCTATGGTGGTAATATGGGACTGGCTGTTATCCCTCTGTATATCATTGGGATTCACCTGTTGACTCACTCTTATTTAATTATCTCTGATGTAATACCAGTAGTTAATGGTCATTATCAAACCCTAAGATCTGCAGATGTCCATTATTACTCTATATGCACATCCCTGTTCAATGTCCTCTGCTACTATTACCAGAAGTTATTTTTCATTACTCTTATTATTATTATTATTATTATTATTATTATTATTATTATTGTTATCATCATCATCATCATTATTATTATTATTATTATTATTATTACTAATGTTATTATTAATGATAAGGATGTTGGTGATACAGTCATGATTATGATAATGATCATGGTGGTGCTGTTCATTATGATTATGGTGGTAGGAGGCAGCTGCTGCTTATGATGACTGCAACATTTGGTAACATGATCATCAACAGAAATATTTGTTAGTGTAATGATCTGTCAATATCATCGCAGTCAAAATCACACAACTGGAGCCCACAACTGACCTGAAAGGCGACGGTGAGTGGTGTGGTCACTTGTAGTTCAGTAATGGGGTTGCCCGAATAATCACGTGTAATGATCTCGGTTACCAGATGTTTTGTCGTATTTTTCCAAGGGCATGTAATCTTGTGCCCTGACCCACACTGGAACACATCTTTCCCCTGATGGTGCTTGATCTTCATCACTCCCATCGATTCATTCCCCTGCTTCATTTCCAGGTTTATGGTCCACTTGCTGGTTGTGTTTTCTGTGGGTGGATATACATCCACTTCAATCTCCACGGCTGTCTTGTTCTTGTTGTTCTTTAGCTTCAGTGTTTTGGTAGAATTCTTGTGTGGCACCAGGAAATGGCACTCTGGAGGCAAGAAAAGAAGCCAACTAATACATAACTCTTTTTTAGCTCAGCATATCCTCTTTGCCTTGGCTTGGCTGCCTATCCCTCTTCCTTCCCGTCCTACCATCTACCTCCTCCACACCCCCCTCCCCTTTATAATTCATGCCCCTCACTCCATTATCATTATCGTCTACCTATCTGCCATCAGGGCCTTGTTTACCTCATCAGGAGAGTAGGTACTCGGGGCTAGGCTACTCACTACTGACATTTAAGGCAAGGGTGGCTGGCATTGCTTATCCCTGAGTTACCTTGTCAGCAATAAACCCTGACCATCCCTCAGATGGAAACCCTTACGTGCTGTACCCGGATGCAGCGCCTTAACCCACTAAACCACCAGGCGTCAGTTGGTTATACCGTTGCCACCCATATAACTGAGATGGATTGTTCTTCTGATGTTGCTGCCATATTTCCTTCATCTCACCCTTTCCTTCTCACAATATTTCATGATTTTTTTTTCTTAAGTGCCTACTGCCGTATCTACCTCCTATTGTTGTAATAATTTACTGTCAAAAATCTCACTGATCTGTATCACTTTCGTCAAGTAAATATAACATGTACACCTCTGGTAAAGGTTTGTTCCTTGGTAGTCACAACACAGAGGAAACGAGATGAAAAAGTCGGAAAACAACATTGGCACTGATTAACTTCTTCAGCCTACCTGCTGCTTACACACACACACACACACACTCTCTCTCTCTCTCTCTCTCTCTCTCTCTCTCTCTCTTATTAAGCCAACAACATTCCCTCTCTTCATCGTTGCTTAACTAACCTCTTGTCATAATACATTTTTCCCCGTCCTTGGGTAGTCACTTCATCCCTGGCCGTCATTTAATTTATTGCTGTTATTCCTTAAGGATTTTCAGCATTATGGAAGAGACTCTTGGAACAGGAAGGGATAGCTAAGGCCGTCATTAACCCCTTCACTACTACACATCTCTCCTAACCTGCATAAAATACATTAACGGTAACCTGAATAGAATTAAAACAAGCCGTGGGAGTCACGGTGTTAACTAACCTCTTGTCCTGATGTAGTTGTCATCAGTGCCAGTGGTGGTGTCCTCAGTGGTGGTGTCCTCAGTGGTGGTGTCCTCAGTGGTGGTGTCCTCAGTGGTGGTGTCCTCAGTGGTGATGCCCTCAGTGGTGGTGTCCTCAGTGGTGGTATCCTCAGTGGTGGTGTCCTCAGTGGTGGTGTCCTCAGTGGTGATGCTTCTGCCTGCAGTGACAGAAGGTAGTCAGGTCTCATGGTATTAGCAGGGAATCTTTATGATACATCGTTGTACTTGACGGAAGATCAGTTACAAAAGTAAGATTGTACAGGCTCCTGAGTATGTAAAAATGGATATACATTATGTAGGGTGACTGAGATCACTGGAAAGGTATGTGTGTGAAAGAATAAGGGTACGTATTGGCCATGTGTACTGCAGTGGAGGTGAAGGAGAGTCTTAAAGAAGGGTGTATGCACTACTGTGTGTAAATGACGGAGGAAGAGTATAAGGATATAGGGATCAGTTGCACCAGTGACTGTACTGGGAAGAATCTGTCTATCAGTCTATCTATCAGGGGTTCCCAACCTGGGGTAAATTACCCCAAGTGGGGTAATTTGGTCTTTTGTGAAGGGTAATGGGGGAGGTAACAAAAAAAAAAAAATCTAAAAATCATACCAGTTATGATAGACTTTCAGACCTATACTAAAATTCAGAGATGAATGTTTAAAGTCATGTTTATTTGGTATCAGTGTTAATAATAAAAATAAATTACTCCTTGCAATAACTCTCTTGGTTTTAGCCTAACCTTTAATTAAGTCCTACATTCAAACTAAAATCTAGGCATCAAAATGTTAAGCAGCTAAAATGCAATTGTGGAAACATAAGCAATGAGGGGTAATGAGTGAAGGGAGGTGTGGAAAATGGGGTAATGGGTAAATAAAGGTTGGGAACCCCTGATATATATCGCCAGACGCCTTTATCCCGTAAAGGGTGGGTAAAGACGAATTTCCTCCATGTCACCCTGTCCTTTGCCATCTGACTGCCCTCCAGCCCAGACCCATGTCTCATATACCTCTCCACCCAATCCCTCATCCACGCTCTATCCCTTTCCCCTACACCATAGTACTTTACACTCTCGTAGTCAGTCTTTCATTCTCCATCCTTTCCACATGGGCAATGAAGAATGAAAGTAGAAATACATGACTGGATGATGGTATGCATGTACGCTTCACAAGAGGACCGAACAGCCAGAGTAAAAGTGTAGTTCTGGTAGACTGTAGAAACATGACTGGAAAAATTCGATGGTGGTGAGAGTGGTTGTGATGTGACAAATGAATGATAAAGTAGGATGTATTGTGTGCAGTGCAAGGGAATGGTATTACCCTGGTGGATGTTTGTGTTGGCAAGGGCTTGGAAATAGCAACTACTTATTTCAGGCACAAGCTAATTCACAGGTATACTGTATAAGGACAAGGATAAGAAGGATGGATGGATAGTTAGTTGAACATAAGGCAGTGATTGATTACGTGCGTGTGGAGGGGGTGGATGAACTCATGGGAAGATCTCTGGTTGATACTGGTGGATTGGGAACTGACGAATGGCTTGGAAGATCATAATATAGTGGTGGCGACAATAACAGGGAAGAAGCAAGGGGAGAGAAGAGACAGAGGAAGACAGACAGAAGCAGTTGCGACAAAGAGAACAGAAAGGTTGCAGGAGGAAGCAAGAGTGAGTGAAATAAAGAAGTGGAGGAGGGACTGGGCGAATGCAATTGTGACCAGATGAGGGAGTTTGAAGGTGTAAGGTGTTCACAGCACAAATTTGTGTAGCATGTCAGGGGTTAGAAGAGGTAATGACGCGAAAGGACATGCGTGCTGGAATAAGGTGATCAAATTTATGAAATGTGGAAAAGATGAAGAAACTTTATGGGGACTAAAGATGTGTGGAGGATGAAGCCAAACTTATTTCAAGAAGATATGAAAAGTGAAAAAGAATGAGAAATGGATGAAGTGTCTGAAAATAATCTGAGTGTACAATGGAGGGAGAGGAAGAAACTGTTTTGAAAACAGTTCAGGGAAGTAAGACAGGGTGATAATGGAAGTGGCAGTGAGGTGAATCATAAAAATGGCAGAGTGCTGGTGGAGAGGATGAGAGAAAATGATCAGATGAGGGGAACATTTTAAAGAGCCGTTGAATAGAGGTAAAGCAGCGGCAGTACATGTGGTTGAGGAATGACTGGGAAAAGATGGGCAAGAAGGGAGGAGAGGATTAGTGGGATGGAAGAGTGCTAGGCATTAATGAAAGTCAAAATGCAGAAAGCACCTGGAATTGATGGGGTGGGTGACGAAATACTGAAGTGTGGGGGACAGTAACTGAACTGACCTGGATAATGTGTGGATTGCCCTATGAGGAAAGCAGCATCCAGAGGACTAGAAACCATATGCTGGTATTATAGCATTTCTTTTGTGCAAGAGAAAAGGAGAGAAGTGTGAGGCAGTTACAGGCTATTTGTCCTATCAGTGTAATAGATGTATGGCAGGAGACTGGTCGATAGAGGGAAGGAGAGAACCGTGGAATTGGCCACGGAAAAGGTATTTAGACAAGAAAAGAAGTTAGGCTACATGCTGCGGTCATGAATCTACAAGGTGTATATGACAGTAGACAGGCAGCAGGTGACAAATAATGTGGAAGTTACTGAGAAATAATGAAGGAGATGGAAGTTGTTGCTAACCCCTTCATCCCAGTGACGTTAGTTTATTGTTGCTGGTTACAGTTGACTTTGCTGGGGACACGAAACACTTATCTTGTTGAAGAAATTAAGGAAGGCAATTACGAACCCCTCTAGCTTGAAGAGTTTCCCCTAAGCTGAATGGAGCGTTTTTTATGCAAGAAAGAAGGAACCAAAGGCAGAACCAGCAAAACAGTTCCTTCCAAGAAAAAACAAAAACAATACAAAAGAGAGCCAAATTCAAGATCCATTCATTTCGAGATGCCTGGACACACTGCGTTTGAAAGACTGGAGATCATAGGAAGTAGGAAATACAGACAGAGGGAGACAATTCCAGAGTTGACTTGTTGCATAAATGAAGGACTGGAAGTAACGGTTAACTCTTGCATTAGAGAGTTAGACAGAAAAGGGATGAGAGTTTGTTGCTAGACGGGTGCTACCATCGTAGAGGTGGAGGGATGCAAGCAGGATGTTCAGAGGGGCAGTGATCATTGAAGTAGCGATAGAAAAGAGATGAAGAGACAACAGTGCAGCAAAGAGGCAGTGGTTGAAGGGAGGCAGTAAGAGGAGGAGAGTTGATGAGACGAATAGATATCATTAGACTGATGAGGTTATGAGTATATATTAGGGTGCATGAACCTTACATCATATAAAAAACGATCTAAGTGAGTGCTGTTGTTTGAATGCTGGACTACAACCGGGATGAGTCATGTCTCCGTGGATGGTGTTATAAAACGAATACTTGATAAGAGTGTGAAATGTTGTGATATCCGTCGTGAGCATGGGCTGGATCTGAAAATTGAATTATTGTTTGTTGATGACACTGTTCTGTAAAGCAGAGATGTGCAGGAGTTGCAGGACTTGGTGACTGAGATGGGAAGTGGGTGTCAGAAACAAGATGGGGACTGTGGAAAAAATGTTAAGTTATAGCCTTTGAGGACACATTTAAAAACGAAGCACACTGTGAGGTTGAATGGTCAGGAAGTGGAAAAAAAATAGTTTATTTAAGAATTTCCTTGGTATGGACGGCAGTATAGAGGATGGACAGCAAGTAAGGATACAGGCAGGAACGAAGGCTGCAGGTACACTAACAGCAGTGGTAAGGACTAGGGAAGTGAGCAAGAAAGAAAAGTCATTGAGTACGAAGGTACAGTAATCCGTACGTTGACACAGAACTGAAACTTGGACTTGTTGGAAGGACACAAATCAAGAGTGAGAGAAATGGGAATGAGATATTTGAGAGAAGCAGTTACAGCTGCATGAAGAAACAGATGAACGAGGAAGTTATGCAGCATTGTTTTGCTGATGTGGATGTGTAAAAAGGCGTTACTAGTACCTTAAAATGGTTTGTAGACCACATATGGAGAAACTAAAAAATAAACAGCACTGTTGTGTTGATGTGGATGTGCTAGAAGGTTTTAGGAGTATTATAAGATGGTTTGTTCATGTGAAGAAAATGGGGAATGAAAGATTTACAAGGTGAATGCATGCAAATATGGGGAAGATGACACGAGGGAGACCAAGGATAATGAGGGACGGGGTGGAGAGGTAATTGAATTATGGTATTGTGAGTTGGAAGAAGGACACCTGGCTGGCAAAGGACAGGTTAACATGGAGACGGATTGTGGTAACCCTCACTGGAATTATCTTACACACACACACACACACACACACACACACACACACACACACACACACACACACACACACACACACACACACACACACACACACACACACACACACACACACACACACACACACACACACACACACACATTTTACATGAGGTGGACCAGGAGAGAGAGGAGCAGTCGGGGAGAAAGACTGAAAGATGAGAAGCTGAGGATCAAAGAAATGGCAGATGAATACAGGACCAAAGTAGAGGAGGAATTAAAATCAGTGAACTGGAATGAAATGGATCTGGACAGCCTGTGGAATGTATATAGGATTGCTTAGTCAGGAATGCTAAGGCTGTGTGTGGTGTGTCAAGAGTATAAGCAAAGAAGAAAGGTACAGCATGGTAAGATGGAGAAGTTAAGAAAGCAGTGGAGGAAAAGAGGAAGGAGTGGCTAGAGTGGATACAGGACACGGGTACAAATGAAATTAGAACTAAACATATTGAAAGCAAGAAGCACGTAAAGAGACTAATGAAGATGAAAAAGAAGGAAGTAAATGATGATCTAGGAAGAAAAATTAATACAAATTACTCTGAAAACAGGAAGTTATTCTGGAAAGAGGTGAAGAAATGTAGAAGTGGCGGTGGAAAGAAATGTGAAAGTGTGAAGGATATAAGTGGTAGATTATTAACCCATGGGGATGAAGTAAGGACCAGATGGAAAGAATATTTTGAAAGCCCGATAAATGGGAATAGAGAGCGCAGAGCGGCTGTAAACAGGTTAGTTTTGGGGGTGTGCAGAGAAGAAATACAATGCCAGGAAATGTGACACTCGCACAGGTGAAGAGTGCTGTTAAGCGGCTGAAAAATAGGAAAGCAGCTGGGGTTGATAAGATGTATGCAGAGGTGATGAAGTGTAGTGGAAGGAGCCAAATGAAGTGATAGTTGGAGATATGCCAGAAGGCATGAATGAGTGAAACTGTGTCAGCAGTGTGGAAAAAGGCCGTGATTGTACCCTTGTACAAAAATAAAGGTGAGCGAAATGAGTGCAAAAATTACCGTGGCATTAGTTTATTGAGTGATGTAGGGAAGGTATAAGGAAGAATTATTATTATAGAGAAAGTAAGAGAGAGATCAGAAGTCCTAGTGAGTGATGAACAGGTTGACTAGGAGTGGCAGAGGATGTGTGGATCAAATATATGCAATGGGACTGATAGTGGAGAAGGCTTGTGAGTAGGACTATAAGGTGTTTATGACATTTATGGATCTGGAAAAAAGCATACGACAAAGTAGACAGAGAAAAACTATAGAAGATTTTATGAATGTACTGTGTAGATGGTAAGCTGCTAGGTGCTGTCAAGAGTTTTTATGATGATGGTGAGGCATGTGTAAGGGTAGATAGGCATGTGGGCGTGCAACAAGGTTGTGTGACGTCCCAGTGGTTGTCCAATAAATATGAATTCGATGATGAGAGAAGTAAAAACACGAGGAATGAACAAAGGGATGGCGTTGGTAATGAATGGTGATGGATGGAATATCTCAAATTTGTTGAATGCTGATGACGCAGAGCTACTTGCAAATACCGGACAAGAACTTGATAGACTAGTGCAATGTTTTGCTAATGTCTGTGAGAGTTGTGCCTTGAGAGTACAGTAAATGTAGAAAAGAGCAAAGTGGTGGTCACCGAGGGAGAAGGTGACTCCCAGTGTGATGTTACAGTGAATGGAGAGAGACTGGAAGTGGTGAGGGTTCAAATACCAGGGTAAAGTGATAGAAAAAGAGGAAAATGTGTAAAATAGGTGAAAAGTAGAGTGACATGAGGAAGAAAAGCAGCTGGTGCTATGAACTCCTTGATAAGACAGACAGGCTTGAGTGTTGCAGCTGCACGAGGCTTACAAGAAGGAGTGTTAGTGACAACTTTAACATATGGATGTGAGACAATGATGTGGCATGAAAAAGAAAAGTCAAGTGTAAGAACAGTGGAGATGTGACTGCTGAGGAATGTATGTGGAGTGCAGAGAGTGGATAGGATATATAATAATGTGATTCGTGAACACCAGAATCTAAGAGAATGTACTGAGACGGTATGGTCATGTGGAGAGAGTGAACACAATAGTTGGGTGAAAAATGTATATCTGAGCGAAATAGGAGGAACGAGGCAAGGTAGGCCAAGAGGAAGGTGAAGAAATATTGTGGATGTGTGTGTGAGGAAGAGAGGAATGGAAATCTTTGAGGCTAATGGACTGACAAGAGATCGAGCTGGCTGGATGAATTCTGTGAGAAGAAGCACATGATCAGGGATTTGGGAACCCATTTTTAACGTGACAGCGTTCAGATTGACGCTATCGGATACGTTTATGTGAAGCTACAGAATGTGATGAAAGTTTTTGGCGTATCAGATAGAGCCACGATTCGGGGACCTTGAATGATGATTGAATAGAAGCATGGCCCATTCCACTGGGAAAACTTGGGCTGTCTGGACGTTGCTACTCCTCACCCTGCCCTAGGGTGGGAAAGAGCCCGGATGATGATGATGGTATATATATATATATATATATACATATACATATATATATATATATATATATATATATATATATATATATATATATATATATATATATATATATATATATGTAGAGAGAGAGAGAGAGAGAGAGAGAGAGAGAGAGAACTAATAGACAGACAGATAGCCTGATACATTGGCGGGCTGGTCAATGATATATTTGTGAGAACTATTTTTCTTGATTAAAGTTCTTGTGGAAATGATATATATTTGTCTGTAATTAAGAACTAGATACAGGGCAAGTAGGTGTCGGTGTATTTAAGACAATGTCACCATCGGTAAAAGGTTGTTAAAGGTAAAACAACATGCAGATGTATGGGTTTGGTAGCAAACAATTTTGTGTGTATACTACATTTTTGTGTATGCATTTTGTACACTCCCAGCACATAGGTCAGTGTGTGGCTACTGCTTCACTAACACTTGTCCAACACCACTCTCACACACAGGTATCGTAGCACATAGGTCAGTGTGTGGCTACTGCTTCACTAACACTTGTCCAACACCACTCTCACACACAGGTATCGTAGCACATAGGTCAGTGTGTGGCTACTGCTTCACTAACACTTGTCCAACACCACTCTCACACACAGGTATCGTAGCACATAGGTCAGTGTGTGACTACTGCTTCACTAACACTTGTCCAACACCACTCTCACACACAGGTATCGTAGCACATAGGTCAGTGTGTGGCTACTGCTTCACTAACACTTGTCCAACACCACTCTCACACACAGGTATCGTAGCACATAGGTCAGTGTGTGGCTACTGCTTCACTAACACTTGTCCAACACCACTCTCACACACAGGTATCGTAGCACATAGGTCAGTGTGTGGCTACTGCTTCACTAACACTTGTCCAACACCACTCTCACACACAGGTATCGTAGCACATAGGTCAGTGTGTGGCTACTGCTTCACTAACACTTGTCCAACACCACTCTCACACACAGGTATCGTAGCACATAGGTCAGTGTGTGGCTACTGCTTCACTAACACTTGTCCAACACCACTCTCACACACAGGTATCGTAGCACATAGGTCAGTGTGTGGCTACTGCTTCACTAACACTTGTCCAACACCACTCTCACACACAGGTATCGTAGCACATAGGTCAGTGTGTGGCTACTGCTTCACTAACACTTGTCCAACACCACTCTCACACACAGGTATCGTAGCACATAGGTCAGTGTGTGGCTACTGCTTCACTAACACTTGTCCAACACCACTCTCACACACAGGTATCGTAGCACATAGGTCAGTGTGTGGCTACTGCTTCACTAACACTTGTCCAACACCACTCTCACACACAGGTATCGTAGTACATAGGTCAGTGTGTGGCTACTGCTTCACTAACACTTGTCCAACACCACTCTCACACACAGGTATCGTAGCACATAGGTCAGTGTGTGGCTACTGCTTCACTAACACTTGTCCAACACCACTCTCACACACAGGTATCGTAGCACATAGGTCAGTGTGTGGCTACTGCTTCACTAACACTTGTCCAACACCACTCTCACACACAGGTATCGTAGCACATAGGTCAGTGTGTGGCTACTGCTTCACTAACACTTGTCCAACACCACTCTCACACACAGGTATCGTAGCACATAGGTCAGTGTGTGGCTACTGCTTCACTAACACTTGTCCAATACCACTCTCACACACAGGTATCGTAGCACATAGGTCAGTGTGTGGCTACTGCTTCACTAACACTTGTCCAACACCACTCTCACACACAGGTATCGTAGCACATAGGTCAGTGTGTGGCTACTGCTTCACTAACACTTGTCCAACACCACTCTCACACACAGGTATCGTAGCACATAGGTCAGTGTGTGGCTACTGCTTCACTAACACTTGTCCAACATTCACAGGGCCAAATTAGTGGGCAAATGTCTTACACAATATTTCACTGAATGTACACTACACTGCCTATGTCGAATTTGGTCACTACCAGTTTTTCCTTTGCTTGTTTAACCTTACACTCTGTGTGTGTGTGTGTGTGTGTGTGTGTGTGTGTGTGAACAAAATTACATAATACGTATTTATTCGATTTCATCCAACCTTGGTGGCAGGAAGGAGGGATAGCCCGTATAGGAACAATTTCTTATGTAAAGCAAAAATCAAAGGTCAGTGGCACAGGGGCAGGTATAAGAGTGACCTAATATCAACATTAATTGTCTCCATCCAGTTTCGACCAATCCTGGCGGTAAAGTTGAGGGTCAGACAAGACTGATGTAATTCAATTTTGAGAACAATTCATCAGAGGTGAAGTCACAGGGAAATGCTAAAGAAAGACCCAATTTTCATCCAATTTGAGCCAAACGTGGTGGAAGGGTTGAGAGTTAGTGAAGGAATAGATCAATTGCCTTTTTTAAAAAGTCGGTCAAAGATCAAGGTGGCACAGCAAGATCAACTTAACCACACTTTATTTTATTGATGCAAAGTTTGTAGAAGGACGTTGGTTACGCCAAGAAGAGAAGTTTTGGAACTGGAGACCAATGAGTCAAAGGCCAGGATCACAGGGAAAGGTCAAAGGCGTAGGCTACAGGGTAAGGTTAACTCAGGCAGTTTTGATGTGACTTGAACCAAGCTGGCTGGAAGTGTTAAGGGTAAGGCAAGAAGTAAAGGATCATATTTTGAGAAAAATCAGTCAGATATCAAAGACACAAATCAAGGTCAAAATTCGACCTGTGCCTCTGTGTGTGTGAACAAAATAACTAAATCACTTTTGATCTGATTTGGATCATACTTGGTGGACGAGTGGGGGATCACCCAATAGGCTGACCTACTGTTTTGGAGTACAATGGGTTAAAGGTCAAGGTCACATTGCACATCAACTAAAATACTTTTTGTGTCATTTACACTAAACATTGTGAATTTGTTCAGGCAAAAACTTGGATAAAAAAAAAAAAAAAGGTTTAATGGCGAATCAGGCAAAGGTGAAGGTCACACGTGAATGACAAAAGTCAAAGTCACTGGTTAAAGTCGACTCAAACAAATCTGACCTGATTTCAGCCATACCTGGTGGAGGGAAATGAATTGGCCGAGCCTGAAATATTCGATTTTGAGAACAATCTGTCGAAGGTCAGTGTCACAGGGCAAGTTAAAAGATTCAGCCCTTAGACCATGTGATGTTCATGGGTGTTGCACCCTCTGTGTGCTCTTTCTTGTTTGTTTGTTTTTACGATATTTGAAAGAAAATTTTGCAAACATGATTCCCCAAATCTTTTGAAGCATAGGACATTCTGAAGGTGACAGACACTGCTATCAAGCATTTAAAAATGTTATTGATATTGAGAATATTGCACGCTGAACCTTAGCATGTGTTTTGATATCTACTGTTCACTGCACATGGCCTCTTATTATTCAGATTTTTCTGTCATTTTCCAGGTAGGCACTCAGAGCATTCACCTGTATTAGCTCACATCCCTCCCCCCCCAACACAAAAGTAAATAAATAAATAAATAAATAAAGGACTACCAATGTCGAGGGTGATGACCCTTTCCCAATACAATGCTGTGTTCTGAACACTGATTAAGTGAGCGCCTATAACTTTGGGGGTTCAGTTATGAAGTTGTGTCTCAGTTAAGAACCAAAAATTGACCACTTTAGAGGACAAAATTAACTACGGCAATATCCTGCATATAGAAGAAATTATTTCAGCCTTTACACCAGCAAAGGCCTGGATATCCTGTCGACATATCTTACAGGTACTGATAAAACTGGAATTAGAATCGGTTTAGGATATAACAGATTTGAAATATCTGCAGACAACATGCAATGTGGAGATACTTGTGACTGGCGGAAATGAGTGTCCGTGGCAGTGTAAGAGTATTAAATACAAAGTATAGTTATGCGTGGAAGTAAAGGTGTAGTAGAAGAGAAATGGACAGGGTGACTAGCACGGGTGCAAGTAATTTTGGTGAAAGTGGTGACAGGGAGAAAGAAAAGGTTAGAGAACAATACAGTAGGAAGAGAAACCCAGTTGAAAGTAGAAACATGTTTTGGAAAGATGTGTTTACATTTCTGAATGAATGCGAGTGTATATTATGGAGGAAAATGAACTAACGATTTGAAGAGAAGAAAGGGACTGAGGGGAATACTCTTGAGTGAATAATGAACAGGAATGACAAACTCTATAAAGATCCGTGAGTGGGAATGACAAGAACACAGCGATGTTATGCTAAAGTGATCTGTCTGGTGATTAAAGAGAGAATCTGGCACCACAGAACGCATGAACGAGAGAAAAGATAGAAACACGGAACGGTAACTGATGCTAGTGAGGTAAATGCAGAAATGTAAAGACAATGGAGAAAGTGCAATGAACCATTTGTGGGAAATATGTCGAAATATCAGTGTGTGTGTGTGTGTGTGTGTGTGTGTGTGTGTGTGTGTGTGTGTGTAGATAAATCCGTGAACAAGAAGGTGATTTGGATGGTATCCTTGAGTGATACTACCAGTGGCAGAATTGAGACCAAAACGACGAGAAATGGGCTTTCCGGCTGTGGGATGGTTATGCAGAAGAAATGAGATGGAAACGATAAGACAAGCGTGAGAATAATGTTTTAGACAGAGGGGATGCCAGGATAGACAGTGATTGTTTGGATGTAATAGCTGCAGTAAGGCGAACAGACGAAGCAGGTGAGATGAACTGCAAAATAATTATCATATATGGATCTGTATGTCCTTATCAAAGTGGACAAGAAGGAATTATGGAAGGTGATTCTTGTGTATGTGGGCAAGCCATCTCGGAGGTCCCTGAAAAGCAAACAATGCATAATGAGACCGTTGCTTCATCATTGGCTCTAAACTCACATGTTAAAGACTAGCGCTTGAGTTTTCCAGTGAATTTACATTCGTCCTACAGCTGTTTTGCTATTACTTATTGAACATCTAAAATGTGTAGATGCCCGGGCTGATCATTATGTGATGGTCTCACTTGTAAACACTTGTATGTGCATAGGGCTGATAAGGGAATCACACCTGTAAACACTTGTATGTGCATGGGACTGATAAGGGAATCACACCTGTAAACACTTGTATGTGCATAGGGCTGGTAAGGGAATCACACTTGTAAACACTTGTATGTGCATAGGGCTGATGGGGGAATCACACCTGTAAACACTTGTATGTGCATGGGACTGATAAGGGAATCACACCTATAAACACTTGTATGTGCATAGGGCTGATGAGGGAAACATTCACCCATACTAGACAATGCAACGCTCACTTTAAAATCCAGGTTCCTATTTCAATTCTAAGTGTGAAAAGGCTGAGCTATGGAAGACCTCGCTAATTCTGTAGGTCTTGTAGCTGGCTGAGAAACTGAACTCAGGACCTGTCAGTCGTAGACCTTCTGTATTTTCACTTACACCCCCCGCTCTCCGAATCCACTTGTCACACACGTCACTTTATAAAGTCTTTAAACTCAGGCAGGCTGTGTTGGGACGTCCATTCCCATCTGATACATAATGCACAAATGTACAACTATCCTTGCTGTACATCTTTCCACTCCACATGAAAAAGTGCATTACGATATTAAAGTGATAATGAAATTACTGTATTTCCTTGACCAGTACAAATGGGTGATGGGTTGAAGGAGGAAGAGGGAAAGAGTGATAAAAGAAAGAGAAAGAAAAGGAAATTGATGATGGGGTGGATGAAGAAGCAAGAGTACAGTAAAGGCAAGACAGACCTTCTAAACTTAACATTTTAGGCGAGCTGGTATAATAGGAAAATTATTTTGAAACATTTCCTTATGTAGGAATGGAGGATGAAACAATCATATACTCTGAGAGTCTAAGAAGCCGTAATCATCATCATCATCATCATCGTCTTTAAGGAAGTTTTCCTTCACGGGGGACTGGCTATGATCACATAAACCAAACAAAATAAAATATCCAACAAAATATGCTTTGTACTGAGGTATGTCCAACTTGTTATTAACCCCTTCATTGTGATGGCGTGTTTTTATTTTGTTCTTCCTCACTCCAGATGGTTGTACTCAGTTTGGGAGAGACTCTGCCAACTGGAGAGGTTAGATAATGGCTTCATTAATCATTTGGCTATTAAGTTATCCATCCTAAACCTGAATAAAATCACCTGCTGAAGTCTGTATCAAATGTAACATTCGTCATTGATTTGAAGGGATTTAGGAATTTTCTCCCTGTGTCTGTGAGTGCCTATGAGATATAAAAAAAAAAAAAATGAAAAGAATGAATGATGGGAAGTATAGGCGCGATCACATACAATGTGAGGAAATCCGGAGAGACAAAGGCAAAGGGAGACGAGGAAGAATCACAAGAGGAGGGTAGAGTAGGGCAGCATAATGAGCAACGGTTCCAAACTTATAGCAGTGACTGCAGGTTAGTTTATCATGTAAAATGCTGCTACCAATATACTGACTTTTCTACAAATAACCGAGCTAAGACAAACGTCTAGGGAAGACGTTAACAAAGGTTATATCGAAACACCCCAGTTTGACAAGTTCCCCTAAACTGAATATGTTTGTTTGGATTTAGTAAGAAAAAGGAATAAGTCACTAGACTGGAAAACAGCAGGGCAGCCCGTGGCTCCTATGACTCAATGGGTATAATTGATTTTATTACTCAATAAGACACAAGGAATATATCATCAGACTGGAATACAGCAGGGTAGCCAGTGGCACCTATGACCCAGTGGGTATAATTGATTTTATTACTCAATAAGGAATGATCTAATGACTGACGGCCTGCATTCCTTTCCCTTTTCATAAGAGACTGAATATAAGAAAGCCAGAATCAAGGTCTGATCATTTCAAAGTTCCTGGATACATTGTGCTTCAAAGACTGAAGGTTCTAGCTGTGGCAAAGACAGCTACAGACTTGACCAGGTGTGTATATCAACGACTGAAGATCATAGGCCGTAGCAAAGACACTTACAGACTTGACCAGGTGTGTATATCACACCAAGAGTTCCAGTTAATTTTTCCATCAGAGAGCTGGACATCAACGAGGCTAATATATGTATCTAGAGGTGGTGGCGTGGGCCTGCTGTAATGGGGAGACGATGCAACCACAGAGTTCAGAAGAGCAGTGATCGAAGTAGTGGTGATGAGAGAGAGAGAGAGAGAGAGAGAGAGAGAAAGAGAGAGAGTGGAGGGGAGTTGGTTGGTTTGCCTGCACCTGTGTACAAGTGGTGCCTGTAATGACTTCCCCACACATGAAGGTGTACTTCACGCTGGAGCAAATAAGACCATTGTGTTGAAGGATGGAGGAAATGTTTTGACACACTGAAAACTATAATTTGTTTTGTCCGAATCATGAGAGCCAAACCAGAAGTACAAAATATGAAAGCTTTTTTGCCTGATCATTATATTGACTGTTTTGATTCCTTTGAGAGGTAATTCAATAAAAGAAGGATGTGGGTGAATAGGGTTTGGTGTAAAATACATCTCTGATGGTAAAAGTGTTGGTGACAAGTTTGCCTTTGTGTGTATTGTTATTATATTGACAACGAAATATTTTATGGGATTCCTTTAAGGACGGAATCAATAACATTCAAAACAGTTCATAATATTTTCACAGTTATTGGGTTTAAAATAGTGTAACAAAGTCAGATTTAACCCATTAGTGCTCATAGTTCCTGTGCGAGGGAGTGTGCTGGAAGGGTACTCAGCATACCGCCCTCTGTCTATCGGCTCATAGTCGCGAAGCTCGTAGGTCCCTACCCGGGTGTTCCCTTCTTTATTAAATTTTGAAAATGCCCAGTTCCGTCCTTTATACGGGACACTGGGTGCCAATGGGTTAACAGTACCACATCAGGTTAGATCGTCATGTTCTCTCAAGCACTGAAAAAGTGTACATATTGAAGTGTATGAGAGACTTACCCGAGGTGTGAGCAGCTAACATCAGCAGCACCAACACCAACCACAGCCTCATTCTGCCAACACCAGCCATCACTGTGGGAGAATGTTAAATACTAAACCAGCCACTAAGGTAGCCTATGCGTTACCCCTTGACTCTGGTGGTGTATTGTACTGATTTATCCTTGCTGTCACTACAACATTTTATTCACATTTATATTGTCTTGCAGCAAAGGGTCACTGATAATTATTTTAAAATCTTATGGACAAAGCCTCTCGTACACTGAGTAAGATAATATGCAGGCAGCAGGAATGCTATATATAATGTGTTATACGGATGATGCTAATCTGGCTTGGTCTGTGTTTTAATCTATATATGTCTGGTCGTCACCTTCAACGTACAATTCACCTCACAGCTCTTATTTACCCTGCCACACTTTTTATTACTATGGATCTCACAAAGAATTTTATGACAATGTTTTTTCTCTTGCCATTTAACAACTAAAAGTTCATTCAGATCACGTATATGAGTTATTTCTCTACCACAAAATTACTTGCTGTGGCTTCGTACTGTTCAGGCAATATTTACTCTCCATCAAAGGTACAGTATACCAAATGTCTCCTGCTCATGCATGGAACTCACGAGAAATTACTCAGTAACAGTAATTCAGCAGGTTTTCATGCCGTAATTCACCTGTCCTGGAAGAAATAAAAATGCATGACCCATTATGGTTAAAGGCATTAATGTGCATAAAGAATATCAGTAAAAAAGAAAATAATATATAATTTGTATCCTGAAAGAGAAATTATTCGTTGTGGTATTACAAAAAAAAGTATTAAATCATACCGTATGTACATAACAATAAGATTAAGAACAGCTGGAACAACTTTCTGCAGTCAAGAAAAAAAAAAAAAAAGAGGAAAATACTATGAAACGCAGTTCAGAGAGTACCACGACATTTCACAATGTTAAAATTACACCTGAAAAAAGAAAAAGTGGAGAGAGGGCAAGTATTTGACATGTCACACACACATTATACAAATATCCGGTATATATATATATATATATATATATATATATATATATATATATATATATATGCTTATACTTAACAAATAAAGACTTATGAAAATACTCTTTGAGGACAGGTTTAAACTGACAGAGGAAATTCAGATCTAGAGACTCGTCCTCGGCCTCCATAACACTAGATCAAGCAGTGAAGTGGGATAAAGGGGAAGCAGGTGTGTAGGTGTGGATGGGGCTGGGGTGGATGTGTAGTGAGGAAGGGATGTAGGTGGTGATGGGGCTGGGGTGGACGTGGAGGGGGAAGGAATATAGGTGTGGATGGGGCTGGGGTGGATGTGGAGGGGAAATGGATGCTGTTGTTGTGATTCAGGCTCTTCATGTGTTCAGAGTTTGTGTGCTATAGTATTGTTGTATATGGGTAGAATAACTGAGATATTTTAAGGCAGTGCTGTGTTCTACATTGAAGTTATAATCATGTTAATGCATCTTTTTATTATTGCTGCATCCAGACACTTGGGTTTAGTGTTACTGCATTAAATAATATTTATTATGATTATTTAAGTACTATTTTCTTTAACTTACAGCTGCATTGACGGCAATTTTTGCAATGCACATTAATTTTTCATATCTTTACACAGTCTTCTGTGAATATTAATATTATTGGCGACCAATTATATGGGACCGGTGCATTATTATCAATTTTGAATGTTTGTTCTAGGAGAAACCTCTGTTTTGTAGGCTGAAAGTATCAGTATCACTCACCCCAGTATGTCCATTTCTTGAGGAGACTAGTAAATATTAACGCAATATTAGTACTCTGCACAACCACCTTTGATCTAAAGTACAAGGCCCTATCATCATAATGTATAACATCACTCATCATGCCCCGCCATCCACTAAAATCCCGCCTATCACACCCCACTCCTTTCGCCAACGCCACCTACACCTAGAAGGACCATAAGTTAAACCTTCTTTTCTCAAAAACCATGGCAACAGTGACGCTGGATTTCCTGCTTGCTAATTAATGGGCAGGAACTGAAGAGATCTGCCTTGAATCTTGATAATGTGTAATGGAACTGGAAGGAAACCAAAATAACCTTGTATGTTATTACTCAAAAACTCTTTACACTAGTTTGAGCCCATTTTGTCTCACTAGACCTTCCTGGACGCTTGCCTGAATGGATTAAATGTTTGCATGAGTGAGTCTTTATTGGCTTTAAGGTAGGAATTGGTAAGACTATAATACGGTTATAACTTATAGTTCTTGTCAGCCTGAATGGATATGGGACTAGATTCTTTATTTGTATGGAGTGTACATAAAGTTGCATGATTGTGCTTGTAGCTTAGCTTTTTACAGTCATTTAGGACCCGAGATGGGTTGGGAGCGTGCATTTGAACTCCGCTAAATAAACACACCTAGACCTGACTTGTCTGAAACCGACTTAGGTTTGGATCATACTGAGGCTGAGTGGATAAGAGAAAGGTCTGAATGGACCTGGAAGGTCACTCGGTTTTGCACGGCCCAAAAGTAACTCGAACTGATCCTGATTGCTTCAGCTTGGATTTAAAGTGTTCTGAATTAACACAGTGGATCCTTAATAGACCTTTGAGCTAACCTGGAATGAACCTGCATTTATCTGACTGTGAAGTGCCTAAATGGATCTACAGTGGCCTCAAGTAACCACTGGATCATTCAGGGCATCTGACACATTGCCACTTGCTAATGAACCACAAACTGTTATTTAATATTCCCCCAGTTCATCCTGTAACTCTTACATCTGTGGACATTTTCTCCTGGGAGTTACAAGGAAGTGTCACTCTTCCTCTCTGTGGTCTGTCTCAGTAAAACCCTTTGATCACATCTGCCAACAGACTGCTACTCCCTATTCTGTATTCAGTAGTGTGCCTAACACCAACATACATTTCTCCAAACTGTATCTAACACTAACACATTTCTCCAACCGTATCTAACACCAACACATTTCTCCAAACTGTATCTAACACCAACACATTTCTCCAAACTGTAAGGTGACTCCTTTATTATGCAGTGCAATGGCTGCCTGAAACCAGCTTCGAGAATTCACTTCTTTAGCCAATAATAAGTGATTTCAGTAAAAAAAAAAAATAAAAAACAAATGTCACATTTTCATACAAAAATGGCACCAGTTGACCACACCACTTGTGTCAGCTTTTGTTCATCCACATTAATCCTCAAGGCGATCTTTGTCATTTTGCAATTACTTTCTTGTAGCTCAGTGAAACATGTTAGTAACACAACACAATGGATGTATTGTACAGTACATCCGTTCCACGGTACTTTCCCTTCTGTTTATAACCACAGTCTAGATTTAATCTCTTGTTATAACCTCCTATAAATAATGAAGAACAATGGTTTTAGGGCCGAGTTATAGATCAAGAGTACGGCAGTGTTGGTTTGACAGTACATATCTACACACTTCCTGCATCATACAGTACTATGGTCCTCCTCACATCCACCTGCCGCTAACTTCACCTACATTCCCACCCACACACCATTATCACCAGCCTCTCCCCACTCTGCTTCTGCTGCAAAGCTGCACAGACGTCACCTATGTCGAACAAGATTCTACCTGCCATCACCATTAACACTCCCACAGGTCACTCTTGGTCACATCTTAACTGTCACTACACACCTTGCAACTTCTTTCTAGTACATTGCCCTCCACCTTCCATACTTCCTCCTTTACAAGAAACTCAACCAGCCACTCTAACACCACACCCAAGGGGCCAATCTGAATCCTCACTCACACCATTAATGGCATCACCACTCACACTTTCACCCGTACCCAAGCCTTGTACATCCAGTGCACCAACCTGAACTCCAGACTCTGATCCCTTATCCAGCCTTACACCCGATGTCCTGGAACCTGAACCCCTCCCTCACCACTCCTAACATCACCACCACTCATACTTTCTCCTCTACTTAGCCAACGTCTCATTGCATAATAAGCTTCTTTTGTGACGATCGGTTGAAAGCCAACAGTGTCCCTGGTGGGTATGGTGCAGTACAATTCGATATATCGATTGCCATTGTCCCATTCCCTTCTATGAAAATGCCTCAAGCTCATGCGACCCTTGGCCACTCTATCCACCTGTGATCACGTTCACACAGCCTTCCCTCATGAAGCACCTCGTACCACTTTACTAGCAACATTCTATAAAATAAAACGATCAGAACTACTATTAGATATGCTGGGTTAGTAAATAAACCAAAATGAACAGGAAGGGCGTATATGGATGCGAGCAATAATCCCAAAGATCGTACATACTATGACGCATGATAATGGTATGATCACTAGTAACTCGCTTTGTGTATTGGAATGTACACTCATGGCATAGGTTTGGTATTTTGTCTCTCATATACTCTCGCCACCCTCCCAGATGCAGCTAATGGTGGCACACAGACACAAATCTGGTGGTCATGCCATGTGGTGATACGTCACTGGTGGTGGTACACCATTATTGGTTGCCAGGGGTATTAGTGCCCTTGCTGATGGCACGTTGGTATACACAGTGTGGTGGTCATACCATGTGGTGTTCATCACAGGTGCGGTGACGCACCACTATTGGTTGTGGGTATTATGCCTCTGCTGATGGCACACATACACAGTGTGGTGGTCATACCATGTGGTGTTCATCACAGGTGGTGACGCACCACTATTGGTTGTGGTATTAGTGCCCTGCTGATAACCAGTTAGACTGATATCTTGGCACCTTGAAATATTGTGCGTGTCAACATAAAATCACGCTTCTGGCATACGCTGTCATTGTATTACCTACCATATTATCAAGCCTTGTCCTCAAAAAACGTATTTCTATAACACTCCTGGAAGTTCTCCTTAGATTCAAAGAACAAATAAATCAATTCACTCAGATATATATATATATATATATATATATATATATATATATATATATATATATATATATATGTATATATATATATATATATATATATACATATATATATATATATATATATATATATAATCTTGCAGGTAAATAACTGATGTACTTACATCAGTATCCACAACTTTCTGAGTAGTCGTCGTACTTACTTTGGCAGTGATTACCATCACCAGAAGTAGTCGTGAAGGCCACAGCAGCATTTATTTATAGTTAATTATATATTAGCACATCAATAGAAGGAAATTATTGTGATTACATACCAGCAGCTGTTTTATGTTAATTACTATTGAGTATTTCTTTTATGTAACTAAAACACCGGAAGTCATATCAACAAGTAGTGGTGTATCAGTGTATAAAGCTGTTCATTTGGAAAGAATCTGATCATGCTGAGCATAAATTGTTACTGCAGAACCTCATCATCTCTCTCTCTCTCTCTCTCTCTCTCTCTCTCTCTCTCTCTCTCATATTCTTATCCTATAATGTCTCTCATTTTTCAATGCAAGGAAGAAGGAACCCAAGGCCAGGCTGCCGCAAATTGTTCCTCCAGGAAAAACACAAAAACAAGACAATAGAGAGGCAACCAAGATCCATTCATTTTTGAGATGGCTGGACATGCACTGCCCTTGGAAAGACTGAGATCACAAACAGTAGGAAATACAGACATATGGAGACAGTTAAAGAGTTGAACTGTTGTATACACGAAGGACTGAGAGTAACAGTTAAACTTTGCAATACAGAGTTGGACAGAAATGGGATGAGAATTTGTTGCTAGACGGGTGCTTCTGTGCCAGCTGAAGGGGAAAAAGCAGAGATGCAAGTGGAGAGTTTAGAGTGAACAGCGACCATTGAGGCAGTGAAGGAAAAGAGATAAAAATGCAAACAGTGTGAGCGAAGAGAGACAGAGGTTGATGGGAACCAGTGAAAAAAAGGAGGAGAGTTAATGATGACGAAAAAACTTTGACTAAAACCCTATTGAGAAGAGCATTATGTGGGGAGCCTCTCCACATGTAAGAGTTGTACTCTCATCATGCAGGCGAATAAAAAACCCATGGATAGTGTAAAAAACTGCGCAGGGGTAAAGAAGGAAAAGGGGCCTGGTTTAACACACCTAATCTCTTGGAATCAAATTTTACAAGAGATATAATATGATCTTTTCCAGGATACATCCTGAGAGTGAAACGCAAAAGTATGTTTGCGGAAGATGATGAAGGATTGAGCTGGATATTGTTGAAAATTAGAGGGTATTCCTGCAAACGATTATGTCTGGTTGATAGACGTAAGTACTGGAGTATTTGATGCATTAAAAGAACAAGATTACTACTTACCTCCTAATCAGGAGATATGGAGCCAAGTCAGGCATTAGGGTGTGCCATAGCCTCATCCCTTGTTTGCTGAAATAACTACTGAGATGGACGCTGTGAGAAGCGAATGGAAAGGTGAAGGGTGGAGTTCGCCAGCATATGAGTGGAGAGGGTTAGAGGTAGAGCTTAGGTCATTGATGAATATAAGAACATTTGGTGCTAGGGACAGAACCCCAGAACACCATTACTGATACCCTCTAGAGAGAAGAATGATGGCCGTCTACATCAAAAGCAGCTATAGAACGACCAGAAAGAAACTAGAGATTAAGGCACAGACAGAGAGATAGAAGCTGTATAAGGGCAGTTTGAAAATTAAAGATTTATGCCAGACTCGATCGAAAGCTTTAGAGATGTCAAGTGCCATGGCAAAGCTTTCGCCAAAGTCTCAAAAGAAAGATGATCAGGAGTCTGAGAGGTAGAAGAGAAGATCCTAAGTGGAGCGTCCCTGAAAGAAAACATACCATCAGAAAGAAGGTTGTGATAGGAAACATGCTTTAACATTTTTTTTGTTAAGAATTGACTCTAAAACGTTTGAAACACAGGGTGATAAAGCACAGTTGACTGTAGCTCCAATCGACCAGAGCAGTACTCCCAAGCTGGATGGAAAGCCGTCGGGGAGAGCTTGAGCTCCCGTTTCATCAGCCCCAACGAGTAATTCCTGACCATCCTCCTTTGCTGTACTTTTTCAGTGTTTCATTAACACAGAGAGCAAGCCTGCATCCTCTCCAAGTTTCTCTAACTGTCAACTACAAACTATATGCACAGTACACACTACACATTATATTCTGTAGAAAAGAAAAATGGCGTCATATGACCACGCCTCGGAGTCCCAGAGGGGGGACATAAATGTCCCCACCATCCGCCCCTTTCACAGTGCGACCAGACTCAACAAGCGTTGTTTCGAACCATTGCCTCACTCATTCTTTCATTTCTGCAACATTTACTGCTCTTTCTTCTAATTTCTCTTCTGTTGCAGCACCACCTGTCCTCTAAACCTCACCTACTTTTCTTAACTGAAGTTCAGCTGTCTGAGGCAAACTGATGGCAAACTCTTCTGTATCCTCCTACTTTCTTCTATATTCTATTCAAAGCCAAAGATGGATGTTGTGTATATGTACACAATGACTTCATTCTTTGCTCTCGTGTCTCTGAACTTGATCCTTATAAATTCTCTACTCACTGGCTTGTCTTTCCTGTCGTTCTCTCGTCTAAATATACCTGTGCTGTTTACTTATCCCCTAATTCAACTGATCTTTGAACACCCTTTGATCCTTTCACTTCAACGATGGAAAACGTCCCATCCATTTTCTCCTTTCTCTGAAATCTCCATTCTAGGAGATTTCAGTGTTCACCACCACCTTTGGCTCTCCTCCTCCTTTCACTGGATCCACCTGGTGAACAAGCCTACATCTTTTCTATCCTTAATGACCTATAGAGCAGCTTGTACAGCACCCTACCCGTATCCCCCCTGGCTGCCTTGGAGAGAGAGCTCCAAACATCCCTGACCTCTTCCTTACAACTAACTTCCTTCTGCCAGCACCGTTAATCTTTCCTCCTCTGTTGAGCTCTCTCCTGATCAGCAGCCTTTATTACCTTAAGCTTTCCTATTGCTCCAGTACGGCCTTCGTAGTAGACTCCTCCAAAGAAACGTTGGTTGTGGAACTTGAAGCTGCTGACTGTGAGTCCCTCTTAGACAGTACTTCTTTGTTTTTCCCTGGCATGATTATTGTTTCCATGTCCAGGAGCATCTGAGTGTCTCTTGCGCATTACGAAGGTTATTCTCTCTCTCATATCCACTGACTACTGCAAAATAAACGTGTGTTCTAACTCACATAATTTTGTTCTAATGCTGTCCACAACAAGGAAAGGGCCTATAAAAAGGTACTGGAGCCAACCCACCCCTGAATCACAGAATTTTTTTATGTTTTTGCTCGGAATCGTGCAGTCAGTCTCCTTCGCTCATGCTTAAAATAATTTCATCCGTACTTATGTGCTCTCAACTCTCCAACTCGAATTCTTCCCACTCCTTCTGGCACATTACCAAAAACGTTGGCTACACAACTTACTCTTCATCCTTCCCTCCTTGTTTCTACTCTCACGGCTCCAATAGCTATTTCTTCTTCTAATAAAGGAAATATCTTCTTCTGGTGCTGTTCCCTCCATCACTTCCCTCTCTGACTTCCTGGGATGGCTGACATTAAAATTTCTTCTCAACTGATGCTGTACTTTCTGCCATCAATGGCCCTCAATTACCTAACAAAGCCATATGGGCCTGATCATCGCTCCTCTTTTCTTGTCCTCAAGAACTGGTGCTTCCGTGCTTACACCCTGCTCTTGGTAATCTCTTTCTACCTTTGTCAGTCAATCTTGTATTCTCTTTCCTTCTTGCTGGAAGTTTGCTCTCATTCAGCCTGTCCCAAAGAACGGTGGTGACCATTCCCAACCCTCTTAACTATCGCTCAATTGGCTTTAACATATTCTTTAAAAGATTTCGAGTCTATTCTTAACAGAAAATTTTAAAGCATCTTTCTTATCACAACCTTTGTTTCTGATCGTCAATATGGGTTCTGTCAGGGACGCCCACAGGCGATCTTCTCACCTACCTTTCCGACTCCTGGTCATCCTCCTTTCGGGACTTTTGTGAAAGCTTTACCATAGCATTTGATATCTTCAGAGGCTTCTCGATCAGAGTCTGGCGTAAATCTTTAATCGTTCCAAACCGATCTCTTACAGCTTCTGTCCTTCTATCTGTGCCTTCATCTGTAGCTTTCTTTTCCGGGTCATTCTATAGCTGCTGTTGTATACGGCCACAGTTCTTTTCCTAAATCTATAAACAGTGGTGTTCTTCAGGGCTCTCTCCTATCAGCTTATTCTTCTTCCTTTTTTTTCATCAATGACCTTCTGTTGTACACATCTAACCCTATCGACTCATACGCTGATGATTCACTTCCTGCAACATCTATCTCAGGTAAGTTACTTCAACAATCAAGGGCTGACCTAATGTCTTGACTTGGCTCGTATATCTGATTGCGTAAAGTATGGTAATCTTGTTTTTGATGCATAAAAAACTTGTTCTTGCTTAATCTATCAACCCTTGACAATATCACATCCACAGGAGTACTCACTTAATATTTACTAATATTCAGCTCAATCCTGCACTCATCCTTAACATACTTAGGCTTTCATTCTCTCGAGACTTATCTTGGAAAGACTCGTATTCCATCTCCTTTTAAGTAAAGTCTGCTTCCAAGAGATTATGTGTGCTAAGTCTACTTCATACTATATCTTTACACCTGCACAGTCTTGACTTTATACAAGCGGTTTTATTAATCCCTTGGTAGAATACAACTTCCTCTTGTGAGGGGTGGCTCCCCACATATAGCTCTTCTTAACAAGGTGGAGTCAAAGGCTTTTTCGTCTCATTAACTCCTCGTCTTACTGGCTCTCTTCAACCTCTTTCTTTCGCTGCACTGCTGCATCTTTATCTCTATTCTGTCGCTACTTCAATGGTCACTGTTGCTCTGGAATTGTCTAAAGGTTGCATCCTTCCACTTCTATGACTTATGCACGCAGCACTCCATCTAGGAACAAACTTTCATTCTTATTCTGTCCAACTCTCTAATGTAAGAGTTAACCGGTTACTCCTAGTCCTTCATTAATTTTATGTAACAGGTCAACTCTGGAATTGTCTCCCTCTGTCTGTATTTCCTACTTCCTATGATCTCCATTCTTTCAAGTGCAGTGTGTCCAGGCATCTTCAAAATGAACGGATCTTGGACGGCTGCCTGTTATCCCGTTTTTGTTTTTCTTGGGGGCTCCTCACCTTTTGATTCCTTCTTCCATGCATTGAAAAAAAAAAAAAAAGAGCGATAGTTAGAAGGGATGGGGTTTGGTCATCCTTCCTTGGGAGAGGCTGAATGAGAGCAAATTTCCAGGAAGAAGGAAAAGTGCAAGTTGACAGACAAAGGCGAAAGAGCTGCCCTAGGCAGGGTGAAAGCACAGAAACACAGTTCTTGAGAACAACAGGAGGGTTCCTCATTAGGCCCATATGCCCTGCTAGTACTGGAGGCCAGTGATAGCAGAAAATGAGTCAACTGAAGAAATTATAATG
>NC_137026.1:0-39818 GCF_032717465.1 Coenobita brevimanus | reverse complement strand
AGACTCCAAAAATGCCCACCACCTGTGCCGCATTTCGGGGGTAAAGAAAGAGGAGATAAGAAATCTGACCCATCCATTACATTTCACAGGTGAGTATCTTTAGAGTGAATTATAATTTGTAAGTGTACATTATGTATATGACTGGAGTTTGTAAAGTCAAGCTGAATATTATATAGAATAATAGATATAAACTTTTTTCATAATGTGCTGATGTATATTATTTTAAATCATCTGTCTTCCATCCTTCATTTTACCATATGTTCTTAAATGCTTCCTTTTTTTTCATTCATTAACTACTTTCTTTTCTCCTTCCATTCATAACCTACTTTCTTCCTCATTTTTTCTGTTTGCAACTAAGAAAACACTCGCGCCTGGTCAGCGGAACCAAGTCAGACAGCTGTCAATGGGGTCGCCGCCATGTTGGTCGAGTCAGGTCTGTCGGCCTCACTCTGACCTACCCGTGGTTAATCCCTTATGCCGCCTCTACCTACTCCTACCTCTATGGTCCCACACTCCCACCCCAACCCCCCCACTTTTCTCTCCTACCCCATAACCCCACCAGGTACCCCCCATACTCTCGCTCACAGCCAGCTAGGGGTTTCTGTACTTCAAGCACCTCTCTAATTGGGTGCTTTCAAAGCTAGTATTCTGGTAGATGTCACCACCATTGAGACAAACACATTCCCCCCGCTGTTTAATAAGTATATTTTTCTTTGTTAAATATCTACACTTATGTGAAACAGTGAGTCATAGTAATGTCATATACCGTAATATAAATAATACAAATAGAACACGTATATATAACGTAGCGTGAATTGTTTATATTTATCATACATGGATATTAAAATATTATTGATGGAATATGATGGCAACCCACCATTTCAGTGGTCCTATATTATTTAACTTCTGCTACATTTAGTGCAAGTTAGGTTCTTAATACATAGTTTGTTCAGACTGTAAATTACGCCTAGTGGGTGTCTTGACTCATTCAAACTCTATGTGGGCAGAAATTTAATGTTGAGTAAATGCTGGGACTCAACATTTTGCTCACTCCCTTCACCCATGCACACCTCAAGACCCGTGTTGCCACGGTTTGAGAAGGCCGTGGTGCTTGCCCCCTCAGACCCTCCAAAGCAATTACAGTACCTTACTTTATCTAACCTAACCAGACCACAAGTAGCCTAATCTAAATTGTAATATTTTAGGCATTAGCCCTAGTGCGTTTGTTTTGAAAACAAATCTCTCATGAAGAAACTTAAACACTGGACCGTCTTGTTCGCATGCGTGAAGAGAGTGAGCAAAATGTTGTGTCCCAATATTTACTCAGCATTAAATTTCTGCCCACATAGAGACTGAATGAGTCAAGATACCTACTAGAAATAATTTACAAGCTGCACAAACTATGTATTAAGAACCTAACTTGCACTAAAGGTAGCAGATATTAAATAATGTAGGATCATCATATTCCATCAATAATATTTTAATTTCCGTTTATGACAAATATAAACAATTCACGCTACTATAGATATATGTGTTCTGTTTGTATTATTTATATTACAGTATATGACATTACTATGATTCACGGTTTCACACAAGTGTAGATATTTAACAAAGAAATATATGCTTTTTAAACAACGCGAGGATTGTGTTTGTCCCAATGGTAGTGACATCTACCGGAATACTAGGCTTTTCAGAAGCACCCCATTATGTGTAATCCAAACAACTAATAAAGAAATAGTACAGTATATATCATAAACCAAGTTAGGAAAAGGTTTACCACACTGTGTGTGTGTGTGTGTGTGTGTGTGTGTGTGTGTGTGTGTGTGAGAGAGAGAGAGAGAGAGAGAGAGAGAGAGAGAGAGAGAGAGAGAGAATAAATCTGCTGTTATTAAATGTTGCAGTAGTAGACACCTCTTTTACACACACACACACACACACACACACACACACACACACACACACACACACACACACACACACACACACAGAGGGAGAATAAATTTGTTGTGATTAAATGTTGCAGTAGTAAACACCTCTTTTACACACACACACACACACACAGTGAGAGAGAGGAGTTGCAAGGAAAAGTTAGGATCTTAATGACTATGCAGCCAATACCGTGGAGATACTTCTTGTTTGCCTGGGAATGCATATCCAGTTCACATTTGTTCTAGTGTAAGATCCTGCCTATGAATCCCTTAAACTTCTCTATTGTAAACAACGTCCATGTTGAGTCAGTTCCATTTGGAGCAGATCTTGCCCGTGAAAAAGTTTTCACGTAATTCTGCTGGTAAATTTTCTCATCTACGGTTTCCAACCATGGTTGTGTGCCGAGTCCGTGTTAAGAGTAAGCAACTTTGTTTGTAATGATTGTGAAACCCATTCAGATTTTAAACACTTTAATGAGCTGACCTCGTAGTCCACGAGTTTCTACTAAAAAAGTCCCACAACCCTCAGCCGAACCTGATACCTTAGTCTCCTGAACTCTTTTTAAATCGACGTATGTCTTTTTCAAGCGACCAAAATTCCACAGCAACTCAGGAAGTGGCCGCATTAAGGAGATATAGACCGTGAGAACAATCTCTTTATTCTCAGAGAGAGAGAGAGAGACTTGGAATGGTAAGAACAATCAGGAGAAATACTCATAAGTGAGAAGAGAAACTGAAGCAGAGAAGAGGAAAACACGCACGTGAAAAAATGGAGCAATGTTATAGAAGTGACACAGGGACGGAAGCACACACACACACGCACACACACACACACACACACACACACACACACACACACACACACACACACACACACACTTTCTGAATATTTGTCGACCTATCTGTCTGTGCCTGGCTGTGTACTGCCGCTCCCCCTCCCCCCCTTCATCTCTCTCTCTGGATCCTCTCTCACCCCCATTTTCCTTTTCCCTTCTTCCTCTTTCTTTATAGCTCTCTGCTCAGTCCCTACCTTCCTCTCGCCTTTCCTTCGTCTGTCTCCCCCTTTGTCACTCCCTCCTTACCTCACTCTTCTTTCTCCCTCCCTGTCACAACTTTCTTACTTTTTTCATTTGTCATGTTACCTTTTTTTTTCTGCATTACTCTCTCCGTATTTACTTGTACTAAACCCATTTCCTTCACTACTTTGTTTCCCCATTAATAAGTGCATGCTCTTTTTTCTCCTCTCTCCGTCTCTCCTTTTCACCCGAAATCTCTTCTTTCATTCCGCTCTTCCCACTGTCTTTCACTCCCTTCCTCCCTCCCTCTCCCTCCCCTTGTCTTCCATTCTTAACATCCCTCTCCCCTTTCTTGCCCAAATAATTAACCTGTTTCTTCCCACCCGTAATCTCTACTTCCTCTCTGCAAATTTCTCTAATTTCTCTATTTCTCTCCCTCCCTTTTCACTTGAATGTCATTCATTCTACTCAGCCTCAATGCTTTCGTCTTATCCTGCTTAGTTCTTTCCCTGCGTCCTTGCCATAATAATACACTTTCTTCCTCCTCCCCGTTACCTTGTCTCCTGTTCTAATTTTTCTCATATCGTTCTCAGTGTTCCGTTCCGTAGCTATCTTTCCCACTTTCTCCTTTTGTTATCCCTATTTCTATGTTTGCTCCATTCCAATTTTCTCTCAGCTGTCTTCCTTTTTGTCTCTGCTTCCTGTCTCCCAGCCTTTCGATTCACATCACCCTTTTCTCTTTCCCTTTCACACTGCTTGTATTTCATTTCACCTCTCACTGTCTCTTCCTCACTCTGTTTCTTAACTCTCGTTGTTCTCTCCTTGCCTCTCCCCTTTTTATTTTCTCCGTAACTGCACTCTCATTCCTCATTATTCCACTCCTTCTCCCTCTCCACCAGTCGCCCCCTGTCTTTTAACTCTCTCTCTCTCTCTCTCTGCAGTAAATTTTCCTAACGGTTTATGTATATACTGTGCTATTTCTTTATTAGTTGTTCGGACTACACGTAATTAGAGAGGTGCTTGAAGTACAGAAACCTCTAGCTGGCTGTGAGCGAGAGCATGGAAGGTACCGGGTGGGGTTATGGGGTTGGAGAGAAAAGTGGGGGGGTTGGGTGGGAGTGTGGGACTATGAGGAAGGGAGGAGGAGGGGATAGCTCTACATCGAGCAGTGTTACAAACGCCTTAGTCCACAGAAAAGGAAACGAACTTATTCCGACGTCTGTAGTCACGCGTACTAATTTCTGCTCAGGGGTTACCCCTTCCTTCCCCCCTCTACCCTGGACAGAGGGAAGGGGGGAATCGCGAACAAGTCTACCCCGCCTTCTGCCCCCAACTCCCCCACCCTCCACCTCCAGCTGCCAGTTACTGATTAGACGCAAATTTTCTCATGTCCTATAAACATGACTAAACTGTCATCGCACACGCTTTCAAAGGCCAAGATTTGGACTATATTTTTAGAATAAATTATTACCGTATTGAACTGCAGTCTCAAATTGAAAATATTCACCATCCAGTGTCGTCCGCTGCACAATTCTGGGTTCCAGTGCTTACCTTTTTACTTCAGCTGTCTCTCTCTCTCTCTCTCTCTCTCTCTCTATGAATTTACTTTTCCCACTCACTCTTTTTAAATTTATGTAACTTTCTCTTTCCTTCTCTCCTCCCCCCTCCCCCCACCTTAGGCCTCATCAGCAGTCAGTTATACCATCACCGCTCCTTCGTATATCGTGTGCAGGCAACATTTATCACACACAGGTCAGATGTATAGAAAGCTAATTTTTTTATATATATATATAATTGTATTTCTCGTTGTGCCAAGGTCAAATAGAGAACACCAGACCAATATTCGTAATTTTTATTAGAGTGACCGTTCCACTTCACATAGCTGGGTAGCTGGGCTTATAAACTGCACACACACACACACACACACACACACACACGACTAAAATTTTGCACTGAGCGTGGCGACTACAAATATAATAATTTTAACAACTGGATCTGCTGGCTCCAAAGCTTCCCTGCAACTCCTCATTCAATACGGTAATAATTTATTCTAAAAATATAGTCCAAATCTTGGCCGTTGAAAGCGTGTGCGACGACAGTTTAGTCATGTTTACAGGACATGAGAAAATTTGCGTCTAATCAGTAACTGGCAGCTGGAGGTGGAGGGTGGGGGAGTTGGGGGCAGAAGGCTGGGTAGACATTCGCGATTCCCCCCTTCCCTCTGTCAAGGGTAGAGGGGGGAAGGAAGGGGTAACTCTTGAGCAGAAATTAGTACGCGTGACTGTACTTAAGGTCATCCTGTGATATTTTAGCAGCTTTAAGTTCATCCAAGGAGGGGTTGCCAACAAACTGTAATGCATTAAAGTCAGTCATGGTTTTGAAAATTCCGCACTCTGAAACCTGCTAATGGCCTTATTTCTAAGCACTGACCAGGAATAACTAGTACATATATTCAGTCAATATAGTTATAAGGCAGTAAAGTATAACAAACGATAATAGTCAAGTACAGTTGGCTAATTAGCAGGGACAAGATTGGCAGTTAAGAATAGTTTAGCAATGACAAGAGATATCTCATAGGATAACAGCCTAATACTAATGGCTGATTATCAGTAACAAGGGGATAGTTATGGACAGACTAGCATTAACCGAGAAAAAGATGGTTAACTACCAGTGGAAAAAGACAAGCATTAACCGGAAACAAATGGTTAACTACTAGTGAATGATTTTAAAAAAATTTACTTCCCGTTAAATTCATATAAACCAATAACTGATAAACATGAATGAGCTTCTGATACGCAATAACAAGCCAGGTTATCCAGGAGAGTATCAGCCCACACTAACACACAAACAAGTCCTGAATAAGTACTCTTTCGAAATGATAACTGGCTGAAAGAGTTTAAGAATGGTCTGGTGACCACGTAGTATAAGTAATTAAAGGCTGTGAACGTCAGTGGTTCACCGCAGGTACATGGGTAACAAGATGTCTCAAACGGCTGGTGGGAAACAAGTCCTTACAACTGAAACGGCCCAATCACACCTCTCCTGCTACATTAACTACCCGTAAGTGGCCACTAAGTAAGGAATTTAAAGTCAATGGAAGCAGGCCTCACCGACGGCTACACATGTGACGTGACCCTGTGAGGCGGAGAGGTTGTATTCGTTATAATAGATAATTACTAAATTAATTAACTAGCTGATTAATTATCAATCCCGGACAGGCCCCCACATGTAACAATCCACTGAGTGATTATCTAGTTACGGGGCGGACTCTACATTTGGTGTAAGGTAAGGAGACAAGAAACAGAGTGGAACTTAACTATACTTTAATATTAAACCTTACACTACAAAAATTCCTAACAACTTTATCACAGGTAACAAGTTATAACACTTAAATGGTAGTTACTGCACAAAGAACAAGACAAATAGATCAGGTAGTTAAGCAAACGGACAAACGGAAACAGTTACAGGCAAGATACAGAATTATAAGATATACAAATAATACAAAATTGATAAACAACCTCTTCCACGTCACAGTGTCACCGAGCACTGTTACCGTGAGGGAGGTGCATGGGGGCGGTGTAAACCTACTCAGGGAGGAGGAACACTGTCAGCCGCCTTCTCCGACTTTTTTTTTTTTTTTCTTTTTTGTGGAATATTTGCCCCACTAGGTGAGGACACGGGCAAACAAGAGCCCGTCACGGAAATAGCGTGAAAAAAGAAGAAAAAAAAGAAATAAAGTAAATAAATAAACAGGCGGCTCTTAAGAGAGCAAACGAGTGACGATGTACTCCAGAACAGCAGAACGAGGCGGATCGTGAGCCAGGGAAGCAAACAAACGAGATTCCAGGTCAGCAGAGATGGACTGATCAAGGTATGCCTCCCTAAGGTCGACATACAGCTGGCGGAATATCGGAGCTGAAGGATCATCAGGATCAGCAGGGGTAAACAGATCAAGGAGCATCTCCTGAAGATCAGAGTCAGTAGCTGAGGCCAGGTGGGCGGCCGTCGAGGCATCGATGGGCGGAAGGGCGTCAGCAATACGCTGGGCAACAGATGGAAGGTCGCCCTTGCTCCTACGCTTGCCCTTGCCCTTCCGTTTCTTCTTGCTAGGTGGAAGAGATGGGGAAGAAGAACGTAAGGCAACAGGAGATGCAGATGCAGCACGTACAGGAAGATCCACCAAACTCCCAGCAGCAGATGGAGGCACCGAGGAAGGAGGGCCCTCAACGTCCAGGTGGACTGAAGGGACGGGAGAAACGGCCAGTTCTCCCTCGGCTGCTGACGGTGGGGGGTGGACCTCGGCGATGGTAGATCCAGTTTCCATGTCCATTGTCGGTTCCGAGTCGGTGATCAGGGTAGAGCCAGTTGCCCTGTTGAGAGGGGCATCGAGCTGCAGCCGTTTCCGCGGTGTGCTGCGGGGTCGTGGTGGCTGCAGCTGCCGGGCCTGACGCTTCTGACGAGGGGCCGATACTGCATCGCCAGCAAAGCTCCGAGGGATGGCAAGGCGTGGCAGCCAGTTCTCCTAAAAAATCTGAGGGAGGAGAACGCGCAAAGCCACCTTGTCACCCCCACAAAAAGCTTCTGCAGTAGCGATACACATCGCAACAATGGTGTTTATCTCCCCAGAACTTCCAGGACCCTTAGGCCGGCGCCTGCAGGCCGTGGGGCGTCGCCGTGCATAGGCAGAGCCCTGCACAGCAACACCTCCCGGCCCAGAGACATCCTTAGCCACAGGACCTCTGGAAGACTGAGAGAGACGAAACTCCACCGTCTCACCCTCGGCTAGAGAGCGTTGGAGGTGCCGTGAATTTGGTGCAACGATCCCAAAACTGTGCACGAAAACATCAGCACCGGTATCCTGGCGCTTGATGAATCCGTACCTAGCTTTCACGTTGAACCAATTCACGGTCCCCACGATCTTTTCGGCTCCCGGCGACTGTGATCTGCTAGTAGGTGCCCCCCTCAACGGGTCGTAGGCGTGAGCAGAGGTTGACGAAGTCGCTCTCGAGTCGGGCATGGTGAGGACTGGCCTGGCCAAGCAACAGACTGGAAGCTTCTCCTTTTTTGTTTTTTTTTTTTTTTTTTTTTTTTTTAATAATTGCCTATCGACCATTGAGGCCGGAGCCTCTGGTCATTAAGGCAAATATATATATATGTATATATATTGACACATATATACATATATATACAAACATATATATATACATACATACATACATACACACATCCATGCAGATGAACATACACACTTTCATGCACACGTACATATATATATAATAATTTTTATTTTATTATTTTTTTGTAGTTTTATTTTTATTATTTTTATTTATTTTTTATATTTTAAACCTTATATTACTTATAAAAAAAAATACCTAATTTAAAGACCCTAAAACTAACCACCTAACAGACAAATCGCTAACCTATACTAAATCCTAAGAGACAAATAACTAGGCCTACACTAATATTCAAAAAGCCTCGACCAAGAGAACACCATCGACTGCAGATATGTAATGCTTTTCTACATTACATACCTGCACTCATCACCTGATGACTGTCAGTCGAGGCACAACCTAATATAGGGGACATCAATATATGAAAGGGAACCAGACGAGTCAGGAACATTTCCATATACGTCAGCTGTCGTCCCTAATTAGAATAACTTAAGCAAGATAATATAATGTATTTACATAATTTATACAAAAATTGAAGAACCTCGCCCAGCAGACTACCATCGACTGCAAGTGCCCAATACCTTCCTATATTGCACACTTGCACTCATCAGCTGGTGACTGTCAGGCAAGGAACTTGGCTTAATGTAGGGGACATCTATATTAGAAATAGATCGGTGGGAGGAGGAACTATTTAAAATATGTCAACTGTCAACCCTAATTAATATTACAATATATACATATTTACTCTTCATAAAAACCATAACCACACAGTAAAAAAGTCACATCACTCTGATCAGTCCGGTCTCTCTCAAGAAAGCCATCAATTTATCAGTCATAACAATGTCCCCATCACCCAGGATGGTGGAAAGGGTGAAGGGGACGTCTACTGCGCCGCAGTAATTTATAAGTGAAGCACGTTCACGAATAAATCGCCGACAGCGCAGGATGATATGACTGATAGATAACACCGCATTACAGATGTCACAGTGCGGTGGGAAGCGTCTTTCCATATATGGTTTTATGTGGGTTACAATGGTGGCATTCAGCCGTAGCCGTGCCAACACTTTTTCTTCTAGGCGACTGGGACGGTTGGCAGTGTCCCAGTCGCCCAGGTACGGCTTACAAGTTGGAATATTTAGTCTGGTCCACTGACCTTGCCACAGAAGATTTATTGATTTCTTTCCGAGAGATAGACTCGACCGTAGATCACGAGGAACGTCCCAAGTCTCCTCGAGCTCTACAGCCGACTTTGCAAGTAAGTCAGCCTGCTCATTGCCGTAGATACGACAATGACCAGGCACCCAGATCAGCGTGAATGACTTGTTGCATGAATGCAACTTATTAACGATGCGGCCCTGGATCTCGTGAGAGTCCGTAGTGCAAGATGCAATTGCCTGAAGGGCTGATTTTGAATCTGAAAATATGACAAATGAGTCATGTCTAGAATTGAGAGCATAGTCTATGGCTTTGTCAATAGCAAAAGTTCTGAAGTAAACACAGATGTATGAGTCGGCAACCGATACCTGAGGGCACATTCAGTCGACCACACACTTGCACCCACACATTCACTCGACTTGGAGCCGTCGGTGTACAATTGATGGGACCCCAAGTGACGAACAATGATGTTACGAAACAAGTGGTGGACCTCCGCCTCCGGCGCCTTGGCCTTTGGTGCTGGGAGCCATGTAACATCGACTGTAAAGCCGGGTGGCTCCCAAGGCGCTATATTTTTAAGCACCAACTTGTCACAGTCACTGGGGTCCACATCAAGCTCCTGAGTCAGTAAGTGGAGGCGAGCGGCAAGTGGCCGACGCACCCCCCGCAGAAGGTGGTGGTATTGACGCAGAGGGGTACAGGCCACATTGCCGATATTACTTTTTCTTAATGTCCTTATGCCGTAGGACAACGCCAGGTGGTCACGGCGAATACGGAGGGGAGGCACATTCGCCTCCACTTCCATACGAGCTACACGGGTACACCGGACAGCTCCAAGACACATTCGCAAACATTTATTCTGTAACACATCCAATCCTTTCAGAGTGGCATCGGATGCCGAGCCATACACCTGTGCGCCATAGTCTAGCTTCGATCGAATAAGGGACTTATACACCATTAATAAAGATTTTCTGTCGGCACCCCAGGTAGTACCCGCTAGGTACTTGAGGACATTTAACGGTTTATCACAACGAGCAAGCAAAGTATTAACGTGAAGTTTAAAATTCATTCTACGATCAAAATGTATTCCTAAAAATTTTACAGAATTTTGAAAAGGTACCGCCTGATTATCCAAAGTTAAGCACAAATTAGGTACGTTACGATTAGTGAAAACTATAGCGGCACACTTACGGACGGAAAACTTAAATCCCCACTGCAAGGCCCATTGGTGGACGGAGTCAAGGGCTGCTTGAATCCGCCCAGCCGAAAATTGTGCATTACGGGAAGAGTGCCATATTGCACAATCGTCAGCGTAGAGTGAGTATTTAAGATTCCTCGGGATGGGAGCTGATGACAGAATATCATTGATCATAATACTAAATAAGGTAGGACTAAGCACACTTCCCTGCGGCACCCCGTTTTCCTGGATAAATATATCCGATGTTACGTTACGGGGCAATTTGACAGAGAAAGTTCTGTCCCTTAAGAAATTTGAAATAAAAACAGGCAAATTTCCTCTTAAACCATAAGCATAGAGCTTCATTAGTATACCGTGTCGCCATGTCATGTCATAGGCTTTATGGATGTCCAAGAACACCCCTATCATGAATTCTTTATTGGCAAATGCCTCTGCAATACAATGCTCCAAATTCATTAAATGATCTAGTGAACTTCTGTATTTACGGAAGCCACATTGTTGATCATTTAACAAATTCTTCGACTCTAAAACAAAAAGAAGCCTATTGTTAACCATACGTTCCATGACCTTACATAGACAAGAAGTCAACACAATAGGACGAAATGAAGTGGGATTCATAAGACGACCAGCCTCTTTGGGTATCGGTATGACGTGCGCAAAGTGCCATGAGTTTGGGAACGTTCGAGACGCCCAAATCTCATTGTACAATGCTAACATCTTAATCAGGTTGTCCTGATTAAGATGCTGGATCATACCGTACGTGATGGTGTCTGGTCCAGGGCTGGTGTCTTTACAGGATTTAAGGGCAAGGAGCAGTTCATCTAGCGTAAACTCTTGGTTGTACGGTTTACGTCTTCTGTGGCAAAGTCTAATATCTGTAGCTCAGCCGTGCGTTTATGATGTTGGAAACGCGGGTCATAATTGGCTGAGCTACTTACATGAGAAAAACTCCTGGCGAGGATGTTAGCAACGTCCACGGGCTCGTCATAGATGTTATTATTTACTTGCAAGGTGGTAATGGGGAAATATGGGCCTTTATTATTTAATATTCTTATGGTGGACCAGACTTTACGTAATGGTGTTGTACGAGTCACCGTGGACACAAAGGACCGCCAGGAGTCACGTTTGGCCCTTCTTATTATTCTCCTTGCCTCAGCCCGTGCCTGTTTGTATGCAATAAAATTTTTCTCAGTGGGCTGACTATCAAAAATCCTGTATCTCCTATTGCGTTTTCTTAATGCTTGTCGGCAATCCGGCGTCCACCAATGTGCTCTATGCTTCGCATGAACTGTAGAAGTCTTGGGAATAGCAGCCTCAGCTGCGTGTAATATGGAAGTAGTTATATTTTCGACCTTAACATCTATGGTCTCCCCAGATATATCTAAATTGGCGATCCTTGAGAAGGATCCCCAATCTGCTTTCTTATAGTTAAATTTTGGAGGTGGAGGGTCCGAAATGATGTCGCGTGTATAAGAAAGACAGATGGGTAAATGATCACTTCCCAAGGAGTCGTCGTAAGGGTCCCATGAGAGATCTTGATGTATACCAGGGAGGCCAAAGATAAGTCAATGGCCGAAAAGTTACCAGTACGATCATCTACACGAGTCGCTCTACCATCGTTCAGAAGACAGAGGTTGGACTGTAGTATTAGGTCGGCTACTTGCTCCCCACGACCATCAATCCTCAAGCTACCCCATTGATAGTGATGGGCGTTAAAATCGCCCAACACTAACTTATTTCCAGGCAGATGTTCAACTAGTGAATTTAAAGCATCACTATCAATGGGGCCATGTGGAGGACAGTACAGAGAGCAAATAGACAGATACGTGTTATTAAATTTTACTCTGCACGCGACAGCTTCCAGAGTAGAATTTAGAATCACTTCCGTTTGTGGGTGTGATTTGTGTGTGTAAATGGCAACTCCGTGACCTTCATATCTTCTATACGAGTGGTAGTGTTTGAACTGTGGAGGATCAGGGTGATCCTCCAGGCGCGTCTCCTGTAAACAAACAACGTCTGGCCTGTGTATAGAAAGCAAGATTGCTATATTGTGTAACTTATTCCCAATACCTCTACAATTCCACTGTAGTATAGTGAATGCGGCGGTTTAAGATTTTCGTTGGGGGCCAGTATGCTTTGTCTTTTTGTCGCCCGCCAGAAGGCGAGCGACTACCGGGGACCTATCCCGGTGCTTGTTCATGGAAACCTCCATATTATCGTCAATTAAGAGGTTCCCAGACTCCCCGAGGAAGAGCTAACCTTCCTCTCCCTCGCTGGAGTGGGAACTGGAAGAACGTGAGGACGAGACTGTTTTGTGAGGGTGGTCAGATTAATCTTATCAGACTTGTCGGGCTTCGATTTTTGCCGCACCGACTGCGAAGGAGCAGCGGCAGCCTGAGAGTAAGAAGTGGCGACAGGGATGTCTGTAAGAGAGTTGGAACGTACAGGGGGTCTAGACTTAGAGGTAGGGCATGTGGCATGTGGAGCGAAGGTAAGGTCAGTCTGTGTCTCCACAGTGCACATCACGGGACGGGACACAACCGCCGATGCATAGGAGACATTAGGCTTGGGAGTTGCATGCAACTCCTTCACCTTCTTCCTAGCATCGTAAAAGGATATGCCCTCAGTCGCTTTCACTGTGCAGACCTCTTTCTCCTCCTTCCACTTGGGACAAACCCTCGAGGAAGTGGAGTGAGCATCCTTACAGTGAAAGCAGCACTCAGTCTCGGATGTACAGTTGTCAGCAGAGTGACCTACAGCCGCACACTTGCCACACACGATGTTGGAAGCCCGACAAGCCTTTTCATGATGTCCATAGAGCTGACATTTTGAACAACGAAGGGGATTCGGGATGTACGGTCTTACATTTACAATTTCATATCCTACTTTGACATTTGTAGGTAGCAAAACTTTGCCAAAAGTGAGGATAACTGTGGCTGTCTTCGTCCTTACACCTTCCTGATAACGAGTGATGAATTTGGCATCAATTACATCCTGATGAGCAAGTTCCTGTATGATTTCTTCCTCACTCCATCACCATGAGATCCCTGCAAGTGATAACACCCTTGCAGGAATTCATGGATGTTGGGATCTTGGCCTCGATATCATGACAGTGAAACTTACGCAGCTTTAGCAAGTCTTTCACCTGAGCAGAATTGAATGTCTTTACTAGGAGGTCTCCATTTCCAAGTTTTTTACTTGTTCCACCTCTCCTGCACAGTGGTCAATCACCTTCTTGACAATGAAGGGATTGAGTCTGGACAGGGGAGTGGAACCTAGCGCATGAAGAGTTACAAAGGTCGGCGTTATTTACAGGGATGTCAAGCGGGGAACGAGTCTGGCGTCCGTTCAGTCTGGGGCCGGTCAGTCCGTGAGACAGTCGGGGGTCGGTCAGGACTACCTCCCCCCTGAAGGGGGAGGAGGCAGTAGGGGGCGTCCATCATAGCTACCACTTCCCCCGTAAGGGGGAAGTGGGAAGAAAGAGAAAAACAACCAAGGGATAAATTGCCCGGGGAAAAAACACCTAGTCTGAGATTACCCTCTCAAACCACTCTCGGGAGGACGCGCCCGTGTGTAACTCACACCCCAGAGCGATCAGTGGGGGGTACACTCCAGAGGTGAGTAAGCAAAGGCAATCTCAGGAAACAGATATAGACACTTACTATATCTACTAAGGCCAGGGAGGAAAATGAGATCTAGCTAACCTAACTTTATTGAAAAACGCCCTAGTGGCGAGGAAAACAAAAGCTAAGGCCGGTGAGGCAACCCTGCAGCTAGACGAGAGCTCAGAAACACGTCCTCACTCTTCGCAACCATCCATCAAAGTCCAGCTTCTCCTTTTTTTTTTTTTTGCCTATCGACCATTGGGGCCGGAGCCCCTGGTCATTAAGGCAATATATATATATATGTATATATATTGACATATATACACATATATATACGAACATATATATATATATATACATACTTCCATACATACACACATCCATGCATATGAACATACACACTTTCATGCACACGTACATATATATATAATAATTTTTATTTTATTATTTTTTTGTAGTTTTATTTTTATTATTTTTATTTATTTTTTAATATTTTTAACCTTATATGACTTTTAAACTAAAATACCTAATCTAAAGACCCTAAAACTAACCACCTAACAGACAAATCGCTAACCTATACTAAATCCTACAGAGACAAATAACTAGACCTACACTAATGGTAAAAAAGCCTCGACCAACAGAACACCATCGACTGCAGATATGTAATGCCTTTCTACATGACATACCTGCACTCATCACCTGGTGACTGTCAGTCGAGGCACAACCTAATATAGGGGACATCAATATATGAAAGGGAACCAGACGAGTCAGGAACATTTCCATATACGTCAGCTGTCGTCCCTAATTAGAATAACTTAAGCAAGATAATATAATGTATTTACATAATTTGTACAAAAAGTGAAGAACCTCGCCCAGCAGACCACCATCGACTGCAAGTGCCCAATACCTTCCTATATTGCACACTTGCACTCATCAGCTGGTGACTGTCAGGCGAGGAACTTGGCTTAATGTAGGGGACATCTATATTAGAAATAGATCAGTGGGAGGAGGAACTATTTAAAATATGTCAACTGTCAACCCTAATTAATATTACAATATATACATATTTACTGTTGATAAAAACCATAACCACACAGTAAAAAAGTCACATCACTCTGATCAGTCCGGTCTCTCTCAAGAAAGCCATCAATTTATCAGTCATAACAATGTCCCCATCACCCAGGATGGTGGAAAGGGTGAAGGGGACGTCTGCTGCGCCGCAGTAATTTAATAAGTGAAGCACGTTCACGAATAAATCGCCGACAGCGCAGGATGATATGACTGATAGATAACACCGCATCACAGATGTCACAGTGCGGTGGGAAGCGTCTTTCCATATATGGTTTTATGTGGGTTAAAACGGTGGCATTCAGCCGTAACCGTGCCAACACTTTTTCTTCTAGGCGACTGGGACGGTTGGCAGTGTCCCAGTCGCCCAGGTACGGCTTACAAGTTGGAATATTTAGTCTGGTCCACTGACCTTGCCACAGAAGATTTATTGATTTCTTTCCGAGAGATAGACTCGACCGTAGATCACGAGGAACGTCCCAAGTCTCCTCGAGCTCTACAGCCGACTTTGCAAGTAAGTCAGCCTGCTCATTGCCGTAGATACGACAATGACCAGGCACCCAGATCAGCGTGAATGACTTGTTGCATGAATGCAACTTATTAACGATGCGGCCCTGGATCTCGTGAGAGTCCGTAGTACAAGATGCAATTGCCTGAAGGGCTGATTTTGAATCTGAAAATATGACAAATGAGTCATGTCTAGAATTGAGAGCATAGTCTATGGCTTTGTCAATAGCAAAAAGTTCTGAAGTAAACACAGATGTATGAGTCGGCAACCGATACCTGAGGGCACATTCAGTCGACCACACACTTGCACCCACACATTCACTCGACTTGGAGCCGTCGGTGTACAATTGATGGGACCCCAAGTGACGAACAATGATGTTACGAAACAAGTGGTGGACCTCCGCCTCCGGCGCCTTGGCCTTTGGTGCTGGGAGCCATGTGACATCGACTGTAAAGCCGGGTGGCTCCCAAGGCGCTATATTTTTAAGCACCAACTTGTCACAGTCACTGGGGTCCACATCAAGCTCCTGAGTCAGTAAGTGGAGGCGAGCGGCAAGTGGCCGACGCACCCCCCGCAGAAGGTGGTGGTATTGACGCAGGGGGTACAGGCCACATTGCCGATATTACATTTCCTTAATGTCCTTACACCATAGGACAAGGCCAGGTGGTCACGGCGAATACGGAGGGGAGGCACATTCGCCTCCACTTCCATACGAGCTACACGGGTACACCGGACAGCTCCAAGACACATTCGCAAACATTTATTCTGTAACACATCCAATCCTTTCAGAGTGGCATCGGATGCCGAGCCATACACCTGTGCGCCATAGTCTAGCTTCGATCGAATAAGGGACTTATACACCATTAATAAAGATTTTCTGTCGGCACCCCAGGTAGTACCCGCTAGGTACTTGAGGACATTTAACGGTTTATCACAACGAGCAAGCAAAGTATTAACGTGAAGTTTAAAATTCATTCTACGATCAAAATGTATTCCTAAAAATTTTACAGAATTTTGAAAAGGTACCGCCTGATTATCCAAAGTTAAGCACAAATTAGGTACGTTACGATTAGTGAAAACTATAGCGGCACACTTACGTACGGAAAACTTAAATCCCCACTGCAAGGCCCATTGGTGGACGGAGTCAAGGGCTGCTTGAATCCGCCCAGCCGAAAATTGTGCATTACGGGAAGAGTGCCATATTGCACAATCGTCAGCGTAGAGTGAGTATTTAAGATTCCTCGGGATGGGAGCTGATGACAGAATATCATTGATCATAATACTAAATAAAGTAGGACTAAGCACACTTCCCTGTGGCACCCCGTTTTCCTGGATAAATATATCCGATGTTACGTTACGGGGCAATTTGACAGAGAAAGTTCTGTCCCTTAAGAAATTTGAAATAAAAACAGGCAAATTTCCTCTTAAACCATAAGCATAGAGCTTCATTAGTATACCGTGTCGCCAGGTCATGTCATAGGCTTTATGGATGTCCAAGAACACCCCTATCATGAATTCTTTATTGGCAAATGCCTCTGCAATACAATGCTCCAAATTCATTAAATGATCTAGTGAACTTCTGTATTTACGGAAGCCACATTGTTGATCATTTAACAAATTCTTCGACTCTAAAACAAAAAGAAGCCTATTGTTAACCATACGTTCCATGACCTTACATAGACAAGAAGTCAACACAATAGGACGAAATGAAGTGGGATTCATAAGACGACCAGCCTCTTTGGGTATCGGTATGACGTGCGCAAAGTGCCATGAGTTTGGGAACGTTCGAGACGCCCAAATCTCATTGTACAATGCTAACATCTTAATCAGGTTGTCCTGATTAAGATGCTGGATCATACCGTACGTGATGGTGTCTGGTCCAGGGCTGGTGTCTTTACAGGATTTAAGGGCAAGGAGCAGTTCATCTAGCGTAAACTCTTGGTTGTACGGGGAGTTTACGTCTTCTGTGGCAAAGTCTAATATCTGTAGCTCAGCCGTGCGTTTATGATGTTGGAAACGCGGGTCATAATTGGCTGAGCTACTTACATGAGAAAAACTCCTGGCGAGGATGTTAGCAACGTCCACGGGCTCGTCATAGATGTTATTATTTATTTGCAAGGTGGTAATGGGGAAATATGGGCCTTTATTATTTAATATTCTTATGGTGGACCAGACTTTACGTAATGGTGTTGTACGAGTCACCGTGGACACAAAGGACCGCCAGGAGTCACGTTTGGCCCTTCTTATTATTCTCCTTGCCTCAGCCCGTGCCTGTTTGTATGCAATAAAATTTTTCTCAGTGGGCTGACTATCAAAAATCCTGTATCTCCTATTGCGTTTTCTTAATGCTTGTCGGCAATCCGGCGTCCACCAATGTGCTCTATGCTTCGCATGAACTGTAGAAGTCTTGGGAATAGCAGCCTCAGCTGCGTGTAATATGGAAGTAGTTATATTTTCGACCTTAACATCTATGGTCTCCCCAGATATATCTAAATTGGCGATCCTTGAGAAGGATCCCCAATCTGCTTTCTTATAGTTAAATTTTGGAGGTGGAGGGTCCGAAATGATGTCGCGTGTATAAGAAAGACAGATGGGTAAATGATCACTTCCCAAGGAGTCGTCGTAAGGGTCCCATGAGAGATCTTGATGTATACCAGGGGAGGCCAAAGATAAGTCAATGGCCGAAAAGTTACCAGTACGATCATCTACACGAGTCGCTCTACCATCGTTCAGAAGACAGAGGTTGGACTGTAGTATTAGGTCGGCTACTTGCTCCCCACGACCATCGATCCTCAAGCTACCCCATTGATAGTGATGGGCGTTAAAATCGCCCAACACTAACTTATTCCCAGGGAGATGTTCAACTAGTGAATTTAAAGCATCACTATCAATGGGGCCATGTGGAGGACAGTACAGAGAGCAAATAGACAGATACGTGTTATTAAATTTTACTCTGCACGCGACAGCTTCCAGAGTAGAATTTAGAATCACTTCCGTTTGTGGGTGTGATTTATGTGTGTATATGGCAACTCCGTGACCTTCATATCTTCTATACGAGTGGTAGTGTTTGAACTGTGGAGGATCAGGGTGATCCTCCAGGCGCGTCTCCTGTAAACAAACAACGTCTGGCCTGTGTATAGAAAGCAAGATTGCTATATTGTGTAACTTATTCCCAATACCTCTACAATTCCACTGTAATACAGTGAATGCGGCGGTTTAAGATTTTCGTTGGGGGCCAGTGTGCTTTGTCTTTTTGTCTCCCGCCGGCAGGCGAGCGACTACCGGGGACCTATCCCGGTGCTTGTTAATGGAAACCTCCATATTATCATCAATAACTAGGTTCCCAGCCTCCCCTGAGGAAGAGCTAACCTTTCTCTCCGTCGCTGGAGTAGGAACCGGAAGGACATGAGGACGTGACTGTTTCGTGAGGGTGGTCATGTTACTTTTACTAGACTTGTCAGGCTTCGTTTTAGGCCGTACTGATGGAGAGGCAGCAGCAGCCTGAGAGTAAGTTGATGCCTTAGGGATGTCAGTGAGAGAGTTGGAACGGACAGGAGGTCGAGATGGAGATGTACTGTGAGTGGCAGGAGGGAGAAAGACAGGGTCAGTCTGGGTCTCTACAGAACACATCACAGGACGGGACATTACCGCCGAAGCATAGGACCTATTCGGCGTGGGAGTTGCATGCAACTCCTTCACCTTTTTCCTAGCTTCGTAATAGGAAATGCCTCCGTTGCCTTCACTGTGCTGACCTCCTCCTCCTTCCACTTGGGACAATCCCTAGAGGAAGTGGAGTGAGCGCCCTTCCAGTGAAAGCAACAGAACGTCTCAGATGAACAATGTTCCGCATCATGACCCTGGCTTGCACACTTGCCACACACTGGCTGGGAAGCCCGACAAGTCTTCGAACCATGCCCATACAACTGGCATTTCAAACAACGGAAAGGGTTAGGGATGTATGGTCGAACGTGAATGATTTCATAACCAACTTTGACTTGACTAGGAAGAGAAATTTTGGCAAATGTCAAGATAATAGTTGCTGTCTTCGTCCTTATGCCTTCCGAATAACGAGTTATGAATTTAGCTTCAATTACATCTTGCTGCGCCAATTCTTGTACGATTTCGTCCTCGCTCATCACCATGAGATCCCTGCAAGTGACAACACCCTTGCAAGAATTCATGGAGACTGGGATTTTGGCTTCGACATCGTAACAGTGGAATTTACGCAGTTTCAGCAAATCTCTCACTTGTGAAGAGTTAACAGTTTTTACCAGGAGATCTCCGTTAGCAAGTTTTTCACTTGTTCGACTTCTCCTGCACAGTGGTCAATCACCTTCTTGATAAGGAAGGGATTGAGACTGGACAGGGGAGTGGAACCTAGAGCATGGATAATGACGAACGTGGCATTGTCAACAGGAACGTCAAGTGGGGCACGAGTTTGGCGTCCGTTCAGTCTGGGGGTGGTAAGTCCGGTGAGACAGTCGGGGGTCGGTCAGGACTACCTCCCCCCCTGAAGGGGGGGGAGGCAGCAGGGGCGTCCGTCATAGCAACCACTTCCCCCTCACGGGGGAAGTGGGAAGAAGGAGAAAAACAAGCAAGGGACAAGGTACCTGGGAAAGACACACCTAGTCTGAGATTACCCTCTCAAACCACTCTCGGGAGGACGCGCCCGTGTATAACTCACACCCCAGAGCGATCAGTGGGGGGTACACTCCAGAGGTGAGTAAGCAAAGGCAATCTCAGGAAACAGATATAGACACCTACTATATCTCTAATAAGGGCTGGGAGGAGAATTAGTACTAGCTAACCTAACTTTATTGAAAAACGCCCTAGTGGCGAGGAAAACAAAAAGCTAAGGCCGGTGAGGCAGCCCTAGCAGCTAGAGGAGAGCCAGAGAAACACGTCCGTTCCCTCCGCAACCATTCATCAAAGTCCCAGCTTCTCCTTTTTTTTTTTTTTTTTTTTTTTTTTTTTTTCCCCGCCAAAAAACCATTGGGGCCGAAGCCCCTGGTTATTAAGGCCATGAATATATACATATGTATATACATTTAAACATATATACATATATATACAAACATATATATATATATACATACATACACACACACACACACACACACACACACACACACACACACACACACACACTTCCATGCATACATACAGACACACTTTCATGCAAACGTACATATATATATATAATAATTTTAATCTTTATATTTTTTTTTGTATTTTTATTTTTTAATTTTTTCTTGGTTTTATATTTTTTATACCTTATATTATAAAGACAAACTAATCTAAAGACCCTAAAACTAATCACCTAACAGACAAATCGCTAACCTATACTAAATCCTACAGAGACAAATAGCTAGACCTACACTAATGGTAAAAATACCTCGACTAACAGAACACCATCGACTGCAGATATGTAATGCCTTTCTACATGACATACCTGCACTCATCACCTGGTGACTGTCAGTCGAGGCACAACCTAATATAGGGGACATCAATATATGAAAGGGAACCAGACGAGTCAGGAACATTTCCATATACGTCAGCTGTCGTCCCTAATTAGAATAACTTAAGCAAGATAATATAATGTATTTACATAATTTGTACAAAAAGTGAAGAACCTCGCCCAGCAGACCACCATCGACTGCAAGTGCCCAATACCTTCCTATATTGCACACTTGCACTCATCAGCTGGTGACTGTCAGGCGAGGAACTTGGCTTAATGTAGGGGACATCTATATTAGAAATAGATCGGTGGGAGGAGGAACTATTTAAAATATGTCAACTGTCAACCCTAATTAATATTACAATATATACATATTTACTGTTCATAAAAACCATAACCACGCAGTAAAAAAGTCACATCACTCTGATCAGTCCGGTCTCTCTCAAGAAAGCCATCAATTTATCAGTCATAACAATGTCCCCATCACCCAGGATGGTGGAAAGGGTGAAGGGGACGTCTACTGCGCCGCAGTAATTTATAAGTGAAGCACGTTCACGAATAAATCGCCGACAGCGCAGGATGATATGACTAATAGATAACACCGCATTACAGATGTCACAGTGCGGTGGGAAGCGTCTTTCCATATATGGTTTTATGTGGGTTAAAATGGTGGCATTAAGCCGTAATCGTGCCAACACTTTTTCTTCTAGGCGACTGGGACGGTTGGCAGTGTCCCAGTCGCCCAGGTACGGCTTACAAGTTGGAATATTTAGTCTGGTCCACTGACCTTGCCACAGAAGATTTATTGATTTCTTTCCGAGAGATAGACTCGACCGTAGATCACGAGGAACGTCCCAAGTCTCCTCGAGCTCTACAGCCGACTTTGCAAGTAAGTCAGCCTGCTCATTGCCGTAGATACGACAATGACCAGGCACCCAGATCAGCGTGAATGACTTGTTGCATGAATGCAACTTATTAACGATGCGGCCCTGGATCTCATGAGAGTCCGTAGTGCAAGATGCAATTGCCTGAAGGGCTGATTTTGAATCTGAAAATATGACAAATGAGTCATGTCTAGAATTGAGAGCATAGTCTATGGCTTTGTCAATAGCAAAAAGTTCTGAAGTAAACACAGATGTATGAGTCGGCAACCGATACCTGAGGGCACATTCAGTCGACCACACACTTGCACCCACACATTCACTCGACTTGGAGCCGTCGGTGTACAATTGATGGGACCCCAAGTGACGAACAATGATGTTACGAAACAAGTGGTGGACCTCCGCCTCCGGCGCCTTGGCCTTTGGTGCTGGGAGCCATGTAACATCGACTGTAAAGCCGGGTGGCTCCCAAGGCGCTATATTTTTAAGCACCAACTTGTCACAGTCACTGGGGTCCACATCAAGCTCCTGAGTCAGTAAGTGGAGGCGAGCGGCAAGTGGCCGACGCACCCCCCGCAGAAGGTGGTGGTATTGACGCAGGGGGGTACAGGCCACATTGCCGATATTACTTTTCCTTAATGTCCTTATGCCATAGGACAATGCCAGGTGGTCACGGCGAATACGGAGGGGAGGCACATTCGCCTCCACTTCCATACGAGCCACACGGGTACACCGGACAGCTCCAAGACACATTCGCAAGCATTTATTCTGTAACACATCCAATCCTTTCAGCGTGGCATCAGATGCCGAGCCATACACCTGTGCGCCATAGTCTAGCTTTGATCGAATAAGGGACTTATACACCATTAATAAAGATTTTCTGTCGGCACCCCAGGTAGTACCCGCTAGGTACTTGAGGACATTTAACGGTTTATCACAACGAGCAAGCAAAGTATTAACGTGAAGTTTAAAATTCATTCTACGATCAAAATGTATTCCTAAAAATTTTACAGAATTTTGAAAAGGTACCGCCTGATTATCCAAAGTTAAGCACAAATTAGGTACGTTACGATTAGTGAAAACTATAGCGGCACACTTACGTACGGAAAACTTAAATCCCCACTGCAAGGCCCATTGGTGGACGGAGTCAAGGGCTGCTTGAATCCGCCCAGCCGAAAATTGTGCATTACGGGAAGAGTGCCATATTGCACAATCGTCAGCGTAGAGTGAGTATTTAAGATTCCTCGGGATGGGAGCTGATGACAGAATATCATTGATCATAATACTAAATAAAGTAGGACTAAGCACACTTCCCTGCGGCACCCCGTTTTCCTGGATAAATATATCCGATGTTACGTTACGGGGCAATTTGACAGAGAAAGTTCTGTCCCTTAAGAAATTTGAAATAAAAACAGGCAAATTTCCTCTTAAACCATAAGCATAGAGCTTCATTAGTATACCGTGTCGCCAGGTCATGTCATAGGCTTTATGGATGTCCAAGAACACCCCTATCATGAATTCTTTATTGGCAAATGCCTCTGCAATACAATGCTCCAAATTCATTAAATGATCTAGTGAACTTCTGTATTTACGGAAGCCACATTGTTGATCATTTAACAAATTCTTCGACTCTAAAACAAAAAGAAGCCTATTGTTAACCATACGTTCCATGACCTTACATAGACAAGAAGTCAACACAATAGGACGAAATGAAGTGGGATTCATAAGACGACCAGCCTCTTTGGGTATCGGTATGACGTGCGCAAAGTGCCATGAGTTTGGGAACGTTCGAGACGCCCAAATCTCATTGTACAATGCTAACATCTTAATCAGGTTGTCCTGATTAAGATGCTGGATCATACCGTACGTGATGGTGTCTGGTCCAGGGCTGGTGTCTTTACAGGATTTAAGGGCAAGGAGCAGTTCATCTAGCGTAAACTCTTGGTTGTACGGGGAGTTTACGTCTTCTGTGGCAAAGTCTAATATCTGTAGCTCAGCCGTGCGTTTATGATGTTGGAAACGCGGGTCATAATTGGCTGAGCTACTTACATGAGAAAAACTCCTGGCGAGGATGTTAGCAACGTCCACGGGCTCGTCATAGATGTTATTATTTACTTGCAAGGTGGTGAATGGGGAAATATGGGCCTTTATTATTTAATATTCTTATGGTGGACCAGACTTTACGTAATGGTGTTGTACGAGTCACCGTGGACACAAAGGACCGCCAGGAGTCACGTTTGGCCCTTCTTATTATTCTCCTTGCCTCAGCCCGTGCCTGTTTGTATGCAATAAAATTTTTCTCAGTGGGCTGACTATCAAAAATCCTGTATCTCCTATTGCGTTTTCTTAATGCTTGTCGGCAATCCGGCGTCCACCAATGTGCTCTATGCTTCGCATGAACTGTAGAAGTCTTGGGAATAGCAGCCTCAGCTGCGTGTAATATGGAAGTAGTTATATTTTCGACCTTAACATCTATGGTCTCCCCAGATATATCTAAATTGGCGATCCTTGAGAAGGATCCCCAATCTGCTTTCTTATAGTTAAATTTTGGAGGTGGAGGGTCCGAAATGATGTCGCGTGTATAAGAAAGACAGATGGGTAAATGATCACTTCCCAAGGAGTCGTCGTAAGGGTCCCATGAGAGATCTTGATGTATACCAGGGGAGGCCAAAGATAAGTCAATGGCCGAAAAGTTACCAGTACGATCATCTACACGAGTCGCTCTACCATCGTTCAGAAGACAGAGGTTGGACTGTAGTATTAGGTCGGCTACTTGCTCCCCACGACCATCGATCCTCAAGCTACCCCATTGATAGTGATGGGCGTTAAAATCGCCCAACACTAACTTATTCCCAGGGAGATGTTCAACTAGTGAATTTAAAGCATCACTATCAATGGGGCCATGTGGAGGACAGTACAGAGAGCAAATAGACAGATACGTGTTATTAAATTTTACTCTGCACGCGACAGCTTCCAGAGTAGAATTTAGAATCACTTCCGTTTGTGGGTGTGATTTATGTGTGTATATGGCTACTCCGTGACCTTCATATCTTCTATACGAGTGGTAGTGTTTGAACTGTGGAGGATCAGGGTGATCCTCCAGGCGCGTCTCCTGTAAACAAACAACGTCTGGCCTGTGTATAGAAAGCAAGATTGCTATATTGTGTAACTTATTCCCAATACTTCTACAATTCCACTGTAGTATAGTGAATGCGGCGGTTTAAGATTTACGGGGGGGGCCAGTGTGTTTAGTTTTTTTATGCCCCCCGCGACCAGGCGAGTGGCTACCGGGGACCTTTCCCGGTGCTTGCTGACGGAAACCTCCATATTTTGGTCAATAACAAGGCTCCCAGATTCCACCGAGGAAGAGCTATTCTTCCTCTCCCTCGCTGGGCTAGGAGCAGGGAGGACATGAGGACGTGGCTTTGAAAGGGTGGTGAAGTTATGTTTTACAGTCTTGTCAGGCTTCGATTTAGGCTTGACTGACTGAGAAGCAGCAGCGGCCTGTGAGTATGATGAAGCTTTGGGGAGGTCAGTTAGAGAGTTGGATCTAACAGGAGGTTTAGAGGTGGAGGTGGAGGTAGAGTGAGTGACTTGATTAACAAGCACGAGATCAGTCTGCGTCTCCACAGTGCACATCACAGGGCGGGACATCACTGCCGAAGCATAGGACCTATTCGGTGTGGGAGTTGCATGCAACTCCTTCACCTTTTTCCTTGCTTCGTAGAAAGAGATGCCCTCAGTCGCCTTCACCGCACAGACCTCTTTCTCCTCCTTCCACTTGGGACAATCCCTAGAGGAAGTGAAGTGAGCACCCTTGCAGTGAAAGCAGCTGACACCCTCTGATGTGCAATGGTCAGCATCATGACCTTGCGTTGCGCACTTGCCACAGACTGATTGAGAAGCCCGACAAGACTTTTCATGGTGTCCATATAACTGACATCGTAAACAACGAAGTGGGTTAGGGATGTATGTCCTTACGTTAACAATTTCATACCCCACTTTGATATGGGTTGGGAGAGTCACTTTACCGAAAGTCAATATAACAGTTGCCGTTTTCGTCCTCCTGCCCTCGGAAAATCTAGTGATGAAACGGGCTTCAATTACATCTTCATGAGCAAGTTCCTGTACGATGTCGTCCTCATCCATGACCATGAGGTCCCTGCAAGTGATGACTCCCTTGCAGGAATTCATGGAGTGAGGGATCGTTGGCACAACATCATAGCAATGGAATTTGCTCATCTTCATCAAATCCTTAACCTGGGACGAATTTGCAGTCTTTACTAGGAGATCTCCGCTAGCAAGTTTTTTGACCTGTTCTACCTCTCCTGCACATCCATCAATCACCTTCTTGATAATGAAGGGATTGAGGCTGGACAGGGGAGTAGAACCAACCGCATGCAACAAAACAAAACTCGCATTTTTTACATTAATGTCTAGCAAAGGGCGTGTCCGGGGCCGTTCAGTCTGGGGGTAGTCCGTCCGTGAGACAGTCGGGGGTCGGTCAGGACTACCTCCCCCCCTGAAGGGGGGGGAGGCAGCAGTGGCGTCCGCCATAGTGACCACTTCCCCCGTTAGGGGGAAGTGGGAAGGAGGAGGAAAAACGAACAAGGGACAAACAACTGGGGACCACACACCTATGGCTAAGATTGCCCTCTCAAACCACTCCAGGGAGGCCCGACCGTGTTAATTCACACCCCAGAGCGATCAGTGGGGGGGACCCTCCGTGGGCGAGTAAGCAAAGGTAATCTTAGTAAAAATATATAGACACTTACTATATCTCTAGCAAGGGTAGGGAGGAAAATTAGTACTAGCTATCCTAAGTGTCACCAGAAGGGTGAAAAAAAAAAAAAACTAATGCCGGTGAGGCAGCCCTGAAAACTAGAGGAGAGCCAGAAAAACACGTCTAAACTCTCCACGACCATGCATCAAAGTCCTCCAGCTTCTCCTTTTTTTTTTTTTTTTTTTTCCGGCCTATCAACCATTGGGGCCGAAGCCCCTGGTTATTAAGGCCATTTATATATATATGTATATACATTTAAACATATATACATATATATACAAACATATATATATACATACATACACACACACACACACACACACACACACACACACACACACACACACACACACACACACACACACACACGCTTCTATGCATACATACAGACACACTTTCATGCAAACGTACATATATATATAATAATTTTAATCTTATTTAATTTTTTTTTTTGTATTTTTATTTTTTTTAATTTTTTCTTGGTTTTATATTTTTATACCTTATATTACTTATAAACAAAATACCTAATCTAAAGACCCTAAAACTAATCACCTAACAGACAAATCGCTAACCTATACTAAATCCTACAGAGACAAATAGCTAGACCTACACTAATGGTAAAAATACCTCGACTAACAGAACACCATCGACTGCAGATATGTAATGCCTTTCTACATTACATACCTGCACTCATCACCTGGTGACTGTCAGTCGAGGCACAACCTAATATAGGGGACATCAATATATGAAAGGGAACCAGACGAGTCAGGAACATTTCCATATACGTCAGCTGTCGTCCCTAATTAGAATAACTTAAGCAAGATAATATAATGTATTTACATAATTTGTACAAAAAGTGAAGAACCTCGCCCAGCAGACCACCATCGACTGCAAGTGCCCAATACCTTCCTATATTGCACACTTGCACTCATCAGCTGGTGACTGTCAGGCGAGGAACTTGGCTTAATGTAGGGGACATCTATATTAGAAATAGATCGGTGGGAGGAGGAACTATTTAAAATATGTCAACTGTCAACCCTAATTAATATTACAATATATACATATTTACTCTTCATAAAAACCATAACCACACAGTAAAAAAGTCACATCACTCTGATCAGTCCGGTCTCTCTCAAGAAAGCCATCAATTTATCAGTCATAACAATGTCCCCATCACCCAGGATGGTGGAAAGGGTGAAGGGGACGTCTACTGCGCCGCAGTAATTTATAAGTGAAGCACGTTCACGAATAAATCGCCGACAGCGCAGGATGATATGACTGATAGATAACACCGCATTACAGATGTCACAGTGCGGTGGGAAGCGTCTTTCCATATATGGTTTTATGTGGGTTAAAATGGTGGCATTAAGCCGTAACCGTGCCAACACTTTTTCTTCTAGGCGACTGGGACGGTTGGCAGTGTCCCAGTCGCCCAGGTACGGCTTACAAGTTGGAATATTTAGTCTGGTCCACTGACCTTGCCACAGAAGATTTATTGATTTCTTTCCGAGAGAGAGACTCGACCGTAGATCACGAGGAACGTCCCAAGTCTCCTCGAGCTCTACAGCCGACTTTGCAAGTAAGTCAGCCTGCTCATTGCCGTAGATACGACAATGACCAGGCACCCAGATCAGCGTGAATGACTTGTTGCATGAATGCAACTTATTAACGATGCGGCCCTGGATCTCGTGAGAGTCCGTAGTGCAAGATGCAATTGCCTGAAGGGCTGATTTTGAATCTGAAAATATGACAAATGAGTCATGCCTAGAATTGAGAGCATAGTCTATGGCTTTGTCAATAGCAAAAAGTTCTGAAGTAAACACAGATGTATGAGTCGGCAACCGATACCTGAGGGCACATTCAGTCGACCACACACTTGCACCCACACATTCACTCGACTTGGAGCCGTCGGTGTACAATTGATGGGACCCCAAGTGACGAACAATGATGTTACGAAACAAGTGGTGGACCTCCGCCTCCGGCGCCTTGGCCTTTGGTGCTGGGAGCCATGTAACATCGACTGTAAAGCCGGGTGGCTCCCAAGGCGCTATATTTTTAAGCACCAACTTGTCACAGTCACTGGGGTCCACATCAAGCTCCTGAGTCAGTAAGTGGAGGCGAGCGGCAAGTGGCCGACGCACCCCCCGCAGAAGGTGGTGGTATTGACGCAGGGGGGTACAGGCCACATTGCCGATATTACTTTTCCTTAATGTCTTTATGCTGTAGGACAAGGCCAGGTGGTCACGGCGAATACTGAGGGGAGGCACATTCGCCTCCACTTCCATATGAGTTACACGGGTACACCGGACAGCTCCAAGACACATTCGCAAACATTTATTCTGTAACACATCCAATCCTTTCAGCGTGGCATCAGATGCCGAGCCATACACCTGTGCGCCATAGTCTAGCTTTGATCGAATAAGGGACTTATACACCATTAATAAAGATTTTCTGTCGGCACCCCAGGTAGTACCCGCTAGGTACTTGAGGACATTTAACGGTTTATCACAACGAGCAAGCAAAGTATTAACGTGAAGTTTAAAATTCATTCTACGATCAAAATGTATTCCTAAAAATTTTACAGAATTTTGAAAAGGTACCGCCTGATTATCCAAAGTTAAGCACAAATTAGGTACGTTACGATTAGTGAAAACTATAGCGGCACACTTACGTACGGAAAACTTAAATCCCCACTGCAAGGCCCATTGGTGGACGGAGTCAAGGGCTGCTTGAATCCGCCCAGCCGAAAATTGTGCATTACGGGAAGAGTGCCATATTGCACAATCGTCAGCGTAGAGTGAGTATTTAAGATTCCTCGGGATGGGAGCTGATGACAGAATATCATTGATCATAATACTAAATAAAGTAGGACTAAGCACACTTCCCTGTGGCACCCCGTTTTCCTGGATAAATATATCCGATGTTACGTTACGGGGCAATTTGACAGAGAAAGTTCTGTCCCTTAAGAAATTTGAAATAAAAACAGGCAAATTTCCTCTTAAACCATAAGCATAGAGCTTCATTAGTATACCGTGTCGCCAGGTCATGTCATAGGCTTTATGGATGTCCAAGAACACCCCTATCATGAATTCTTTATTGGCAAATGCCTCTGCAATACAATGCTCCAAATTCATTAAATGATCTAGTGAACTTCTGTATTTACGGAAGCCACATTGTTGATCATTTAACAAATTCTTCGACTCTAAAACAAAAAGAAGCCTATTGTTAACCATACGTTCCATGACCTTACATAGACAAGAAGTCAACACAATAGGACGAAATGAAGTGGGATTCATAAGACGACCAGCCTCTTTGGGTATCGGTATGACGTGCGCAAAGTGCCATGAGTTTGGGAACGTTCGAGACGCCCAAATCTCATTGTACAATGCTAACATCTTAATCAGGTTGTCCTGATTAAGATGCTGGATCATACCGTACGTGATGGTGTCTGGTCCAGGGCTGGTGTCTTTACAGGATTTAAGGGCAAGGAGCAGTTCATCTAGCGTAAACTCTTGGTTGTACGGGGAGTTTACGTCTTCTGTGGCAAAGTCTAATATCTGTAGCTCAGCCGTGCGTTTATGATGTTGGAAACGCGGGTCATAATTGGCTGAGCTACTTACATGAGAAAAACTCCTGGCGAGGATGTTAGCAACGTCCACGGGCTCGTCATAGATGTTATTATTTACCTGCAAGGTGGTAATGGGGAAATATGGGCCTTTATTATTTAATATTCTTATAGTGGACCAGACTTTATGTAATGGTGTTGTACGAGTCACCGTGGACACAAAGGACCGCCAGGAGTCACGTTTGGCCCTTCTTATTATTCTCCTTGCCTCAGCCCGTGCCTGTTTGTATGCAATAAAATTTTTCTCAGTGGGCTGACTATCAAAAATCCTGTATCTCCTATTGCGTTTTCTTAATGCTTGTCGGCAATCCGGCGTCCACCAATGTGCTCTATGCTTCGCATGAACTGTAGAAGTCTTGGGAATAGCAGCCTCAGCTGCGTGTAATATGGAAGTAGTTATATTTTCGACCTTAACATCTATGGTCTCCCCAGATATATCTAAATTGGCGATCCTTGAGAAGGATCCCCAATCTGCTTTCTTATAGTTAAATTTTGGAGGTGGAGGGTCCGAAATGATGTCGCGTGTATAAGAAAGACAGATGGGTAAATGATCACTTCCCAAGGAGTCGTCGTAAGGGTCCCATGAGAGATCTTGATGTATACCAGGGGAGGCCAAAGATAAGTCAATGGCCGAAAAGTTACCAGTACGATCATCTACACGAGTCGCTCTACCATCGTTCAGAAGACAGAGGTTGGACTGTAGTATTAGGTCGGCTACTTGCTCCCCACGACCATCAATCCTCAAGCTACCCCATTGATAGTGATGGGCGTTAAAATCGCCCAACACTAACTTATTTCCAGGCAGATGTTCCACTAGTGAATTTAAAGCATCACTATCAATGGGGCCATGTGGAGGACAGTACAGAGAGCAAATAGACAGATACGTGTTATTAAATTTTACTCTGCACGCGACAGCTTCCAGAGTAGAATTTAGAATCACTTCCGTTTGTGGGTGTGATTTATGTGTGTATATGGCAACTCCGTGACCTTCATATCTTCTATACGAGTGGTAGTGTTTGAACTGTGGAGGATCAGGGTGATCCTCCAGGCGCGTCTCCTGTAAACAAACAACGTCTGGCCTGTGTATAGAAAGCAAGATTGCTATATTGTGTAACTTATTCCCAATACCTCTACAATTCCACTGTAGTATAGTGAATGCGGCGGTTTAAGATTTACGAGGGGGCCAGTGTGTTTAGTTTTTATGCCCCCCGCGACCAGGCGAGTGGCTACCGGGGGACCTTTCCCGGTGCTTGCTGACGGAAACCTCCATATTTTGGTCAATAACAAGGCTCCCAGATTCCACCGAGGAAGAGCTATTCTTCCTCTCCCTCGCTGGGCTAGGAGCAGGGAGGACATGAGGACGTGGCTTTGAAAGGGTGGTGAAGTTATGTTTTACAGTCTTGTCAGGCTTCGATTTAGGCTTGACTGACTGAGAAGCAGCAGCGGCCTGTGAGTATGATGAAGCTTTGGGGAGGTCAGTTAGAGAGTTGGATCTAACAGGAGGTTTAGAGGTGGAGGTGGAGGTAGAGTGAGTGACTTGATTAACAAGCACGAGATCAGTCTGCGTCTCCACAGTGCACATCACAGGGCGGGACATCACTGCCGAAGCATAGGACCTATTCGGTGTGGGAGTTGCATGCAACTCCTTCACCTTTTTCCTTGCTTCGTAGAAAGAGACACCCTCAGTCGCCTTCACCGCACAGACCTCTTTCTCCTCCTTCCACTTGGGACAATCCCTAGAGGAAGTGAAGTGAGCACCCTTGCAGTGAAAGCAGCTGACACCCTCTGATGTGCAATGGTCAGCATCATGACCTTGCGTTGCGCACTTGCCACAGACTGATTGAGAAGCCCGACAAGACTTTTCATGGTGTCCATATAACTGACATCGTAAACAACGAAGTGGGTTAGGGATGTATGTCCTTACGTTAACAATTTCATACCCCACTTTGATATGGGTTGGGAGAGTCACTTTACCGAAAGTCAATATAACAGTTGCCGTTTTCGTCCTCCTGCCCTCGGAAAATCTCGTGATGAAACGGGCTTCAATTACATCTTCATGAGCAAGTTCACGTACGATGTCGTCCTCTTCCATGACCATGAGGTCCCTGCAAGTGATGACTCCCTTGCAGGAATTCATGGAGTGAGGGATCGTCGGCACAACATCATAGCAATGGAATTTGCTCATCTTCATCAAATCCTTAACCTGGGACGAGTTTGCAGTCTTTACTAGGAGATCTCCGCTAGCAAGTTTTTTGACCTGTTCTACCTCTCCTGCACATCCATCAATCACCTTCTTGATAATGAAGGGATTGAGGCTGGACAGGGGAGTAGAACCAACCGCATGCAACAAAACAAAACTCGCATTTTTTACATTAATGTCTAGCAAAGGGCGTGTCCGGGGCCGTTCAGTCTGGGGGTAGTCCGTCCGTGAGACAGTCGGGGGTCGGTCAGGACTACCTCCCCCCCTGAAGGAGGGGAGGCAGCAGTGGCGTCCGCCATAGTGACCACTTCCCCCTAAAGGGGGAAGTGGGAAGAAGGAGGAAAAACGAACAAGGGACAAACAACTGGGGACCACACACCTATGGCTAAGATTGCCCTCTCAAACCACTCCAGGGAGGCCCGACCGTGTTAATTCACACCCCAGAGCGATCAGTGGGGGGGACCCTCCGTGGGCGAGTAAGCAAAGGTAATCTTAGTAAATAGATATAGACACTTACTATATCTCTAGCAAGGGTAGGGAGGAAAATTAGTACTAGCTATCCTAAGTGTCACCAGAAGGGTGAAAAAAAAGCTAATGCCGGTGAGGCAGCCCTGAAAACTAGAGGAGAGCCAGAAAAACACGTCTAAACTCTCCACGACCATGCATCAAAGTCCACCAAGACTTTTTTTTTTTTTTTTTTTTTTTTTTTTTTTTTTTTTGCCTATCGACCATTGGGGCCGGAGCCCCTGGTCATTAAGGCAAATATATATATATGTATATATATTGACACATATATACATATATATACAAACATATATATATATATACATACATACATACATACACACATCCATGCATATGAACATACACACTTTCATGCACACGTACATATATATATAATAATTTTTATTTTATTTTTTTGTAGTTTTATTTTTATTATTTTTATTTATTTTTTATATTTTTAACCTTATATTACTTATAAACAAAATACCTAATCTAAAGACCCTAAAACTAACCACCTAACAGACAAATCGCTAACCTATACTAAATCCTAAGAGACAAATAACTAGACCTACACTAATGGTAAAAAGCCTCGACCAAGAGAACACCATCGACTGCAGATATGTAATGCCTTTCTACATTACATACCTGCACTCATCACCTGGTGACTGTCAGTCGAGGCACAACCTAATATAGGGGACATCAATATATGAAAGGGAACCAGACGAGTCAGGAACATTTCCATATACGTCAGCTGTCGTCCCTAATTAGAATAACTTAAGCAAGATAATATAATGTATTTACATAATTTGTACAAAAAGTGAAGAACCTCGCCCAGCAGACCACCATCGACTGCAAGTGCCCAATACCTTCCTATATTGCACACTTGCACTCATCAGCTGGTGACTGTCAGGCGAGGAACTTGGCTTAATGTAGGGGACATCTATATTAGAAATAGATCGGTGGGAGGAGGAACTATTTAAAATATGTCAACTGTCAACCCTAATTAATATTACAATATATACATATTTACTGTTCATAAAAACCATAACCACACAGTAAAAAAGTCACATCACTCTGATCAGTCCGGTCTCTCTCAAGAAAGCCATCAATTTATCAGTCATAACAATGTCCCCATCACCCAGGATGGTGGAAAGGGTGAAGGGGACGTCTACTGCGCCGCAGTAATTTATAAGTGAAGCGCGTTCACGAATAAATCGCCGACAGCGCAGGATGATATGACTGATAGATAACACCGCATTACAGATGTCACAGTGCGGTGGGAAGCGTCTTTCCATATATGGTTTTATGTGGGTTAAAATGGTGGCATTCAGCCGTAACCGTGCCAACACTTTTTCTTCTAGGCGACTGGGACGGTTGGCAGTGTCCCAGTCGCCCAGGTACGGCTTACAAGTTGGAATATTTAGTCTGGTCCACTGACCTTGCCACAGAAGATTTATTGATTTCTTTCCGAGAGATAGACTCGACCGTAGATCACGAGGAACGTCCCAAGTCTCCTCGAGCTCTACAGCCGACTTTGCAAGTAAGTCAGCCTGCTCATTGCCGTAGATACGACAATGACCAGGCACCCAGATCAGCGTGAATGACTTGTTGCATGAATGCAACTTATTAACGATGCGGCCCTGGATCTCGTGAGAGTCCGTAGTGCAAGATGCAATTGCCTGAAGGGCTGATTTTGAATCTGAAAATATGACAAATGAGTCATGTCTAGAATTGAGAGCATAGTCTATGGCTTTGTCAATAGCAAAAAGTTCTGAAGTAAACACAGATGTATGAGTCGGCAACCGATACCTGAGGGCACATTCAGTCGACCACACACTTGCACCCACACATTCACTCGACTTGGAGCCGTCGGTGTACAATTGATGGGACCCCAAGTGACGAACAATGATGTTACGAAACAAGTGGTGGACCTCCGCCTCCGGCGCCTTGGCCTTTGGTGCTGGGAGCCATGTAACATCGACTGTAAAGCCGGGTGGCTCCCAAGGCGCTATATTTTTAAGCACCAACTTGTCACAGTCACTGGGGTCCACATCAAGCTCCTGAGTCAGTAAGTGGAGGCGAGCGGCAAGTGGCCGACGCACCCCCCGCAGAAGGTGGTGGTATTGACGCAGGGGGGTACAGGCCACATTGCCGATATTACTTTTTCTTAATGTCCTTACACCATAGGACAAGGCCAGGTGGTCACGGCGAATACGGAGGGGAGGCACATTCGCCTCCACTTCCATACGAGCTACACGGGTACACCGGACAGCTCCAAGACACATTCGCAAACATTTATTCTGTAACACATCCAATCCTTTCAGCGTGGCATCGGATGCCGAGCCATACACCTGTGCGCCATAGTCTAGCTTCGATCGAATAAGGGACTTATACACCATTAATAAAGATTTTCTGTCGGCACCCCAGGTAGTACCCGCTAGGTACTTGAGGACATTTAACGGTTTATCACAACGAGCAAGCAAAGTATTAACGTGAAGTTTAAAATTCATTCTACGATCAAAATGTATTCCTAAAAATTTTACAGAATTTTGAAAAGGTACCGCCTGATTATCCAAAGTTAAGCACAAATTAGGTACGTTACGATTAGTGAAAACTATAGCGGCACACTTACGTACGGAAAACTTAAATCCCCACTGCAAGGCCCATTGGTGGACGGAGTCAAGGGCTGCTTGAATCCGCCCAGCCGAAAATTGTGCATTACGGGAAGAGTGCCATATTGCACAATCGTCAGCGTAGAGTGAGTATTTAAGATTCCTCGGGATGGGAGCTGATGACAGAATATCATTGATCATAATACTAAATAAAGTAGGACTAAGCACACTTCCCTGTGGCACCCCGTTTTCCTGGATAAATATATCCGATGTTACGTTACGGGGCAATTTGACAGAGAAAGTTCTGTCCCTTAAGAAATTTGAAATAAAAACAGGCAAATTTCCTCTTAAACCATAAGCATAGAGCTTCATTAGTATACCGTGTCGCCAGGTCATGTCATAGGCTTTATGGATGTCCAAGAACACCCCTATCATGAATTCTTTATTGGCAAATGCCTCTGCAATACAATGCTCCAAATTCATTAAATGATCTAGTGAACTTCTGTATTTACGGAAGCCACATTGTTGATCATTTAACAAATTCTTCGACTCTAAAACAAAAAGAAGCCTATTGTTAACCATACGTTCCATGACCTTACATAGACAAGAAGTCAACACAATAGGACGAAATGAAGTGGGATTCATAAGACGACCAGCCTCTTTGGGTATCGGTATGACGTGCGCAAAGTGCCATGAGTTTGGGAACGTTCGAGACGCCCAAATCTCATTGTACAATGCTAACATCTTAATCAGGTTGTCCTGATTAAGATGCTGGATCATACCGTACGTGATGGTGTCTGGTCCAGGGCTGGTGTCTTTACAGGATTTAAGGGCAAGGAGCAGTTCATCTAGCGTAAACTCTTGGTTGTACGGGGAGTTTACGTCTTCTGTGGCAAAGTCTAATATCTGTAGCTCAGCCGTGCGTTTATGATGTTGGAAACGCGGGTCATAATTGGCTGAGCTACTTACATGAGAAAAACTCCTGGCGAGGATGTTAGCAACGTCCACGGGCTCGTCATAGATGTTATTATTTACCTGCAAGGTGGGAATGGGGAAATATGGGCCTTTATTATTTAATATTCTTATAGTGGACCAGACTTTACGTAATGGTGTTGTACGAGTCACCGTGGACACAAAGGACCGCCAGGAGTCACGTTTGGCCCTTCTTATTATTCTCCTTGCCTCAGCCCGTGCCTGTTTGTATGCAATAAAATTTTTCTCAGTGGGCTGACTATCAAAAATCCTGTATCTCCTATTGCGTTTTCTTAATGCTTGTCGGCAATCCGGCGTCCACCAATGTGCTCTATGCTTCGCATGAACTGTAGAAGTCTTGGGAATAGCAGCCTCAGCTGCGTGTAATATGGAAGTAGTTATATTTTCGACCTTAACATCTATGGTCTCCCCAGATATATCTAAATTGGCGATCCTTGAGAAGGATCCCCAATCTGCTTTCTTATAGTTAAATTTTGGAGGTGGAGGGTCCGAAATGATGTCGCGTGTATAAGAAAGACAGATGGGTAAATGATCACTTCCCAAGGAGTCGTCGTAAGGGTCCCATGAGAGATCTTGATGTATACCAGGGGAGGCCAAAGATAAGTCAATGGCCGAAAAGTTACCAGTACGATCATCTACACGAGTCGCTCTACCATCGTTCAGAAGACAGAGGCTGGACTGTAGTATTAGGTCGGCTACTTGCTCCCCACGACCATCAATCCTCAAGCTACCCCATTGATAGTGATGGGCGTTAAAATCGCCCAACACTAACTTATTTCCAGGGAGATGTTCCACTAGTGAATTTAAAGCATCACTATCAATGGGGCCATGTGGAGGACAGTACAGAGAGCAAATAGACAGATACGTGTTATTAAATTTTACTCTGCACGCGACAGCTTCCAGAGTAGAATTTAGAATCACTTCCGTTTGTGGGTGTGATTTGTGTGTGTATATGGCAACTCCGTGACCTTCATATCTTCTATACGAGTGGTAGTGTTTGAACTGTGGAGGATCAGGGTGATCCTCCAGGCGCGTCTCCTGTAAACAAACAACGTCTGGCCTGTGTATAGAAAGCAAGATTGCTATATTGTGTAACTTATTCCCAATACTTCTACAATTCCACTGTAGTATAGTGAATGCGGCGGTTTAAGATTTACGGGGGGGGGCCAGTTTGTTTAGTTTTTTTATGCCCCCAGCGACCAGGCGAGTGGATACCGGGGTACCTTTCCCGGTGCTTGCTGACGGAAACCTCCATATTTTGGTCAATAACAAGGCTCCCAGATTCCACCGAGGAAGAGCTATTCTTCCTCTCCCTCGCTGGGCTAGGAGCAGGGAGGACATGAGGACGTGGCTTTGAAAGGGTGGTGAAGTTATGTTTTACAGTCTTGTCAGGCTTCGATTTAGGCTTGACTGACTGAGAAGCAGCAGCGGCCTGTGAGTATGATGAAGCTTTAGGGAGGTCAGTTAGAGAGTTGGATCGTACAGGAGGTTTAGAGGTGGAGGTGGAGGTAGAGTGAGTGACTTGATTAACAAGCACGAGATCAGTCTGCGTCTCCACAGTGCACATCACAGGGCGGGACATCACTGCCGAAGCATAGGACCTATTCGGTGTGGGAGTTGCATGCAACTCCTTCACCTTTTTCCTTGCTTCGTAGAAAGAGATGCCCTCAGTCGCCTTCACCGCACAGACCTCTTTCTCCTCCTTCCACTTGGGACAATCCCTAGAGGAAGTGAAGTGAGCACCCTTGCAGTGAAAGCAGCTGACACCCTCTGATGTGCAATGGTCAGCATCATGACCTTGCGTTGCGCACTTGCCACAGACTGATTGAGAAGCCCGACAAGACTTTTCATGGTGTCCATATAACTGACATCGTAAACAACGAAGTGGGTTAGGGATGTATGTCCTTACGTTAACAATTTCATACCCCACTTTGATATGGGTTGGGAGAGTCACTTTACCGAAAGTCAATATAACAGTTGCCGTTTTCGTCCTCCTGCCCTCGGAAAATCTAGTGATGAAACGGGCTTCAATTACATCTTCATGAGCAAGTTCCTGTACGATGTCGTCCTCATCCATGACCATGAGGTCCCTGCAAGTGATGACTCCCTTGCAGGAATTCATGGAGTGAGGGATCGTCGGCACAACATCATAGCAATGGAATTTGCTCATCTTCATCAAATCCTTAACCTGGGACGAATTTGCAGTCTTTACTAGGAGATCTCCGCTAGCAAGTTTTTTGACCTGTTCTACCTCTCCTGCACATCCATCAATCACCTTCTTGATAATGAAGGGATTGAGGCTGGACAGGGGAGTAGAACCAACCGCATGCAACAAAACAAAACTCGCATTTTTTACATTAATGTCTAGCAAAGGGCGTGTCCGGGGCCGTTCAGTCTGGGGTAGTCCGTCCGTGAGACAGTCGGGGGTCGGTCAGGACTACCTCCCCCCTGAAGGAGAGGGAGGCAGCAGTGGCGTCCGCCATAGTGACCACTTCCCCCTAACGGGGGAAGTGGGAAGGAGGAGGAAAAACAAACAACTGGGGACCACACACCTATGGCTAAGATTGCCCTCTCAAACCACTCCAGGGAGGCCCGATCGTGTTAATTCACACCCCAGAGCGATCAGTGGGGGGGACCCTCCGTGGGCGAGTAAGCAAAGGTAATCTTAGTAAATAGATATAGACACTTACTATATCTCTAGCAAGGGTAGGGAGGAAAATTAGTACTAGCTATCCTAAGTGTCACCAGAAGGGTGAAAAAAAAAGCTAATGCCGGTGAGGCAGCCCTGAAAACTAGAGGAGAGCCAGAAAAACACGTCTAAACTCTCCACGACCATGCATCAAAGTCCTCCAGCTTCTCCGACTGAAGGAGCGGTATATATACCCCCAAGGATGAAGCCCGGCTTGTTTCACCTAGCCATGTGGGGCTCCGAGGCGTTGATGCAACCGTAACGAGGGAGCCCAGCGCTCCGGTACTTTAGTGGGGGCGTCAACAATATCAAATTACGTTTTAGTTTCACTCGAAAAAAAAGTTTCAGGAGTTTCAGCTGAATAAATTTTGTGATGTAGTCAAGAAAAAAGAATAATTTAGAGTTAGTGGGGATTACATTTTCA